>NC_133406.1:147338125-147642734 GCF_049350105.2 Macaca mulatta
GACCTCGTGATCCTCCCGTCTCCGCCTCCCAAAGTGCTGGGATTACAGGCTTGAGCCACCGCGCCCGGCCCCATTTGTTTTATTTTAAAGTGAGTAGAGCTAAGTAGCAGAAACGGATACGGAGTTTGCCTGTAATAGAATTCTGGGTGTGCACCTTCACAGCATGACCTTGGGCAAGTTACCCAACCTTTTCCCACCTGAGAAAGATTTTTAACCAACTCTAGCCACACATGCTGTGACCTTGGGCTCTTCCTGTGAGTCCTTATTCTTAAAACTAGAGATAACTGTGCTGTGCAGGCAACTGGAAATTAAATTTTGCCTTCATACAGGTGGTGGTTATAGACCCTGGCAGTCTTTCAACAGACTTCCCAGTTACCACCTCCAACCTGCTGGCCTGAATTTCAGAGGAGTCTCTCCCTCTGAACTACTTGATTCTGTGTCAACTTGATTCTATCCAGCTGCTGCCTAATCCAACACTGACAACTGCTTTCACGAACTATAGCCTGATACCTGGAACTATTTTGAACACTTGTTGGCCCTCAGCATCACCAAGTTCCAGTCCATCCCAGCGGACATGTTCAATGCTGGTTCTCTTCTCCTCTCTGGTATTAGCAGGCCATACTTGGCCCACTCCGAGATGTCAGATATGTGATTCTGTATTGTATAATCCTACAGCATCAAGAAATAGTTAGATTATATTCATTACAGTGTTTCATAAAACAGAGACATGGGTGTCACAGTTCAAAAAGATCTCTATTAATGTAACAACGGTCAACAGTTTTACAAGAGTTGGTGCCTTAAAGGGACTAGTTTTGTTTACTGAGAAAATTAATTTGTGTGGAAAGCCCATTTCCCTATAACTCAAAAATAAATTTTTACCTAAAGCTTTTTGGGAAGGTTTGTTGAAGATGCTGGCGCTCCCTTGATTTGTTCAACAACAAGAGTAATCAGGCTGGGCGTGGTGGTTCATACCTGTAATCCCAGCACTTTGGGAGGCAGAGGAGAGCAGATCACCTGAGGTGAGGAGTTTGAGACCAGCCTGGCCAGCATAGTGAAACCTTGTCTCTACTAAAAGTACAAAAAAATTAGCCAGGCATGGTGGTGGGTGCCTTGTAATCCCAGCTACTCAGGAGGCTGAGATGTGAGAACTGCTTGAACCCAGGAGGCAGAGGTTGCAGTGAGCCGAGATAGAGCCCTTGCATCCTAGCCTGGGCAACAGAGCAAGACTCTGTCTCAAAAAAAAAAAAAAAAAAAAAAAGTAATCATACACAGCCTTATAGCAGGACATTTTAGACATCTTTTTCAGACTTCTACATAAGTCCAGTGCCTACTCTGTGCTAAGCATCATGCTGAGCACTTTATAACACAGAACCCCATTTAATCCTCCTGTTGCTGAAGATGAAACTGAGACATGGAGATTTTAAACAGCTGGCCCAAGGTCATATAGCTAAAAAGTGGCAGAACTAAACAGAGAGCCTATCTGTTTTCAGTGGTTCTTGTAGAGCTCCTAACCACTATAATGCAAAAAAGAAACATTGAAAAACAGGAAAAAACTCAGGAAAAGATGAAGAATATACTCCACAAGAAGTCTGGAGTCCTTATTACATTTTCTGAATTTGTTGGTTCTAACTGGATTTTACTGGGGGTGATCAGCAAGGAAACATCTGGGTTCTCTAAGATCTTTACTGTCATCTGAGAGAATCAAATGTTTCCTGGACTTGGATGGTTATTCTTGTGCTCGAGAGAATTGGAAAGGGTTTAGGGTTAGTCATCAGAAGGAAGAACGCACTACAAATCGCCCGGTGAACAGTGCTCTTGTAGTGCCACCAGAGAACATGGCATATTCTTATACACAAAATTAAGAGAGTAGGGAAACCCTATTGTGAAATACTATTTTAATATTATGACATTGTCATGCTCGCTTTGACAGCTCATACACTAAAAATGGAACCATATAGGGAAGACTATCATGGCTTCTGCACAACGATGACAGGCAAATTTGAGAAGCATTCCATATTTTAAAAATCTGTATATTATGACATTGACAGTTTACACAAAATCCCAGAGACTATTGCCAGAGACTGAAAATGTCATCAGATGGTCTCAGGACAAGTTCATATCCTCCTGAGGTCTATAACCCACCACAATAAGGTGAATCCTTAAGTAACTTCTATGTGATAGGTCTCATGTGATGTTCATTTCTGACATTATTGCTGCAGTCACTGTGAATTATCAATATAAGTCTTTTAGTGCAACATTTTCATTAGGAGGAATTTCAAGATCCAGAATTAAAAGTGTTATGCCTTAAGTCAGACAAAATCTTAGCACCAAATTCTTATAGGTGTTTCATTTTCTTGAAGAACTATTCCAAAAACCCCCAGCACTTCTTCAGGGAATGTACTGATAAGAATAAAGAACAAAATAAAGATTGTCATTCATGACTGTTTCAGATTTTGAATGCTGCTTTTCAGGTAAAAACCTTTTTAAAACCTATTTTATTATTATACATCTTATCTTCTTGGAAGCCTTATTTATTCATTCATTCTTTTATTCTCTTAAGAAATGTTTATGGATTACCTTCTGTAGGCCAGGTGTTAAGGAAGTAACAATAAATTGTAATTTCCCTTCAAATTCTTATCATTCTTCTTTTTTTAAAGCACTGTATTCTATATTAAAAGCAGATACATAAAATACCTGTCCTACTTTATAAGTTTCTTGTGTTCCATACTCTGAACAGCATTTTATAAAATTTTAGACACAACAGATTCTTAATATTTGGTGGTAGTGCTAATAGAAAACTAGGGAACCACTGCATTTTTAAATTCCAATGTCCAATGTGCCTTTTCATAGAAGATAAAAAAGAACTCTGTCTCTCATTTCAGTCTATGTTCTCATGATTCAATCGCAACAGATTTCATTTTTCCTGGGGTGCAAATTCAGTCACCACCCTGGCTTACCAATACCCTGCATCATCTAGTGGCCTGAGAAGGTGAATATAGACTACACAGTATATGGAAAGAATTCACTTGTCCTGTTATCTGAGGAATTTCAGGCAAAACATGGAATCATTAATCCAGAGCCTAATCTTTCTCTATTCTCTTCATTTGCTCCTTTCTTGCTTCCCATTCTGAAGCTTCAAAGAAGCTCCTCTTTAAGTGTACTTTCCCAAGTCACTGCTATGATTTTAACTCAGAGGTGGCTAAGTCAAATGCCTACAGGGACCAGATGGGAAAGATAAATAAATGCTGAGGGCTGAAGCAAGAAAACTAGGAAGTGAGAGGGTCTATAGCAGACCGCAGGACAAGTGCCACACAGAGGTCACACCAGCCCACCGTTGGTGTGTGTGAGAGGCTTGGTTAGCTGATCTAATTTTCAAAAGAGCCAGAAATCTAGATGTTTATGTAAAATGTCCCAGTTTGTAAATATTGGAAGAAACAAAATACAATCTGCCCAGGGCTGACATTAGCAACCTGTGTTCTCATTGGTATTGAATTTAAAGCACTGAAAACACCACAGGTTTCCAAAATGTCCTTGAAGAATGTCAGTTGAATTCTGTGATCTAACCTTACTGTCAAAGCAAAAGAGAAGGGAAAAGATTCTTATCAGGAGTGTGATTTGATGTTGGTCTAATTAGTACATTTTCATTAGTCTAATTAATAGGTTTCCATTCTGCAGTTTTAAAAAAATGTAATAAAGTAACTTTTTTTAGGTAAGAAAGGGGAAATGAAACAAATATATATTCAATTTTAAAAATATATATTCAAATTTGCTTTTATTTATGTAAAAAATTGGCACTGGAAGGATAAATTTAAAACTAAAACAAGTGATTACCTATGGGGGGTTGGACAAGGGAGAGTAAAATTCCTCAATGAATACTTTTAATTTAGTTTTTATTTTTGAACCAAATGAAAATATTACATATTCAAAAATTACAATAAATTTTAAAATAAAAATAAAAAACATTAAAATCACATTTTAAAAATTACCTATTATACGGAGAAGTAGGATAGGTTGAAAAATAGAGACTGGGCATCGTGCCATGTATCTGTAAGTCCTAGGTACTAAGGAGGCTCAGATGGGAGGATTCCTTGAGCCCAGGAGTTCTAGATTATGGTGAGCTATGATCATGCCACAGCACTCCAGCCTAGGTGACAGAGCAAGATTAAAAAAATAAATAAATAAATTAGCATAAAAATAAAAAACTATAACATTGTATGAGGGAAGAAGAATTATAAAAGTTCAAGAAGAAGAAAAGGGAACAATGTTATATTTCTGATAGCTAAATAAATAATCTTATAACTTAAAGGATGATACTCTTTAAATGGTATCAAGGTACATGATACTAAGGTATCAAGGTATTTATATATATTCCACTGGATACACTTAAGAGTTGTATGACAAGTTTTTGGGTTTTGGTTTGTTTGTTTGTTTTGTTTTTTTAGATGGAGTCTCGCTCTGTCATCCAGGCTGGAGTGCAGTGGTGTGATTTCGGTTCACTGCAACCTCCACCTCCCAAGTTCAAGCAATTTTCTGCCTCAGCCTCCCAAGTAGCTGGGATTACAGGCACCTGCCACCACACTTGGTTAAGTTTTTTGCTTTTTAGTAGAGATGGGGGTTTCACCATCTTGACCAGGCTGGTCTTGAACTCCTGACCTCGTGATCCACCTGCCTTGGCCTCCCAAAGCGCTGGGATTACAGGCGTGAGCCACCGCGCCCAGCCACAGTTTTTTGTTTTTTTTTTTAATGCCAATATTTACAACACAAAACTGAAAATTACTTTCTTTACAATTGTTTAATTTTATGATAAAAATTTTGGATGTTGATATAAAACATCAGAGAATTCATATATTTTTCAAAATTCTTTTGAGAATGTGCAAACAAGAAAGTTGAAAGTCCACTGATCTTGATTTTCCTGTATTGGAACCCACTGGAGTAATTTCTTTGTCTCTGGAAGGCCAACGTTACATTACATGTGACAATGACTAAGAGGCCACAAATTAGCACCTCTGAACACAACCATATGAATTAGTTTTGGATTAGCTAGGTTTTACTTAGAAAAAATGAAATTTTTAAGGGCCATAAGAACAGGCACTAGCAGAAGTACATTTGGATGTTTGTAAAGTAGGTCCAGTATATGACATAAAGGATGGCCAGGCCTCTGCAGTGAGAGTTCAGGAGAACATCAGACCAGAGGCAGAAAGGATCTTGCCTAAATTTGCCAAGGCCAACCTGCTTGGATCCATCTTGGGACTCATCCAAGTGGATTTATAGCCAAACTGCAAGTCCAGTGATACAAGAGCTCACTGTACCCACCTGGGTGCAAGGTCCTCAGCATGGGCCCTGGAGGGCCAGGGTCTTGGGGCATGTGAAGACAAGGGAAGCAACTCAAGTCTGAAATGAAAATCTTCTAAACTACTTTTCTCCATTCAAATAAAACATTAATTTCATTTAGTCTTGGGTGATTCTAAAAGGAAACCCGAATAACCATTTCTTCTCATTTGGTTCACATTTTGTCCTTGTTATCCTTGTTTATATCCTTTACCATGAGAAACCCCAGACCACCAGGCCTCCCTCACCTTCCACCTGACCCTCTCAAGGCTCTTCACATCAACTATTCTGAACTCTTCTCAAGACACCCCAGTTTCTTGAGAAGTCCCACTGTGCCCTCTGTCTATCATCAGCAAAATCCTCTATATCCTCAACTGCTTCTTTAAGTATCTCCTGCACCTTCTTGTCCTAACGCCAAGCTGGCTGATTCCTGTGGATGCTATTGTCCCTGCAGCCTTCCCAGCGCCCTCATACCACTGGAGTGGGAGGGAGGAGAGGGCTCTTCCTTGCTTCTTTTTTAAGCTATTCTTCCTCCCTCCTAATTCCTGCCCCTGCCCATTATCTTTTTTAAAACTCATGTCCTCTGATGTTGTCACTCACCTTCCCCATTCCTCACCTACTCACTCACAGTCACTGTCTTATTTATCAAGGACTTTAGCTTTTGCTACTGACATCTTCCCCAGCACCTCCCTTGTCCTAAGTCTTACTGTTTTTAATACACATGCATATAATCTGTATGACAGTCTGTCCTTGACTCTCTTCCAATGATCCTGCCTCCACATCCCTTAGCCATTCACTGCCATGGTCGCATATCCCACCCTAGGTTTCATCACTCCTCCATAGTCTCAATTTCATGGATCCCACTAAAATTACCACATTGTTGTGGTCACCCTGCAGAAGAAGCCAGATGGGCTCCTGCACCTAAAATTTAATTTGGATGTTGAGACTGATGATGCTACACATGCACCAAGAGGGTGTGAAAAGGTTTGTTCACATACTGCAGCTTTCTGGGGAGAGCAGGGCAGGCTCCCAAACTGGTTCAAAAATGGCTTAAGGGAGCAAAGAAAGGAGACTATCTTAGGATGTCATGGTGGTTAAGGGGTAGGACCACAGTGAGGGCTCTCTCATATGGGCTGGGTCTTGCACGGTTTGTACTTCCTGCTGGCATCAAAGGCATCTAGGCTTTCTTATGTTTGCACTGGGGAAACAGGACTGGCAGGGCTTCAAAGCTGTCAGTACATATAAAAAATGGAGTCAGACTTGCAATATAGATATATATTTAGAGACAGTGTCTCACTCCGTTGCCCAGGTTAGAATATATGGTACGATCATGGCTTGCTGCAACCGCCACCTCCTGGTCTCAAGGGATCCTCCCACTTCAGCCCCCGGAGTGCACAGGTGCACATCACCATGCTTGGGACTACAGGTGCACACCACCATGCTTGACTAATATTTAAATTTTCTGTAGAAATAGGGTCTTGCTATGTTGCTCAGGCTGGTCTTGCGCTCCCGGCCTCAAATGATCCTCCCGTTCCAGCCTCCCAAAGTACTGGATTTACAGACACGAGACATTATGCCCAGCCTCAGACTCTCATATACCTCCTATATTTCCAGATCATTCTCTCTTTTCCCTAGACTCCTACAACCCCTCAACCCCAGGACAACTTGCAATTTATTGATCCTACCACCTTTTCACTGTCCTTAACCTCTCCATATCCACTGTTCCCTCTTTAATCATCTTAAGTTCCATGGTGAATCATAATCATGCCCTTGCTTATATCCTCAACTTCCTTGCTCTTATTCCTTTGGCAAAATGTGATTAAACAGAATTCTCAGCCTACTCTTCCCAGGAGCTAATTATTGCTGGAGAAAGAAGCACACTCATACTAACTTGTCTCACTTAAATTCATGACCATAAACTGAAGTGGGCCCTATATGACACTCAACAAGCACACAATTATTTTCTGGTCCATTGTCTTCTCATTCTCCTAGATGACATTTTACACCTTCTCTTCCCTTTTCACATAATCTTTCCCACCTCCTCTCAGCTGATAGCATTCCCTTCTACATCTCTAAGAAAATTGAAGCAATCAGAAGAGAACTTCCAAAGATTCCTATTTACCATGCCTACCCACCTGCCTGCCTGTTTCCATAGATGAACAGTCTGTACTCCTGTCTACAGATGATCCTTCCACTTGTGTGTTAGTTTTCAAACGCTTTTTCTCTCTCAAGGACACCACTCCAGCACTTCTCACTTCTTGTTTCCACATGAATTTTCCCGTTTCTTCCAGATCATTTCCATTCAAAACAAGTATTTCTCCCCCCACCACTTTTTTCTTTTTTCTTGTTTTTTTTTTTTTTTTTTAAAGAAACAGGGTCTCACTCTGTCACCCAGGATGGAGTGCATTGATGGGATCATAGTTCACTGCATCCTTGACCTCCTGTGCTCGGCCTCTCCCCATTTTTTTTTCAATCTTCTTTTGACTCTGCTTCTACCACCAGTCACTGTCCCAGATTTCGGCTCCCCTTTGTAAACAAACTTCTCAAAAGAATTGTTTGTATTAGCCATCTCCAGTTTCTCTCCTCTCATTTTTTTCTTAAACCCACTCCAATCAAGTTTTTCCTCTATTGCTCCACTGAAGGGTTATCAATGGCCTCCATGTCACTAAATCCAACAGTCAATTCTCAGTGCTCACTCACGGAGGAGCACTCCCTGCTAGATCTACGAGCTTCACTCGGCTTCAGGGCACCTCACTCGGGTCTCCCACTTCACTGGCAGCTCCTTTTCAGTCTCCTTGGCTGGCTCATCCACTACCCTGCCTTAAAGCTGCATTGGTCCCCAGAGCTCCATCCTCAGTCATCTTCTATTTACACTCACTTCCTACCCATGATCTTAGGCAGTCTCATGGCTTTAAACGCCATTTCCTACCCATGATCTTAGGCAGTCTCATGGCTTTAAACGCCATCTAAATGCTGATATCTCTCATATACCTTTAGCTTGGACCACGCTCCTTAATCCTAGACTCATTCACACATACAACTGCCTAATCAAGATCTCCACTTCAATTTCTAATAGATACCTTAAAATGTAACTTGTCGAAAACTGAACTCCTTTTTTGCCTCAAACTTCCTCTACTTGTAGTCTTCTCCATTTCCCTTGTTTTCCCCATAACCTTTATTAGCATTCTTATCCTATTTGATTTTATTGATTACATTTTTATTTATTGCCCCTCTCTCTCATATCCACCAGAGCAAGGATTTTTGTCTGTTTTGTTTATGTAACCCAAACAACTTGAATAGTGCCTGGGTACTCATAAATCTTTATTAAATGAATGCATGAAACCATTAGGATTCACCCTTATCTTATTCTGAAATTACCATCTCTTAACCCAAACAAAATCAATGAAAAATTGGTTTGTCTGCAAGCAATAAAATAAGACCAAGTAGCTGTAGTTCCAGCTACACGGAAGGATGGCTTCAGCCCAGGAGTGTGAGTCCAGCCTAGTCAACATGGTAAGACCCCTCTCAAAAACAGAAAGAACCACCACCACAACCAAAATCACCGAGGTTTAAAACCTGTGTCTGTGTGTGGGTTGAGGGAAGGGGCAGACATGAAGGTATCTCTTCAGGAACAAGGCACCTGAACAAGGCTTATGTAAAAACCAAGTGAGAAGGAGTAATGGTTTGCTTCTGGGGAAACCGCTTCTCAGAGAAACTGGCCCGAATGAGCTCTAACGGGCCACCTAAACTTTGTTAGCATCACGTTTAAAGGTGGTAGGTGGGGTAAAAAGCAGCCAAAAAAAAAAAAAAAAAAGCTTCTTCCATTACAAGTCACTAGGATCAACAGCTGTTCTCCCAGTAGGGTGGCTCTTTTTTCCCTTATTTGGAACTCATTGTCAAAAGAAAGACACCACACCCAGTGTTATGTAGCCTTAACCGAGTAGCAGGCCACGTCCCAGGCTCCCTGCCTTCAGGACTGTATTTAATTCGGTGTTTTTGTTTTTGTTTTCTTTTGAAATCAGTGTTCCTGGGTGGGGCCAGGAAAACTCTGAAGCTGTCTTAAAAACAATATAAACAAAAAAGTCGGAATTTTTTAAAAGTATATTTTTAAAAAAAGTTGTAGGCCATTCGAGGCTAACTGGAGAGTGGTAGCGGGGCACCGACTTAAGCAGCGGGGCGCCCTGTCCGCGTTCGACGCTGAGCCCAGTCCTGGGGGGATGCCTCGGTCTGCGTCTCCAGCTGCGGCAGACGCCCCCTTCCCTCCACCGCCACCAAGAGCGATGGAGGATGAGCCAGTCCCCAGGGAAGGAGCCCCAAGCTTCCCCTGAATTTCGAAACAACCCGTCCAGACACGTACTGACTCCAGAAGCAGAGTCCATGGGGAGCGTCGGTGCTGCCGGGGCGGGTGGCGGGACGCGCAGCGAGGCGCAGCGCGGAGAGCCGGAAGCCAGAGCAGACTGCGAAGCCAGCGCGGTCCAGGGGTCGCAGCATCAGCCAGCAAGGCCCACGACCCAATCCGCACAGAGCGTGCAACACCCCCGCTCCCGCGGCGCCCCCTCCCACCTCCACGCGCCTCCCCTTTAAGCTCCAGGCGCAGTCGATTTGTGTCGGCGGAGGCGAGGTGCGACTCCCCTTTATGGCGGAGTCGGCACCAACCTCTCTGACAGCCGCGGCGGCCGGGCGAACAGAGCAGGAGGCCGGGCCTCCGGTCGCTAGCCGCCCTTACTGCCGCCGGGCCGAGGGGAGCGCGGCGCGCGCCGCGGCGGGGGCGGAGGAGTGGGCGGGCCCGGCCGGGCAGGGGGCGGGGAGGCTGGGGGAGGCGCGGGGAGGCGGGGAGCCCGGCAGCCAGCGCTCGGGTCCGCCTCTGACTGCAGCGCGGCGGGGCGATGTGTGATTACCATGGCGAGGAGTCTCTGTCCGGGGGCCTGGCTAAGGAAACCCTATTACCTCCAGGTAGGCCGGCGGCCGCCCAGCCACCCGCTGCGGGAGCACCCGGCCGTGCGCCCTGCCGCGCAGCGCGGGACTCGCCCCCGCTCCCTTCCTCCCTCCCTGGGTCTGCGCCCGCCCGAACCCCGCTGCCCCCTGCCGTCAGGCACCTGGCGGCGCGCCCTCCCCAGCCCCCTCGGCTGCGCTGCCGACGCCCCCCACCGCGGCCCTCGCGCCTACCGCGCCGCGGCCAGGCGGGCTCCAGGGCCCGGGTCGTCCCGCCCGGGTTCGCCCTTTCACCCTGAGAGCCCCGAGACGTGACCTGAGTACGACCCGCGCTCCGGGCGCTGTCCGCAGCCCTGCGCCCCTCCAGGCGGAGCTCGACGGGCCGCCTTCTCCCTGGTGTTTTCGGGGCTTTCCCCCCTCCCCCGTAGGCCCCCGCAGGTCGGCTGCTCTTGACTCCGTGTCTTGGGTCTTAAGTCGGTGGTAGGAAAGGTGGTGTAGCATTCCTCCATATCTTAGAAAATTATGACAATTTGTCACACCAGTGTTTCACCAGACACCAAAAAGCAGCGTGTGCCTCGTGCCGAGCCCCTTGGTTGGGTCTTTCCATCACACCCAAGATTTAAATGGGAGGTGGAGATCGATAAGCCTGAACCAGGCGGATGGGTGTTTGCTTTTTAAAGGAAAGGGGCTAGTTGCTGGTCTTTGGATCCAAAATACCCCAGCAATGCAAACGTGATTCTCAGTCATGTCGTGTGTACTGTTCACGTGTTAATTTTTCATGATTTCCCGTTCCACCCTCTGTTCCGCTGCCAGTCTGTGCCTTGGAACCCTACTACTGCCTAAGTGTACTGTTTGGTCACCAGGGGGACCTAGTAGACACCGCGAGTAGCTGAGCGCAAATCCATCACTCCGATAGAAAAACAACTACAAATCAATGCCTTGCGTGGGTCAGCAGTGTTAGCCAACGCTGCATTCAGAGGACAGTATTCCTTTACCGCTTGCATTAAAAGGCCTAAAGATATTGGTAGATGATTTAGGGTCAGCTGGTGCTTTTATAAATTATGAAAAAAGTTGAGAAGATAACCATCATTGGGCAAGTAAATCTTACATTTTTGTTTGAAAATTGTATTAAGTCATTACCCTGAAACGAGTGATGTACTGCAAATTGGAAGAATGATTTGACAACCCATGATATTAAGCGTGTACGAATAAAACTGAGTCTTTGTAGCAAGCATCACCAATAGTAATTGTGCCCTTGAGTAACACTCTCAGAACCCTGTCTAGAATTCAACCCAGGCCAGGTACCTCTTTGTAGTCTTTTATGTGAGTCAAAAAAAAAACAAAACAAAAACAAAACAAAAACTCTTACCCGCCAGGCACAGTGGCTCACGCCTGTAATCCCGGCTCTTAGGAGGCCAAGGCGGGCTGATTCCTTGAGCTCAGGAGTTTGAGACCAGCCTGGGCAACATTGTGAAACCCCGTCTCTACTAAAAATACCAAAAAAAAAAAAAGAAAAAGAAAAAGAAAAAGAAAAAGAAAAAAAAAAGTTGGGTGGGATGGAGGGGGCCTGTGGTGCCAGCTACTCCGGGAGGCTGAAGTGGGAGTATGACTGGAGCCCCGGGGCGGAGATTGCAGTGAGCAGAGATCATGCCACTGCACTCCAGCCTGGGCAACAGAGTGAGACCGTGCCTCTTAAAAACAAACAACAACAACAAAAAAACAAAAAACAACAACAGGCGCAGTGGCTCACGCCTGTAATCCCCACACTCTGTGAGGCCGAGGCGTGGCGGATCACGAGGTCAGGAGATCAAGACCATCCTGACTAACATGGTGAAACCCCGTCTCTACTGAAAATACAAAAAATTAGCCGGGCGTGGTGGTGGGCGCGTGTAGTCCCAGCTACTCGGGAGGCTGAGGCGGGATAATGGCGTGAACCCGGGAGGCGGAGCTTGTGGTGAGCGGAGATCGCGCCACTGCACTCCAGCCTGGGCGACAGAGCGAGACTCCGTCTCAAAAACAACAACAACAACAACAAAAAGTGTTTTACTATGGATATTTTTATACATTCAGAAAACAGAAAAGAATAATGAACTGTCATATGCCTATCAGCCACCCTCATCAATATTTTATTTCATTTCACCTCGCCCAAAACCCTCTTCCAACTGTTATTTATTTATTTATTTATTTATTTAGAGACAGGTCTTCTGTTGCCCAGGCTGGAGTGCAGTGGCGCCATCTGGGCTCACTGCAGCCTCGACTTACCAGGCTCAGATAATCCTTTCGCCTCAGCCTCCTGAGAAGCTGGGACTACAGGCACACACCACCATGCCCATCTAATTTTTGTACTTTTTGTAGACACAGGGTTTCGCCGTGTTGCCCAGGCTAGTCTCGAACTCCTGGCCCCAAGCAGTCTTCCTTCCTTGACCTCCCAAAGTGATGGGATTACAGGCATAAGCCACCATGCCTGGCTGAACCAAAGTATTTTAAAGTAAACCTCAGGCATCACATCATTTCATCTAAGTACCTCAGTATGCATTTCTAGTAGATAAGGGTATTTTTAGATGTAATCATAATACCATTATCATGCCTAACAAAGTTAACAACAATTTATTTTTTCCCACCCCCTTGTAGATATGCATGAACCTGAGATTACTGACTAAATCTGATTTGCCATGGAGTGGGTTTACTGTGATTTCAATGGGTCTCTCTGCAAAAAGCAAAACAAAAAACCCTCCTCTTATCAGCTCGTTTATGCTAGAAATTCTTCTTATGAGGGAAACTAGTTTCATTTCATGTTTTGGAAGAATGTCTTAGAATATAGATGTCTGGTTTAAGTAACTTTTCCTATGAATGAATGTATTATTTTAATTTAGAGTGAGGGTATAACTATTCAGCAGGTATGAGAGATCTTGTTCTGTTTGGGGGTAGGGAAGGGTAAGAGGACAGGAAGAAGTTGATTTATTTCACAGATAGAGGAAAGAGATGGAGGGCCAGGAAGAGGAGAGAAAGGTTGCAGAGACCAGCTTTGTATACTGGCAGTTTTGCTGTTTATCTTTAACTGGATGGGGTCAAAGACCAGTTATGTCCTGAGGTGTTCAGGCCTTAGGAGCTGTAAGTTCCCTTTTTTCTGCAGTGTACAGGAGAAAACTTCCAAGCAGTCAGCTTACTTGTAAAGGAACTTCATTCTCAGTATTTTTATTAATCCAGTGGCACTTCATAATGCTTTTGGAAAACTGTAGCATTATGCAATTAATGATATAGTTTCAGCCATAATAGACATTCATGAGCTAATGCAGGCACCTTATCACTGTTTATAGCTTTGCTTATATAGCAAAGGAGATTCTACTGCCTGTGAAGAAAAGAACTTGTGTGGTGTATGTGTACAACAGAATATTATTCAGCAATAAAGTGAAATGAAGTTCTCATACACACTGTAACATGGATGAACCTTAAAAACCTTAAATATATGAAACCAGTCACAAAAGATCACATATTATTTCATTCATATGAGATGTCCAGAATGGGCAAATCTATATAAAGACAAAAAAATAGATAAATGGTTGCCTGGGGGGAAATGGGGAGTAACTACTGATGAATACAAGGTATTCTTGAGGGGGACAGAAATGTTCTAAAATTGATAGTGGTGATGGTTGCCCAAGTCTGTGAATATACTAAAACCTACTGAACTTTATACTTTAAATGAATAAATTGTAGGATATGTGAATTATTAGTATATCTCCATAAAACTGTTAAAAAAGGAAAATAAATGAACCGAGTTTATCTCATGAAAGTGGTCCTTCTTCTCTCTGCCTTTTGCTGCAGATTCCACCAAGGCCAGCTTTTTGGTGTAGGGAGCACTTCCTCCAGGGGAGCCGGGCAGGCACACTGTTAGTCTGTGCAGCCTCTCTGTGGGCTAGGAGGACTTGTGACCTGCCTGGAAGAGCCAACAGACATTTACCTGAGCAACAAGCTTCTCATGGCAAGGCATCTTGCCCAGAGCAAGCAAGCTAATTTACAGTTCCGTGTTTTCTAGATATTTTGTTGAAACATTACTTGGGAAATAACACTTCCTGGACTGGCTAAATGATGCAGCACATTGAACAGAGTAGAATCCTGCCTCTGAGATCAGAAACTGTGGGTGTATTAACTGTTTAAACCATTTTTAGAAGTATTTTTCTTCCATGTGCCATTATAGTGCATACTACTTGTGGCCTGCTTGGGTGTGATAACCCAGAATGACACCTGCATTTGTCTGTTTTTAACAGTGTGTTTTCTACAAACTAGGATCTACTTTGTTTAGGGTTTACTCGTAATCTGAGTGAAGCTGATAACACAGCAACCCTGTAATTTGTTGGTTTTGGTTTAAAATACCTTCTTCCTTCTCACTATTGTTAAGTCCTGAAAGAATGAAAGTTAAGACAATTCAGCATAATTCTCTGTACTTAGATTATACACATTTTCCATTCCAATCATTCTGCATATGTGTTCTGTTGCATATGAAAAGTTGGTACAGTTCTAATGGAAATTTGAAGTCCCATATACTTGGGTCCTTTGAAGGTTTTCAAGCCCTTTTGCTTGTAAAGGGCTTAAAGTTTTTGAAGTATCCTCTTGAAAATGACTGCCCTAGCAATTTCAGTATGTGTTCAGTAGGGTTGTCATGAGTGAATAGGTAGTAGGCATGTTCTAACTAGGGTGTTGGCACTTGTTTAACATTTCTGATACCTGGCACTTTGGCTCATATTAGTACAAATTTTCAAACATGACTTCTGTGGATGGTTTGGTTCCTTATGAGTTAATGTGGATATTTTGTGAGATTTAGTGCCAGACAGGGTTACTGATACAGATTAACTGGTAATAGTAGTAATGTCGCCAAATACTGTAGTAAGACTAATATGGCTTTTTGCCCATTTTCAGTCTCCGGGATTACTTTAAATCTAAGGATAATTAGAGCCTATGGTTGTTCCCTATCCTCCAAAGACAATAGAGGGAGAAGATCTGTAGTTTGTATAGTTCTCATTAACTTTATTAGACCTGCTGTTCAGAGATTAGCTTTTGCCTTTGCCTGAAACTTAATCTCCAGAACTATGATTAGCTTTCTGAGACTGGTATGTGTACAGAGAGCCATTTGATATTACCATTAGTTGCTTTTGAACCTTTGTTAGAAGCTCAAAGAAATGGTGAATTCTCAGGGAGATTGCATCCTTACCACATTTCTTTCAGAGTGGACCATACAGTAAAAGTGTTTCTTCATTGTAGTCTTCTCAGTGCCTCAGATTTTGTTTTTAAGTTAAAGACTTTAAATGTTTTAGAACCATTTTAAGTTCACAGCAAAATTGAGAGGAATGCAGAGAGATTTCCCATATACTCGTCGTCCTGACACATAAATAGCCTCCCTCCTTTTCTTTTTTTTTCCCCCTTTTCTTCTTTTCTTTTCTCTTCTTGATACAGGATCTCCCTCTGTCACCCAGGCTGAGTGCAGTCTGGGTGACAGTCATGGCTCACTGCAGCCTCTACCTCCCATACTCAAGTGATCCTACTGCCTCAGCCTCCTGAGTAGCTACAGGCACATCCCACCAAGTCCAGATAATTTAATTTTTTTTTTTAAGAGACAGTGGTCCCACTGCATTGCCCAGACTGGTCTTGAATTCTGTGCAGCAGATCTCTAGAACTTCTTCATCCTGCAAAGTCGAAACTCTACCCATTGAACGACTCCTCATTTCCTCCTGCCCCTGGCCCTTGGTGACCACATTCTGCTTTCTGTTTCCATTAGACTGCTTTATACTTCATAAAAGTGGAATCACACAGCATTTGTCTTTTGTGACTGCCTTATTTCACTTAACATGATGCCACCCATGTAGAGTATGACAGGATTTCTTTCTTTTTTAAAGGTGAATAGTATTCCATTGTATGTATATTCCACATTTCCTTTATCCATTCATCAGTCGATGAACATTTAGGTTGCTTCTACCTCCTGGCTATTGTGAATTGTACTACAATGAACATGGGAGTGCAAATATCTCTTTGAGATCTTGCTTTCAATTTTTCTGTATATCCAGAAGTGGGATTGTTGGATCACCTGGTCATTCTATTTTTAATTTTTTTAGGAACCTTCATACTGTTTTCCAAAGTGGTTTTACCCTTTTACGTTCCCACCAACGATGCCCAAGGGTTTCAATTTTTCTATTTCAATTTCAATAGAAAATTTTTCAATAGAAATTTTCTAATGAAAATTTTTCAATAGAAATTTTCTAATGAAAAATTTCAATAGAAAATTTTTCAATTTTTCTATTTTTCTAATCAGCACTTATTTTCTATTTTTTTTTAAGAGTGACCATTCTCACGGGTGTGAGTTGATACCTCATTGTAGTTTTTATTCACTTTCCTGATGATTAGTGGTGTTGAACATCTTTTCATATGCTTATTGGCCATTTGTCTTCTTTGGAGAAAGTTCCTTCTTGATTTGTTGTTTCAGATTGATATTTTTATTCAACAGGGTTATGTGTTATTGAGAACAGAGTTCACCTTTCTTAAGTACAGGGTAAACATGTTTGAAGATATTCTCCCAAGAGAGATTTTTAATGTATTAACAAGCTTCTGAATTAGTACATCCATTTCAGATGTAGCATGGTATCAGAGTCATAGACTATTAGATCTTAGAGCTAATGCCACAAGTTTTACTCCCTGTCCCCCATTGCTTGAAAATTGGGACTCCTTATTTATTTTAAATCTAAAATGTTGATCAGGCTGCCATCCTATGTACCCTTCTTTGGATCCTGTATTTTTTTAAAAAAGCCATAAAGGATTTTTTTTAGATTATAGGGACATTTGAAAATGGACTGTATATTGGATAGTAGTATTGTATCAATGTTAAATTGTGCTGTATGAGATAGTGTTCTGGTTTTTAGAAAATATAAACTGTAGTTTTTTTTCAGGCAAGGTCTTAATCTGTTGCCCAGGCTAGAGTGCAGTGGCGTCATCATGGTTCACTGCAACCTAGCCTTCCGGGCTCAAGCGATCTCCCACCTCAGCCTCCCAAATAGCTGGGACCACAGGCATGCGCCACCACACCTGGCTAGTTTTTGTGTTTTTTGTAGAGACCAGGTTTCATCGTGTTGCCCAGGCTGATCTCGAACTCCTGGGCTCAAGCAATCGGCCCACCTTGGCCTCCCAAAGTCCTGGCATTACAGGCGTGAGCCACCACACCCAGCCAAAACTAAAGCCTTTAGGGTAAAAAGTATCATAACGTCTGTAACTTACAGTTACAGTAATAGTTCAGGAAATATTTCAGTATAGTTCAGGAAAATTATAGTTCAGGAATAAATAAAAAATAGTTCAGGAAAAAATGTTTGTATACACATATGCAGAAAGCAGGGTTTCTTAATCTCAGCATTAATGATATTTTGGGCTGGATAATTGTGTGGGACTTTGTGTTGCAGGATGTTTAGCAGCATCTGTGGGCTCTACCTGTTAGATGTCAGTAGCATTCCCCCAGTAGTGACTATCAGATATGTCTCCAGACATTTCTGTTTTTTTTTTTTTTTTTTTTTAAAGAGTGGCCATTCTCATGGGTGTGAGTTGGTATTTCATTGTAGTTTTAATTTCATTTTCCTGATGATAAGTTGTCCTCTGGGGGGCAAAATCATCTACAGTTTAGAATGCCTGATACAGAGAAGGAGAAGGTGGGGGGCGGGGGAGTATTTATGTACATTTAGGAAGGGTGAAAAGGCAAATAAATTAGAACAATGTTAGCAGTTGATAAATATAGGTAGGTATAGGGTATAAGAGTATTCATTGTATTAGTCTTCAAAATTTTCTGTAGGTTTAAACATCTTCAAAATATGTTTGGGAAAAATAAATTAGACTGGATTTTATAGTAATTGGGTATGACTGGAAATGTATGAACTCTGTTCAAAGTTACATCTCTTAATAGAAAAATGAGATTTGACAGAGTATTTTAAGTCAGTGATTAAAGAAAGAATATTAGTTTTGCAGTGCTCCTGTAACAAATTACCACAAATTTAATAGCCTAAAACAACGCCCATTTGTTTGTACCCTGATCTCACAGTTTTGTTAACTTAGAAGTCAGGGCATAGTGTGACTCAGCTGTTTCTCTGCTCCAAGTTTCACAAGGTTGAAATCAGTGTCACCAGGGCTAAGTTTCTTTCTAGAGTTTTGGGAATGATTCGGCTTCCAAATTTTTTACAGTTGTCAGAATTCAGTTACATGTGGTTGCAGGACTGAGTCTCCATTTGCTTGCTGGCTGCTGGCTTGGGATTGTTCTCAGCCTCTAGAGGCCACCTGCATTTCATGGTTCGTGGTTCCCTTTCTCCATCTTCAAAGCCAGCAACTAGGGGTGGAGTCCTTTGTTTCACATCTCTCTGCCTCCCTCTTCTGCCTCATCTCACTAACTCCTCTGCCTTCTTCTTCTGCTTTTAAGAGCTCGTATGATTACGTTGGATCCACTCAGATAATCCAGGATAATCTCTATATTAAAGTCATCTGATTAGTAACCTTAGTTCCACTTGCAAAGTCCCTCCTTCACAGCAGTACTTAGATTAGTATTTGAAATAACCAGAGGGTGGAAATGTTGGTGGATATCTATAGAATTCTGCCTCCACAGGAAGATATAATTGAATTCTAATAGTAAAAAAAGTAAATATTTCTTAAAATATTTTGTGCCTTTTGTATTAATATTAGGTTTAAAGATGGTACCAATGAAGAGATTTTTATAAGAGAGCTATGATTGTATTAATCCTTCTGGCAATAACGGTGAAAGGAGTTTTGGATATTTATTAAAGGAAGGAAAATGAAAATAGCTGCTAACAATTACATTTGGAAATACTTGTTTTTACCATAAACACTATTCTTTTTTGTTTGTTTGTTTGAGACAGGGTTTCCCTCTGTTTCCTAGACTGGAGTGCAGTGGCTCACTGCAGCGTCGTCCCAGGCTCAAGCAAGCTATCCTCCCGCCTCCCAAATACCTTTTGAATGCATCATCTCATCTTCATTCTTCTGCTGTTACTGTAATTCACATCCTCCTTTTGTCTAATTAGGCCCATTGTAGTAGCCCAGTCTGCCCCTTTCAGATCTGTCCTCCACATTGCTTCCAAAGTAATTTGTTCAGGTCTCCCTTCCTGCTGGTGAAATCCCTCAGTGGCTTCCCATTGCCTTTAGGAGACTATGCAGAGTTCTGAGCACCACTCTTCATTTCTTGCCCCTTCCTATATTGTCGTTCCATTCCTGCCACTGCCACCAGCTTCCAGTTTCCCAGACAACATGCTCTCATGTGTCAACATGTCTACCCCACCTTTCCTCTTTGCCTTAGAATGTCCTTTCCCCGTTTGTTCTCCATACCCATTCATCTGGTTTATTGTCTTTTTTTTTTTTTTTACTTGTCCTTTAAGTCTCAACTTGAAGAGGAAGTGACCTTTCAGCAATCCCTCCTTAATACTCCACAGTGTTAGTGTACCTCTTGTGTGACCCAAACTGCGAGTGTATGATACCTGGCACGCTCTTCTCTTAATCACTTACAAGACTGAAATGTTGTCAGTGGTTTCCATATCCTTCTTCCATCCCAAACTGTGATCTCTTTGAGAGCTAAAATGTCAGTTTTCTCTCTGTCTTTTGTGGCTAGGGCAGAGCGGATGTTGAAAAAATATTTGTTGAATGAAATGAATCAGCATACATGTTTGTAAAGAGACAGAGTTTTATAGAACTGATTAAACTAATTCCTTATCTGAAAGAACGTGTACACAGCAAGTCAAATAGTATAGATGAGCTTATGATACAAACTTTGTTTCTCCTTCCAGCTTATCCTACCCCCAGCTTTATTCCCTAAAGATAGCCTCTCTTTAACCATTTATATTTTTGGATTTTCTGGTTACTGTGCCTTTGACTTCTATAGCTGTATGTCTAAAGAAGACTGTACACATCCTGGGAGGTGCATAAGATGCTTAATTTGAGTACTGAAAGAAATTATTGCCGGGCACGGTGGCTCACACTTGTAATTCCAGCATTTTGGGAGGCCGAGGTGGGTAGATCATCTGAGGTTAGAAGTTCGACACCAGCCTGGCCAACATGGTGAAACCCCGTCTCTACTTAAAATACAAAAAAATTAGCTGGGCGTAGTGATGGATGCCCATAATCCCAGCTACTCGAAGGCTAAGGCAGGAGAATTGCTTGAACCCGGGAGACAGAGGTTTCAGTGAGCTGAGGTCACACCATTGCACTCCCGCCTGGATGACAGAGCAAGACTCCGTCTCAAAAAAAAAAAAAAAAAAGAAAAGAAAAGAAAGGGAATTATTTGAAATTTTATTTATTGTACACTTTTTTTGGAAAGTATATTACCTTTATTAAGTGTTTTCAGTTCCTTGAATATACTTCCTGGAAGAAGGTGAAGTTCTAATTTTGGGGGTGGGAGTGGGAGGGGAGAGAAGTGGGTAAGAAGAATGTCAAATCGTTGGTTCTTTATTTGTATGCTGTTTTTATTTTTTTATTTTTTTATTTTATTTTATTTTTTTTTTGAGACGGAGTCTCACTCTGTCACCCAAGCTGGAGTGCAGTGGCCGGATCTCAGCTCACTGCAAGCTCCACCTCCCGGGTTCACGCCATTCTCCTGCCTCAGCCTCCCGAGTAGCTGGGACTACAGGCGTCCACCACCTCGCCCGGCTAGTTTTTTGTATTTTTTTAGTAGAGACGGGGTTTCACCATGTTAGCCAGGATGGTCTCGATCTCCTGACCTTGTGATCCACCCGTCTCGGCCTCCCAAAGTGCTGGGATTACAGGCTTGAGCCACCGCGCCCGGCTGTATGCTGTTTTTAAAAAACAAAGTTAGCTAATCCCAGCACTTTGAGAGGCCTAAGTGGGTGGATCACCTGAGGTCAGGAGTTCGAAACCAGCCAGGCCAATATGGTGAAACTCCGTCTCTACTAAAAATACAAAAAATTAGCCAGGCGTGGTGGTGGGCGTCTGTAATCCCAGCTACTTGTGAGGCTGAGGAAGGAGAATCGCTTGAACCCGGGAGGTGGAAGTTGCAGTGAGCCAAGATTGTGTAGTTGTACTCCAGCCTGGGCAACAAGAGTGAAACTCCACCTCAGGGGGGGGAAATATATATATATATGAATATGAAGTTAACTACCTTTTAGCTGGGTGTGGTGGCTCATGCCTGTAATCCCAGCACTTTGGGAGGCTGAGGCAAGAGGATCACTTGAGCCCAAGAGTTCGAGACCAGCCTGGGCAACATAATGAGACCCCTGTCTCTATTTTTTAAAGAAAAAAGGTAATTACCTTTTTAAAAATTTTTAAACATTATTTTTAGTTGACACATAATTGTACATATTTATGGGGTACAATGTGATATTTCAATACCTGTTCCATTCCTGCCACCACCACCTCATGTACCGTTTGCTCTAGCAATCCTGAAAAACTTCCAGTTTCCCAGACAACATGCTCTCTCATGTGTCAACGTGTCTACCCTACCTTTCCTCTCTGCCTTGGAATATCCCTCCCACTTTCTGTCAGCTACACTTTTACTTTTATACTGCCAAAGTTGATAACATTTATATTTTTTCCTATTATACAACCAAGTCTCCATGTAAGTATAATGATCAAATCAGGATAATTAGCATGTCTATCCCCTTAAACTTTTATCATTTCTTTAAACTGGGAACGTACAAAATCCTCTCCTAGCTATTTGAAAATATACAATAAATTATTATTAACTGGAGTCACCCTACAGTGCTGTAGAATACTAGAACTTATTCCTCCTATCTAGCTGTACTTTTGTATCTGTTAACCAATCTTTAGCTCTTCCTCTCTCCCCTGTACCTTTTTCTACCTCTGGTAGCCACTCTTCTACTTTCTATTTCTATGAGATCAATGTTTTTAGTTTCCACATATGAGTGAAAACTTGTGGTATTTATTTTCCTGTGCCTGGCTTGTTTCACTTAACATACTCTCCTACAGGCTCATCCATATTGCTGTGAAAGACAGGATTTCATTGTTTTCTGTGGCTGAATAGTATTCCATTACTTTGATTGATTCCCTATCTTGGCTATTGTGAATCGTGCTGCAGTAAACATGGAAGTACAGCTGTCTCTCCATACTGATTTCCTTACCTTTGGATAAATATCCAGTAGTGGGATTGCTGCATTATATGGTAATTCTATTTGTAGTTTTTTTTAAGAACCTCCATACTCTTCCATAATGGCTGTACTAATTTACATTACCACCAACTGTATGTAAGAGTTCCCTTTTCTCTGCATCTTTGCCAGTATTTGTTCCTTTCTGTCTTTTTGGTAATAGCTGTTCTAACTGGGGTGAGATGATAGCTCATTGTAGTTTTGATTTGCATTTCCCTGATGATTAATGACTTTGAGCATTTTTTCTTATCCTTGTTTTGACCATTTGTATGTCTTCTTTTGAGAAATGTCTGTTCAGATCATTTGCCCAGCCTGTATGCTTTTAAAAAATATCTTAAAATGTTTATTTTTATGTAAGAATAACTGATGATTTTCTGTATTTTGATGTATTATTGTAAGTATTTCCCTACCTTGAAAAATGCATTCAAAATTATTCTTACATACTTAGAACTTTTATTTTTGTGTAAGTTACAATATACATATAATAGATGAGTATAGTCATAGTTTTACATAGATTACAAATAACTAAATATAATTATATTGGGGATTTGTGCTTATTACTATTTTCCTGAAAGGATTGTACTATCAAAAAAATTTGGAGATCATCATGAGATCATTATGCTCTATATAATAGACGTGTTTTTTATTTTTTTTTTGAGACAGGGTCTAACTCTGTCACCCCAGGCTGGAGTGCAGTGGCGCAGTCTCAGCTTACTGCAGCCTCAACATTGCTGGCTTGGGAGATCCTCCCACCTCAGCCTCCCAAGTAGTTGGGACCACAGACAAGTGCCACCAGGCTTGACCAATTTTTGTATTTTTTTGTAGAGGCAGGGTTTCACCATGTTGCCCAGGCTGATCTCAAACTCCTGAGCTCAAGCAATCTGCCTGCCTCAGCCTCCCAAAGTACTGGGACTACAAGCATGAGCCATCGGACCCAGCTCTCCTCTGTTTTTTGATTTATCAAATTTAGTTAATAATTGCTAACTTGGTGTTAAAAAATGAATATTTAGTTTTCTCACATCATTATCCCTCTCCAGTGTTTGATAGTTGTAATTTTAATTTAACTTATTCTGTTGCTTAACTTGGTAACCTCAGAAATAACAACTGTTTCTTATTTCATCCACTTTTGACAGTCTTTCTTGACTCTCTCCCCTTTTTTAGAAGGGACATGAGAACATGTGCTCCTTTTTCTACCTGTTTTTTCCTCTCTTCTACTTCTCACTTTCTGTCAGCTACTTTTATTTTACACTGCCAAAGTTGATAACATTTATATTTTTTCCTGTTATACAGCCAAGTCTCCATACAAGTTGAATCTTAAATATGAAAACTATAAATAATATTATTTTATTATGACTTGTTAGTTCTTCCATAAAGGAAAATCTCCCTTATAAACTTGAAACCCATTGTCTGCAGCTTATAGTTATTTTCCTTTTATTATAGGAAGCAAGTAGAATTCACAGACCTCAACAATTGCCCCTTGTTTTTTAGCGCATTACTACAAGGATTTGTCCCTTCCCAGGAGCTAGACCATATTTCTGCCAATAGGGAAAAAACATGTGATGTTTGTAAATTCCCTATTAAAAAGTCCCTTGTATTTAGAAATCATGCTTGCTTGCTTTTTGATGTTTCTATTAAAAAATAATAATTTAAAACCTAGCCTTTGGGATCCCTAATGAAGTAACAGAATTATGATTTGAAATCACCATCCATTGGCCACAGTTTCTCCCCGAGCAGTCAATAGGCAGTATTTGTCTTTTGCAATAATTACCTGGTTATACTTAGCTGCAGAAAGTGGACTTTTCTGTCATCTGCTCCCCCCAAATCCAAGTGAATTGAGCTTGTTCTGGAGTTCTAGACCATTCAAATAATAAAAATGACTCTCACCGTCAGGGAGTTAATTGCACGAAGGAACTAGGTATCATTTGATTCTGCGTTTTTTTTTTTTTTGAGACGGAGTCTCGCTCTGTCGCCCAGGCTGGAGTGCAGTGGCCGGATCTCAGCTCACTGCAAGCTCCGCCTCCCGGGTTCACGCCATTCTCCTGCCTCAGCCTCCCGAGTAGCTGGGACTACAGGCGCCCGCCACCTCGCCCGGCTAGTTTTTTGTATTTCTTAGTAGAGACGGGGTTTCACCGTGTTATCCAGGATGGTCTCGATCTCCTGACCTCGTGATCCACCCGTCTCGGCCTCCCAAAGTGCTGGGATTACAGGCTTGAGCCACCGCGCCCGGCCTTTGATTCTGCGTTTATAGAAAATAGAAGAGGAGTGAGATACTTTTGGCCAGTCTTTCTCTTAGGATCCTGAAATTTATGTCTTGAGACCAAATATATCAAAGTTAGTTCTTTCCTAAGATGAAAGACATTTCTAATTTTAGTACCCCCTAAAATATGATTCTATAAATATTATTTAGTGCAGAGCCAACTCTATGTTAGGACTACTTTTTCTTCTTGCTAGGGCCAGGGTAATGACCCTGGGCTCTCAAGACTTCAACATTAATAGCAACTGTATACTCTTTTCTCACACTCTATCAGTTCCTTGTAATCAGGGTACATATAAGCTTGTTTCCTGTTTGAAATGTAGCTTTTTAATGCTATTTGTCTTTTTTTCCTTCCTTTTTAAAAAAATTTTGCCCGGAGTTTCTAATTGCCTTCTTTTTCTGGCACAATCTTCCTTTATCATAGCCTTATTTTTTCTGTACTCTCACTTATATTTCATATTCTGTGGTGGAATCCTCCTTCTTCTTTTTTTTCTTCTTACCAGAAACCTCCCTCCTCCATGCTTGCGTTCCCAGGGTGACCGGATGCTTTTCTAGGCCTACTACACAACTGGCTTCCTAGGATTTCCCTCCATTCTTCTCATTGGTTGGTGTCGCTGTTCTCAGGACCCTAAGTCTTTCCCTGTCCTAATTTGTGCCATCTTCTTCTTTGGCAAGGATGTGTGGGAAGTAAACTTTTTGAGTGCTTTCATGTCTAAAACTGTCTTTGACCAGGCATAGTGGCTCACGCCTGTAATCCCAGCACTTTAGGAGCGCAAAGCAGGAGGATCACTTGAGCCCAGGAGTTTGAGCCAGCCTGTGGGGTTTTGCCATGTTGCCCAGGCTGGGCTCAAACTCCTGGGTTCAAGTGATCCTACTACAAAAATTAGCTGTGCTCCCAGCTACTCGGGAGGCTGAGGTGGAAGAATGCTGTGAACCCAGGAGGTGGAAACTGCAGTAAGCCAAGATCGTACCACTGTACTCCAGCCTGGGTGACAGAGTAAGACCGTGTCTCAGAAAAACAAAACAAAACAAAAACTGCCTTTATTGTATCCTAGTACTTATTTGTGGCTGGGCTGGGTGTAGAATTCTGGGCCAAACATAATTTTCTTAGAAAATTTGAAGATGCACCTGCTTTGACTTCTGATATCCCCTGTTGCTGACAAGAAGCTAGTTTGATTATCAATCCTTTGTGGGTGACCTGTTTTTCCTGTTCAGGATCTCTGTTTTATACTTTTTATTTTGAAATTTCCAGAGAAAATGTATAAATAGGGGTCTTTTACCAGTTGTATGGGTACTCACCGAGCCCTTTAAATCTTAAGACTTGGGTCCTTTCTCAACTCTGGGAAATTCTATTATTTGTTGAATAGTTTCTCCCTTCTTTTTCCTCTGTTTCTTCCTTCTAGAGCTCTTCCTAGTCAAATGGTGGACCTACTGGATTGGTTCTTTATGTCTTTTCTAGCTTCTCTATTATTTTTATCTTTTATTCATGTACTCTCATTGTTGAGTTTCTCAATTTTATTTTCCAGATCATTTGTTGATTTTCTTTTTACAAACTATTCATAGTTTATGTGGATGCACCATCCTCTTCAGTGTTTTGATTATAACAGTTTTATTTTTTAATGTTTTCTTATACCCTGTAATTGTCTTCATTCCTTTCAGAGATTTTATCTTCTATATATTTATCTTAGCTCTTATTTTTCATGCTGCTGGACTTTCTCATGTGCTTGGTGATTGCTGGTTGTCTGTTCATATTTTAGAAAGAAGGACTAGGTAACTGGTGTGGATTTCCTCTGCTGTTTTAAAATTAGTCTGTTTTCCCATTAGACCTATCACCAGAATAGATGCCTGACTGAGCCCTGTATGTAGGATGGGATGCCTTGGCTGGCCTGTTTGCTCTAGGTTGACACTTCGCTGGGCTCTGTGGTCCCTCGTGCCAGCGGAGTACTTTACTCTTGTTGGGCTGTACGTACCCACACTAGAAGCCTTGGCTTTCTGCAGCTTGTTTGTTCTTTCAGCTATCTGGTTTTTCGAGTGAGGGTTAATGCTAGGCTTCCCGTTATCTCTGTGGGGTGGGGGAGGTGGTTGGGGGTGCCAACCAGTGCAGTTCCAGGTACAGATCTTCAATTATTCCCACCGTCTTCAACCTCACTTCTCACTCCTGCCCTCCCTTCTACCTGTTGGCTCAGAGCCCAGAGCCATTAGGTGTTCCAACTGACAGATTGGTGCTCTAGATTCCCTCTAGCATTCCAAGAAGCAGTTTGGCTTCCAGCTCCTTTTAGGTTGCCTGGTAGAGTATTCTGGGCTGTGGCTTTCTCTGCCTGCCTCATCCATCAACACAATTCCATTTGCTTTTTGAAACTAGAAATGTGTTGGATCTTTTATCCACTGGTGAATTTCCTACTTTTCTTTCTTTCAGCTATTAGAGGTTTATTGCTTCTTTTGCCTTCCTTATTTGAATGTGTTTTTGCAAGCTGTAAGTAGCAAACATATATCTTTAGTCTGCCATCTTAAACTGAAAGTCCTGATGTGAATTTTAAACTGCAGCATCTGTTTTCTGAGTATTTACCTACCCTATTTATCTTCGTGACTGCGGTGGCTGTTTAAGCATTACGTAATTAACAAATTAGCTGGGTGCAGTGGCTCAGGCCTGTAATCCCAACACTTTGGGAGGCCGAGGCGGGCGAATCATGAGGTCAGGAGTTCGAGACCAGCCTGGCCCAACATGGTGAAACCTTGTCTGTACGAAAAATACAAAAAACTAGCTGGGTGTGGTGGTGGGCGCCTATAATCCCAGCTACGCAGGAGGCTGAGGTAGGAGAATCACTTGAACCCGTGAAGGAGGCAGAGGTTGCAGTGAGCCAGGATTGCGCCACCGCACTCCAGCCGGGGCGACAGTGCTAGACTCCTTCTCAGAAATAAATAAATAAATAAATAAATACATACATAAAAATAAAAACCTAATTAACAAATTATTTCAATAAAATAAGTCGAGATAATTAGAGTAAATAACCTCAAAGGAATAAAAATAAGATGGAACTTTTTTCCCAGAAAATCTTGTATACAGTTTATTTTGATTAAAAAAAAAGGAAAAAGAAAAAACTGCTCCTAAATTAGAATCAGTTTTGTGGTTGATTTCAATGGGTTTTAAGTAAACAATATCCTTTCCACTTTACTCATAATGCTCTGTTCATACTTGGTTTTGATAATGCTTTTGTCCTATAAAAGGTCTTTATATTAATGTAATGAATTGCTTAAACATTTCACCAGCTTTTAAATAGCAATTTGGTAAAATAGAAAGACTCATGAGATAATTTATTCCCCTAGGACAGAGAAGGGATAAACAAGCCTTTTTAGTCTGTGATAGCAGAATGGTTTGGTGAATTTAAAAGCCTTAATTATTGTGCTTTAAGCAACAACTTAATTTACTTCTGTCTGATTCTTAGTTTTTGAGTTCTTCCTTTCACAAACTGTATCATGTTGCTATTTTGCTGCTCATCATTTTGCTGCTTCTCTTTTCCTCTTCAAAAAGTATTTAATGCTCATGTCTATATATTCCCTGTGCTGGTGTTGATGCTGTGGGCTGTAGATGCACACTGGCTTTTTTTTTTTTTTTTTTTTTTTTTTGAGACGGAGTCTCCCTGTCGCCCGGGCTGGAGTGCAATGGTGCGATGTCAGTTCACTGCAACTTCCGCCTCCTGGGTTCAAGCAATTCTCCTGCTTCAGCCTCCTGAGTAGCTGGGATTACAAGCACGCACCACCACTCCTGGCTTTTATCTGTAAATTTGAGTGCATTTTTCGAGTATGGAGTGTGGATAGTTAAGGGAATCAATTTCTAGATTTTTGAATTCCCAATGTAGTTTTTCCTAACATTGCTCTGCCAGAGAATGTGTTTGGAATGGAGGTTCGTGCTCTGCTTTTCCACCTTTTATTGCATAGTTGTCCTTTGCCACTTGTAGAAAGGAAAGGCACACTGCTCATCCATTTCAGGTCTTACAAAGGTCCATTGCCCTGGATGTAAAGACTACCAGAACACCAAACAAAAGGGCAATTGAAAATTTGGTGTCTGTGTTAAAATAGTGAATGACAGGAAATACTGTCTCGGGGAATGACTAGATAACAGTCTTGCAATATTAGTTTCCAATATTTTGCTCTCAACAACACTGAAAGAAGGCCTAATGTAGTTGTCTGCTAAGTAACTAATAGATCAGTAAGTATATTCTTGATGGTAGGTTACTGTTATTTTTGTCACATAACTCAAAAGATTTCCAAGAATTGAGAGATAATTGCTATAACAAGACTTCCATTTTTATCTTTTCATGTATGTGGAAAAGGTTTCTCACCACTTAAAGTTATAAAAACAAAAAACAGGGATAAATCTATTTTTTAATAGCTGAGTCCTATTTCATTCTGGCAAGAAATAATAGTTACTGCATGTTCTTAGACTTGACACCGAAAGCATGGCTCATAAAGGAAAAATTGATAAATTTGATCTCATCAAAATTAAAATCTTTTTCTCTGCTAAAGACCCTGTTAAAAAAGAGGAAAAGACAAGCTACAGACTGGAAGAAAGTATTTGCAAGCCACGTATCTCACAAAGGACTAGTATCTGGAATATATAAAGAACTCTCAAAACTCAGTTTTAAAAAATAATCCAGTTAGAAAGTGGGAAAAAGACACGCGTAGACATTTTACCAAAGATATATAGATGGCAAGTAAACACAGATGAAAGGACATTCAAGCTTATTAGCCATTAGGGAATTACACATTAAAACTGTGATGAGATATCATCAGAATGACTAAAATTAAAAATAGTGAAAACATCAAATGCTGGCAAGGACGCAGAGCAACTGGATCATTCATAAATTGATGTAAAATGATACAGCCATGGAAAGCAGTTTGCAACTATTTAAACTTATGGTGAAAAACTGTAGATGTCAACTTAAAAATATGCAAGGGGGTGTATAGTTTTCAAATTCTTTGTGGGATCCACAAACAAAAATGCTAGAGTTTAAAAACATACCTCCATTGCCGAAGTGGCTACATTCCAAAAGAATGCTTTTTAAGAAATCAGAATCTTAAATATCAGAGGTAGTTGAAATATTAAGGAACTTGGCATTTGTCTGTTAAGGGGTAGAATTGTAGTACCAAAAGTCCCTTAATTAAATGATAATCATATAAAATATGGCACTAGTAAGAGTAAGAAAAAGAAGTGTTGTACTATGTTAAGATGATGTTATTGGCTTTAAATGCCTATTTTTAAAATCAGGGTCAGGGGATGTGCTCAGACAGTTGTGTTCAATAGCCATGTTCTAAAAAGGCAACAGAGGAAAAGGAAAGGCAGGTCAGGGGAGAGTTGTGTTTTTAGAATCACCCTGAAAGGACTACATTAGGTTTACCTTTAGATAATGCATGATTTCAGATTTCCTATTTCTGGCTCCCCATGTATGGAAAATCTCTGTATATGCTTGATGATACTGTCCCAGTCTTCTTAAGTAGGGGATTAAGCCTTCCATTTCACCAGTAGCCAATTTAATATACAGGTACTTGCAGGATTATAGTATAAATGCATTTCAGTCATTTGATAAATATAATTTTTTTTTTTTTTGAGACAGAGTCTCACTCTGTTGCCTAGGCTGGAATGTAGTGGCGTGATCTCAACTCACTGCAACCTCCGCCTCCTGCCTCAGCCTCCTGAGTAGCTGGGATTATAGGCGTGGGCCGCCACCAGCTAATTTTTGTGTTTTTTTGTTAGAAACAGGGTTTCACTATGTTGGCCAGGCTGGTCTTGAATTCCTGACCTCAAGTGATCTTCCTGCCTTGGCCTCCCAAAGTGCTGGGATTACAAGCATGAGCCACTGCTCCTGGCCCTGATAAATGTAAATTTTCTATGGTCATTTTTTAGTTGACAGAGAAGAATGTGGGAGGAAAGGGGTATCACTGGGTGGAAGGGGGCATTTGGGAAGGTGGGGAAGAGGGTTAAGCTTTGAAGGCTACAAATAGAAATGAGGTATTTTAGTCTTGCTAATGTATTACTTCACATGATTTAGGAATGTTTTGGTTAATTTTTAAAAATACTGCTGACTGCTCTATTAAGAAATTTGTATCCCTGAAGATTAATTAACCTAAAATAGATCCTATTAAATCAGACTAATGCAAAAATGGCATATAGCTAGATCTACCAAGTGAATGTAAAAGTCATTCAGTTATGTAGACTTCCCTCCCCAAAGGTGATAGAAATTCAGTGTACAAAATGATAGTATTTGGTTATAAATGTCTTATGTAGCAAGTATTTTTATTGAAGTAATTTTGAATTTAAAGAAAAATGGAAGGCCAGGTGTGGTGGCTCACACCTGTAATCCCAGCACTTTGAGAGGCCAAGGTGGGCAGATCACCTGAGGTCAGGAGTTCGAGACCAGTCTGTTCAACATGGTGAAACCCCGTCTCTGCTAAAAATACAAAAAATTAGCCAGGCGTGGTAGCGGGTGCCTGTAATCCCAGCTACTTGTGAGGCTGAGGCAGGAGAATTGCTTAAACCCGAGATGCAGGAGTTGCAGTGAGCTGAGATCACACCACTGCCTCCAGCCTGGGTGACAGAGCAAGACTCCGTCTAAAAAATAAATGAATAAATAAAGAAAAGTAGAAAGAATTCTAACGTTATCCAACTTTAAGATGAATAATATGCATTAGCATGAGATTTCAAGTGTGTGATTTGGCTTGTGTCAAGCTCCTTTGTCCTTCTGACCCTTATTTTTTTCATTTACCAGTGAGGTGATGATTGATTAGGATGGTTTTTTTCTTACCTCCCTAATAATTCTGGGATAATTAATTCATTATTGAAAGAGGAATTCTTTAGCTTGCTCATAAAATGATATATCCAAAAATTATAAATTTTTGAATGACTTTCCAAAAATACATTATGGCTTTCTATGTTGGACTCTTTGCCTATTTGAAGAATTTTTTGAAGTCAAATTAGTGAAATGACTAATTTCTTCTTTCAAATTAATTGTCTGTCTTTGGTATATGTTTATGAGTTGCCTTAGAGGAATCAACTTTTTTTTTTTTTCTTTAGAAGAGGTCTCGCTCTGTGGCCCAGGCTGGAATGCAGTGGCGTGATCATGGCTCACTACAGCTTTGACCTCCCTGGGCTTAGGTGATCCTCCCACCTCAGCCTCCTGAGTAGCTGGGACTACAGGTGTGCACCACCATGCCTGGCTAATTCTCCTGGCTCAGCCTCCTGAGTAGCTGGGACTACAGGTGTGCACCACCATGCCTGGCTAATTCTCCTGGCTTAGCCTCCTGAGTAGCTGGAACTATAGTTGTGTACCACCATGCCTGGCTAATTTTTGTATGTATTGTAGAGACAAGGTTTCACCATGTTGCCCAGGCCACAGTTACATTTTTACTTGAGGAATAGGCCTAGATAGAATAACACAATCGAGAAATAATAGATATTATGTATATTTACTAGAGAGCCATATGTGATTTTCCCCCCTGGATCTATACTTTCAAGAGGCAAGTTAATAAATATGTATCTAGATGGGATACCCTTTATCTAAGCCTTACAGCAGGTGCATACAGCTTAGAGTCAAACACTGAGCCTCCTCCACTCAGAAAGTTGTGGGGATTCTAATACCACCAGCAAGCTGCTTCAACTATAGGTGTATTGGCAGGGGTGCAAGTAGAAGTATCTGTAGTTCATAATTAAAGATTATGACTTTGTGTTCCTGGCCAACATGGCAAAACCTCATCTCTACTAAAAATACAAAAATTAGCTGGGCATGGTAGTGCATGCCTGTAATCCCAGCTACTTGGGAGGCTGTGCCAGGAGAATCACTTGAACCCAGGAGGTGGAGATTGCAGTGAGCCAAGATTGCGCCACTGCACTCCAGCCTGGGTGACAGAGTGAGACTCCATTTCAAAAAAAAAAAAAAAAAAAAAAAAAACAACCTCTAACATACACATCAAGTATAGAGTTCTATATAATATGGCATATATATTTTTCCTCTATTATAAAGAATGACATTTAAATTTCAAATGACTTTGATATTGCATGGTTCAAAAATAAACTTTGGGTTGGGCATGATGGCTCACGCCTGTAATCCCAACAGTTTGTGGGGCCATGGCAGGAGGATTGCTTGAGGCCAGGAGTTCAAGACCAGCTGGGCAACACTGGGAGACTCTGACTCTATAAAAAATAAAATATTAACTGGGTGGTCCCAGCTACTTGGAGGCTGAGGTGGGAGGATTGCTTGAGCCTGGGAGGTCAAGGCTGCAGTGAGCCATGAATGCATCACTGCACTCCAGCCTAGGCAACACAGTGAGACCCAGTCTCAGTTGATCAACCAGTCAATAAACAAACTTTGAAATTCCTTTTATGAAGGATGCTGTGATTATACAACAAAATCTCAGGTCAGGGTGTGATTTTTAACTATGAAATTGACCTTTCACACAAGCTGGAAGTTACTTTTTAAGTTTAGGATTTTCCAAAGTAGATGAGTAAAAGTGCTTAGTTTTTGCTTTTTCTTCTCTTTTTTTTTTTTTTTTTTTTTCCAGATGGAGTCTAGCTGTGTCTTCCACGCTAGAGTGCAGCAGTACAATCTCGGCTCAACCTCTGCCTTTTGGGTTGAAGCAATTCTCCTGCCTCAGCCTCCTGAGTATCTGGGATTACAGGCGCGCACCACCACACCTGGCTAATTTTTGTATTTTTAGTAGAGATGGGGTTTCACCATGTTGGGCAGGCTGGTCTTGAACTTGTGACCTCGTGATCCGCCTGCCTCAGCCTCTGAAAGTGCTGGGATTGCAGGCATGAGCCACCGCACCCAGCCGTGCTTAATTTTAATTAGGTAGCAGATCTGCAACTTGGGAAAGTATCTGCTAACTTACTGAATGAAGTATATGATTAAAGATCAGAAGCTATTTAAAAATCAGTAGTCTAGTCAGTCATATTTTTCTACCAACCTAAACTTTTGTTAAAGCTTTAATAGCGTCCATATTAAATAATAAATACTTGTCAGTATAACTTTTGAAAAAAATAATATACCCTAGAAGAAGATTTAAAGAAATGCAGATACCTGTGCACAGTTAAGAACCTGCTCATGGCCGGGCGCGGTGGCTCAAGCCTGTAATCCCAGCACTTTGGGAGGCCGAGATGGGCGGATCACGAGGTCAAGAGATCGAGACCATCCTGACTAACACGGTGAAACCCCGTCTCTACTAAAAAAAAAAAAATACAAAAAACTAGCCGGGCGAGGTGGCGGGCGCCTGTAGTCCCAGCTACTCGGGAGGCTGAAGCAGGAGAATGGCGTGAACCCGGGAGGCGGAGCTTGCAGTGAGCTGAGATCCGGCCACTGCACTCCAGCCTGGGCGACAGAGCGAGACTCTGTCTCAAAAAAAAAAAAAAAAAAAAAAAAGAACCTGCTCATGGCCGGGCGCGGTGGCTCACGCCTGTAATCCCAGCACTTTGGGACGCTGAGGCGGGCGGATCACGAGGTCAGGAGATCGAGAACATTCTGGCTAACATGGTGAAACCCCATCTCTACTAAAAATACAAAGAATCAGCCGGGCGTGGTAGCGGGCGCCTGTAGTCCCAGCTACTGGGGAGGCTGAGGCAGGAGAATGGCGTGAACCTGGGAGGCGGAGCTTGCAGTGAGCAGAGATCGCGCCACTACACTCCAGTCTGGGCAACAGAATGAGACTCCGTCTCAAAAAAAAAAAAAAAAAAAGAAAGAAAAAGAAAAAAAAAACCTGCTAAGAAAGAACCTGCTCATTAATCCTCATTTTTAACAAAATTGTATAGTGTATCCATGGTTCTTCCACTATGGCCTAAGGAAAACACTCATCCTCAATTGTTGGTTCATTTGAGACCAGTCTGCTGAGAACTCTGCCCAATTTCCCATTTAGCCAGTTGTTAAAAGCAGTCAAACACTTTTATTACAGGCCTGTTGGTGGCATGGGCTCTCCGTTATTAATGCCCGGCTTTCATTCCATAACAGTCCAGTCCCTTTATGGGTCTTTATAAAAAAGAGGTGGAAAGAAATGTTCTGTTCAGACCTGGCCTTCTAAAGTGACTAAAGCTAAAGAAGATGATCATCACTCCATCCTACACAGTCCCCAGTATAACAATGAGGCAGTATAAAGTGGTAAAGAACAAAGTTTGGAAATCAGACAAACCAGGATTGAGATCCTGGCTCTACTACGTATGTACTAACTGATCTTAGACAATGTGCTTAACCTAAATCTCTTTAACTATAAAATTATGAAAAATATAAAAATATTATTTCATGGAATTATTATGAAGATTAAATGAAATAATATGTGATGTATTTTGCTCTGTGTATAGTTCATAACAATAAGTGGGAGGAGGGAAGAAAATCATTCATTTGTAATGCCTTTTTAATTTTTTAAATTAGAAAAGAACAAATTTGTTCTGCCAGACTATTAGTAGGTTCCGAATTCTGTGAAGCTGTGACCCGGGGTAAAGGTTAATCTGTAGTTAGCTTAAAACCAGTTTCATTAGTAGCCTTTACAGTATACTTTGGTATTTATCCAAGGTCGGGGTGCTGGCTTTTTATGTGAAAGGCCAGAACCTTAATATTAAGTAGCAAGAAAAAGTAGTCCTTAACTTTTCATTAAAATATAACATGAGGCCGGGCGCGGTGGCTCACGCCTGTAATCCCAGCACTTTGGGAGGCCGAGGCACGTGGATCACAAGGTCAGGAGATCGAGACCATCCTGACTAACATGGTGAAACCCCATCTCTACTAAAAATACAAAAAACAAAAAAATTAGCCGGGTGTGGTGGCGGGCGCCTGTTGTCCCAGCTACTTGGGAGGCTGCGGCAGGAGAATGGCGTCAACCCGGGGGGCGGAGCTTGCAGTGAGCCGAGATCGTGCCACTGCACTCCAGCCTGGGCAACAGAGCGAGACTCCATCTCAAAAATAAATAAATAAATAAATAAAAATAATAAATAAATAAAGTATAACATGAATATTGAAATGTACATTTATACTCAAGAAACACCATTTTACCAGCATGGTAGAAGCCTCCCTCATTTCTTGTCCTGTTATTAACATCTCCTGTCTTCTAATGGAAGTCTAGTTTTGCCTGATTTTGTTTTTGATATAAGTGGACTCATATCTTTGGGGTCTGGCTTCTGTTGCTCAGCATTATGTTTGTGAGATCCATCCTTATTGTCACATGTAGTTATATATCCTTCATTTTCATTGCTGTCTAGTATTCCATGTGTCAACATACCTCAATTTATTGATTCATTCTACTGTTTTTTGTTTTTAGAGACAGTCTCGCTCTGTATACAGCCCAGGCTGGAGTGCAGTGGCATGATCATAGCTCACTGTAACCTCAAACTCCTGGGCTCAAGTGATCCTCCCACCTCAGCCTCCCTAGTAGCTGCAACTACAGGTTACAGGTGCACGTCACCACACCTGGCTAATTCTTTTATTTATTTTTTTGTAGTGACAGGATCTCACCATGATGCCCAGGCTGGTCTCAAACTCTTGGGCTCAAGTGATCCTCCTGCCTTGACCTTCCAAAGTGCTATGATTACAGGCATGAGCCACTGTGCCTGGCCCTCTCCAGTTTTTAGCTATTGCAGATATTGAAGCTATGGATATTCTAGTACCTGTCTTTTGGTGAACATACATAAGCATTTCTGTGGAATTGAATGGGTAGTTCCTAGATATGCCTATGTTCCATTTTTAAAAATTATTTTACTTATTTTTTAAAAATTGATGTAAATTGCATATATTTATGGTGTACAATATGATGTTTTGAAATATGTATACATGTGGAATTGCTAAATCGAACTATTAATAATTAACATATGCATTACCTCACATACTTTTTTTTGAGGTGATAACACTTAAAATTTACTTTCTTAGCAATTTTCAAGTATATGATACATTGTCATTAATTATAACCACAATGTTATATGATAGATTTCCTGAACTTATTCCTTCTGTCTAATTGAAGTTTTGTATCCTTTGCCCAACATCTCCCTCTATGTTCAGTTGTTTTTCTTAATGCCCATCTTTATTTTATTTTGTTTTTAGAGATGTGGTCTTGCCATGTTGTACATGGTAGAAGCAGAAAAAAAAAGAGATGCTAATTGCTATGTGAAACCATTTTTTTAAAGGACTTAATATCGCATTCACCAAGGTGAAGTCTTCATGACCTAATCACCTCCTAGAGGCCCTACCTCTCAATACTGTTGCATTGGAGATTAACTTGCAACATGAATTTTGGAGGAAACACAAACATTCAAACCATAGCAAGTAGTGTATGAGAGTTTCAGTTGCTCCACTCCCTCCCCAATACTTGGTATTTCACATCTTCATTTTAGATGTTCTGATGGGTGTAGAGTGATACCATGTTGTGGTTTTTTAGTTGGTTGGTTTGTTTTTGAGATTGAGTCTTGCTCTGTCTGCAAGCTGGAGTGCAATGACGTGATCTTGGCTTACTGCAACCTCCGCCTCCTGGGTTCAAGCAGTTTTCCTGCCTCAGCCTCCTGAATAGCTAGAATTACAGGTGCCCACCACCGTGCCTGGCTAATTTTTATATTTTTAGTAGAGACGGGGTTTCACCATGTTGGCCAGGCTGGTTTTGAACCCCTGACTTCAAGTGATCTGCCCACCTCTGCTTCCCAAAGTGCTGGAATTATAGGCATGAGCCACCAGACCCAGCCTGATACCATGTTACAATTTTAATTTGCATTTCCTTGATAACTAATGAAGTTGGGCATCTTTTTCAGGTTTATTTTCCATTTGGATATCCTCTTTTATGAAGTCATTCAAGTTCAGGTATTTTGTTCATATTTCTGTTGGTGTTCTGTATATTTTTTTAAATCAACTCATAGGAATTCTCTGTGCAATCTCTATGTAAACCCTTTGTCAGATATATTATTGCCTTCTACTTTTGTGGTCATTTTGTTCTAATATTGTGTTTTGGAGAACAGAAGTTGTTTTAAATTAAATTTAATTAATTTAGAGATGGTGTCTTGCTCTGTCACCCACCACCATGCCTGGCTAAATTTTTTGTATTTTAATAGAGATGAGATTTCACCGTCTTAGCCAGGATTGTCTCGATCTCTTGACCTCGTGATCTGCCTGCCTTGGCCTCCCAAAGTGCTGGAATTACAGGAGTAAGCTATCACACCCGGCCGAACAGAAATTCTTAATATAATCAAGTTTATTATTATTTTTTATTTTATGATTAGAAGTTTTGTGTCCAGTTTAAGAAGACACAAATACTTTAAATATTCTAAGGTCACAAAGCTATTCTATTGTTTTTCTCTAAAAGCATTATTGTCCTATGTTTCACATTTAGATCTGTAGTCAGTTAGGAATTGATTTTTGTATATGGTGTGATTAACGATATATGTATTTTTTCCAATTAGATATTCAAATGACCTGGTACTGAGATTTTTATTTAAAAGCAGCATTGCCAAAAAAAAACAACTTTGGCAATAGTTGGGTCATTCACCACTAGAATGAATTCCAATCCTAGCCCAAAAGGAGGCTGAAAGATTGTGTCAGACCCTTTTTTTCTTTCTGGATTCACCATTTAGTCTGTAACAAATAAAGCATGTGGAGATTTCTGTTGTGATCCCCACAAACTGAAAGTCACATCTGCAAAAGTTAGGTAGAAGTATATCATGCAGTATCTGTGAAGAAATACTTGCAAAGTATTTATGATAGGTTAGTCACCAGTTAATGTTCTAGGAAGAAGTCACTATGCCCGGCTAATTTTTTTTGTATTTTTTAGTAGAGACAGGGCTTCACCATGTTGGCCAGGCTGGTCTCGAACTCCTGACCTCAAGTGGTCCACCCGCCTCAGCCTCCCAAAGTGCTGGGATTACAGATATGAGCCACTATGCCCAACCTTGGATTAGCTCTTTATGATTCCTTAATCCTTTTTTCTAGTACCTTACAAATTAATTTTTCTGTTTTACGTCTGTTAAGAGACAAAGGACTTAAGTGCAATTAAATTGGACATAAAAACTGGTAAGAATTTATTAAATAGTAAAACTCATGATCCTATTCAGTTGTAAACTCTTGGTAGCTGGTGGGTACAGGGACTATGTTTATACTTTTTGGATTTCCATAGAGTGAATGCACAGTGAATTGGACATAAAAACTGGTAAGAATTTATTAAATAGTAAAACTCATGATCCTATTCAATTGTAAACTCTTGGTAGCTGGGGGGTACAGGGACTATGTTTGTACTTTTTGGATTTCTATAGAGTGAATGAACAGTGAATTGTATGTAAGGGTATCTATATCTGTGTGAATTCACAATTGTCTCAAGTAGTAGAAAAGCAAAAGTAAAAGTTGTTTTTACAGTTAATTTCACCCCCAAAGATCTAAAAGACCTATTATTAAACAGGTTCAAATCATCCAGGACCATGTATAACAGCACTCAATAAAGCAATGGATAAAGGGTCTTGATGTCTGATAGTGCTGCATGGTACTTGCTGTGGAGGGTCTGGCAGAACTGGACTAAAACAACTTCTCTGAGCTTCTTTCTTTCTTTTTCCTTTTTCTTTTTCTTTTTCTTTTCTTTCTTTCTTTTTTTTTTTTTTTTTTTTTTTTGAGACAGAGTTTCGTTCTTGTTGCCCAGGCTGGAGTGCAGTGGTGTGATCTTGGCTCACTGCAACCTCCGCCTCCTGGGTTCAAGCAATAGGAGAACTCCTGCCTCAGCCTCCTGAGTACCTGGGATTACAGGCGTGCACCATCACGCCTGGCTAATTTTTGTATTTTTAGTAGAGTCGGGGTTTCTCCTTGTTGGTCAGGCTGGTCTCAAACTCCTGACCTCAGGTGATCCGCCTGCCTCGGCCTCTCAAAGTGTTGGGATTACAGGCATGAGCCACCATGCCCGGCTTCTCTGAGCTTCTTTTATGTTCTCCTTCTGTTTCCCCTTCAGAAAAACTATACTTAGGTTTTCAAAGCTGCCTATTTAGTTAAATGAATGCAGAAAGATGTGATCCAGATTTCCATAACTTCAACTGTGTACTGCATTTTTCTGACATTGTTTTTCTTGCTGACTCTATGCAGAGCCAAATCTACAGCTTTTTTATAGTAGAGATGATGTTTCCTGTGAGGTTTTTTTGTTGTTGTTATTGTTCTTTTGTTTTTCTTTTTGAGATGAAGTCTCTCTCTGTTGCCCAGGCAGGAATGCAGTGGCATGATCATAGCTCATTGCAACCTTGAACTCTTGGGTCCAGGTGATTGATCCTCCCATCTCAGGCACCTGAGTAGCTGTTCCAGCCACCAGAGTAGATGTTCCAGCCTGGCTAATTTTTATCTTCCTATTTTTTGTAGAGACAGGGTCTCGCCTAATTACCCAGGCTAGTCATGAACTCCTGATCCTCCCACCTCAGCCTTCCAAAGTGCTGGGATTACAGGCATGAGCCACCATGCCCAGCCATTTCCTGTGTTTTATTGTCTTTAGTTAGTTAGGTATAGAATAGTGAGGGATTTTTTTTCTTTTTTTTGCTCAATTATTTGAACACGTTATAATATAATAAGGATAAGATAAAGATCTTATCCTTGAGTTGTCTGGAACTGTATTTTAAATGATAAAAATGATTTCAGTAACCGTGATTGACCCTGTTCATTTTATAGATAAGGAGGAAACATGCTCAGGTCATGCAGCTAGTCAGTAGCAGGGATAGCACTTAAATCCTGGTCTTGTGACCTTGATTCCAGTACCCCTCTCTGCTTTTAAATATATTCAGCTGTAATTTTTAAAGAATCTCCCCAAGTTTAAAGATTCAGAATTTATTAATTGCGTTTTAATAGTTTTAAAACCATTTCTAATCTCATTTTATTTTGGTGATTCTGGGACTTAAAATACATAGTTCTTTTAAAAACTGTTATATTAATGTATAGTATCTCACAAAATAAAAGTATATTGCAATTTCTAGCAAAATACCAAACAGGAATGTCAAGTTATGAAATGACTTAGATTAAAAGAGTTTAAGACATGAGTAACACATTCTTTTTAGTATTATTTAGAGAGTAGTGTTGCTCAATAGAGAGGTGGAAATATTGAACTGGGAATCTCAAGACCTGTGTTTTGTCCTGTCACCAACTAGCTATATGATTCTGGGCAAATGACCCACCTTCGCTGGGCTTCAGTTTGCTAGTCTGATACTTAAAGGAATAGAGCTAGAATTATAACTGTTTCTTCAGTAGATAACTCTCACTTTGTTGAATGTGAGAAGTCAAGCAGAGCACATTTTTCAGAAGTCTTTGGACATGAAAATGATCTGTGCCTAATATTCTTCATCTTGACACTAGTAAGTAACCACAGACCCGCCAGCCAGCCAGCAATCAATCTCCATTCGTAGAACTTCCATTGTTGTCCATGTATAGCAGTCTGGAGAAAGGCCAGGTTTTATTTTTGCCAGGAACACTCTTGGCAAATCTGTATCCCTAGGGATGTCTGTTTAATTTTGTGGTGCAGAGCACAATTTAGTGAAAAAGAAGAGGAATGCTGAGCTATTTGATTCTGAATGCTTTCAGAGATAGATCATTTTCATTTGTTTCCACAGTATCTATGTTTCAAGATGTTTTGAGGGAGAAGGTGAGCCAAAATAAGATGAAAAGAGGAAGGTGAGAAACCTTCCAGTATATGCTGACTCAGGAAATACATTTGAACTATGCGAGTTTGCATGTTTCCACAAATAGAAAACTTCTGATATATGTATATAAAAGTAGATATCTTGCCAGATTTGTCATTTTAGCTTTTCTCATGCATAACTTTTTGATTTTAAACTAGTTTTCTAGATTTAAACTGTTAAGAAAAAAAACTTTTCTTTTATGAAAAATTGGCATATTCTACTAGATATTTCAAAACTATCCCATTATCTTGCCTTCTGGAAATAAATATAGAAGTATATAAATTTGAATAAATTCTCCACTGTTTTTTTATTCATTTATAAAGATCTCAGTTTACATCTAGATTTAAAATTCATTTGTTCAAGAAATTTTATTTTGTGACCAAAAGTTGTATGCTGAAAATTAAAAACGTGAATTTCTTAAACCGTAGAAATAGATCCAGTTGAGGTTGCATTTAGTTAAAATGCCATTGTGTGTTACCACTGACCTTTGTTCTTTATTAAGTTTTTCAGTCTTTCAAACCTTTAACATCTTTTTCTTCTAACTTTCATATCTGTTTGTTGACAAATCCTAAGAAGTTTACTTTCATAATGTCTCAAATTTTACCCTTTTATCGTCACTGCTGTTGGCCTATCCTAATCCAGAAGGGCCTAGATTGCTGCAATAACTTCCTAACTAGTCTCCCTTTCCTCAGTATTCCCTTTAAAAGTCTTAAGCTAACATCCAGATTAATCTTCTTTAAACATCAGACTGTTTATCTGTTGAGAAATCTTAAAACTTCTTCATTTAAGCCTCAATACTGTCAAGCATTTAAAGCTCTTTATGTGTGGTCCTTTCTTTTCCATCCAACTAAATTAATTCAGCAAATAGTGTTGCAGGCAGTGATATGTGAGGCACTGTGCAAAGGTAAAGATAAATCAAATCTAGCTTCTTGCAGATATATGTCAGCATTAATGTCAACACATCTGGGATTTTTTTTTTTTTTTTTTTTTTTTTTGCTTTTAGAGACTTGTTCTACTTCATTCCATTCCACTTAAATTATTCTTGCCCAAGTTATCAGTGATCTCCTTATTGTTAGATCAGGCAGTTTTCTTTTCCTTTTTTTAAGGGGTCTTGCTATATTGCCCAGGCTGGTCTCAAACTCCTGGCCTCCAGCAATCTTCCTGCCTTGGCCACCCAAAGCATTGAGATTACAGATGGGAGCCACACACCGGGCAGTTTTCAATATTAATTGTACTTTACTTTGTTATGGCATTATATACTATTGATCATGCCTGCCTCCCTGATACTTTTTCCTTCTGTGGTTTTTAGATATAGAAACTATTCACCTTTTCAATTTCTTCTTAGAACTTTTCAAAGGGACAAAGTTTTAGTTGTGTTGATTTTTATTTTATGTTCTGTTTTATTAGTTTCTATCTTTATTATTTCTTTCCTTCTACTTCTTGGGTTTTGGGGGGGTTTGTTTGTTTTTCTGTTCTTTTTCTTCTTCTTGAGATGTATATTTAGCTCTTTCATATTTTTAAAAAATATACTTTAATTTTTAGAGCAATTTAAAATTTGTGACAAAATTAAGCAGAGCATTGTCATATACCCCTCTGCACCACACATGTACAGCCTCCCTGACTATCAACATCCCTCACCAGAGTGGTACATATGTTACAATTGACAAACCTACATTGACACATCATTATCTCCAGAAGCCCATAGTTTACATTAGGGTTTACTCTTGATGTACATTCTTTGGGTTTTGACAAGTGTATAATGGCATGTATCCACCATTATATTATTATCAAACAGAGTAGTTTCACTGCCCTAAAAATCCTTGGTGCTCCACCTGTTCATCCCTCCAACCCCTAGCAACCACTGATGTTTTTACTGTTGCCTTTTCTGGAATATTATATAGTTGGAATTCCACAGTATGTATGTGGCCTTTTCAGATTGGCTTCTTTCACTTAGGAATACACTTAGGCCCAAGATTTTATTGCAAATATGTTATCAGTCCATCTGTTAACAAGTACTTTATTTGCCTGATGTATTTCTTCAACAACATTATTTGCATTTTTCAATCAGGTAGAGTATGTCTGACAAATAATTTTCTAAAATCTTAGAATTACTACAAAAGGAATACACATTTAATGTCTTTTCATGGCTTGATGGTTCATTTCTTTCTCTTTTTTACATTTTATACTTTAATAAAATGATAAACACTGTTATAGGTAAAAGACAATTCAGTACATTTAGTTGGATAATATTTTTTAAATTAAAAAAAATTTTTTTTTGAGAGAGAGTCTCGCTCTGTCGCCTAGGCTGGAGTGCAATGGCACGATCTCAGCTCACTGCAACCTCTGCATCCCAGGTTTAAGTGATTATCCTGCCTCAGGCTCCCGAGTGGCTGGGACTACAGGAGTGTGCCACCACACCCGGCTAATTTTTATTTTTTATTTTTTGTATATTTAGTAGAGATGGGGTTTCACCATGTTAGCCAGGATGGTCTCGATCTCCTGACCTTGTGATTCTCCTGCCTCAGCCTCCCAAAGTGCTGGGATTACAGGCGTGAGCCACTGTACCCGGCCTAGTTGGATAATATTTAAAAATTTGCATGTTTATGAGCTCATAGATTCTTTACCACCATGGTATATTTTAGTCAATGTACTTAAAGTCTTCTGGAATTCCAGAAGTTTTATCAATTTTATTTTCTTCAAACCCAAATTTTCTTTTGGCCCAAGATTTTATTGCAAATATGTTATCAGTCCATCTGTTAACAAGTACTTTATTTGCCTGATGTATTTCTTCAACAACTTGCGGGTCACATTATTTGCATTTTTCAACTTCTGTCTTTAGCTGTTCCCTTTGATCCCAGAGTGAAGAATGCTCTTTGGCTAGCATGGTTCACTCCTTCATCTCATGTTGGCCAGTTTTAGTTTTTCTGATGCTTTTCTGTAAGTTTGCATGCTTTTGGATTCTCTGAAACAACTGAGATTTCAGAACCTCCAATTTACAGGTCCTTGCATGAAGAATTTTACTTGGAAAAGCCTGATAATAATGAGAAGTTCCAGTTCTCTCACCAACCATATCATTATCAACTAAACTTTGAAGGACTTTTTTCTTTTACTAACACAGCAGTAATGCCTTTCTCTTTGGGAGCAGTCTTCTCCATGTCTTTTTTTTTTTTTTTTTTAGAGATGGGTCTCGCTAGGTTGGCCAGGTTGATCTTCAACTCCTGGCCTCAAGCAGTCCTCCTGCATCAACCTCCCAAAAGTGCTGCTATTACAGGCGTGAGCCACTGCACCTGGCCTTCTCCATCTCTTTTAATTGAAATACATCTTCTGTTTTAAAAAATGTTTCCATCATGCAGGCTGTCTTTTCTTCTGCACTCAGTCTCTTTTTTCTTTGATATGGTGTGGGCACCAGGCCTTCAGTGGTGGGGTCTGCACATGGGATGAGGGGCCAGCTCATTTCTTTTTATTGCTAAATAATTGTCCATTGTCTGATGTGCCACAGCTTATGTATCATCCACCTACTGAAGGACATCTTGGTTACGTCCAGGTTTTGCCAATTCTATGAGAACTTTGTACTTTCTGTTCAGTTTTTCTGTAAACCAAAAAACAAATTGCTCTAAAGAATAAATCTATTAATTTTTTTAAAAAAAGAAAAAAGAATCTGTCTCTCCATTCATTCAACAAACATTTGTCAAATATCTAATATGTGCCAAACGAAGAATGAAGTACTAGAAGTAATCAATTACGTAAGACATATTTCTTTCAAGGAGTGTAGTCTAGTGGGAAAAGTAATCCAGCAATTGGAGTGATATTTGTATTTCAGAAGTGTGTATAGAGTGTTACAGGACCCCAGGAAGGGACCGTCTTAGTCTTAGTTGATATAGGGGAGGGAGAGACAGAAAAGGCTTTTAAGAGCCATGTTTAGTTGGAGACTTTTAGAATGAGTATCAGTTGACTAGATAAAAATTTGTGTGTGAGGGCATGGGCACCTTGGGGAGATAATATTCTATATAGAGTAAACAGTATCAGAAAAGGCATGGAAAGAAGAAATGGCATGGCATGAACAGAGAATTACAAAAAGTTCTTTCCTTCGCAAAAGAAAAGATTGCATTTGAGGGTATTCAGGTCATGAAACTAAGAGGGTAAATGATACCATGAAGGGCCCTCTGTGTTAAATGAATTAGAATTGGTTCTATATCCTGAAGGCTAAGGAAAGTTACTGATTTAGTTAATATGAGAAGATTCCTCTTTTTTTCTTCTTCGAATACATAGAAATGCTGGATAAAATATAAGCTCCCTTTCTCAGTTTTTTTTTTTATTATTATTACTACCTGATTAAGTTTGAAAGCAGACAAAGGAAATCTCCAGATACCAGAAGTGACAAGGAAACTCAAACCCAGATATGAAAGAGAGCTAAAGCCAAAATGGCCAATGGGGAGTGGGAACCATACTTTTAAGTGCTATATGAGGTGAAGAGAAAAGACTTCAGGCTTGTGAGAGCCAGAGAATTGCAATTGACCTGTGTCCTTAAAATTGGGAGCCACAAAAGGCCGTGCTGCCCTTGAGGAAGAGTATTCCACAGCATCACTCCCCTGGCTTACAAAAGCAACAGGGACCTGTAAGTGGGGTTATAGGCCTTCAGGGAGTCAGAAACAAGGAATAGGGCCAGAGGGAGAAGATGACCAGTGACCCAAGCCTAAGCCAGTCGGCTCATAGCATTCTACTGGCCACAGTGCTTGGTTCAAGGGTGGTTATGTTTTCTAAAAATTTGTTTAGTTGGAGTGAAGCCCAGGACCACGTTTGATGGTTTGGCTCTTTCTTCCTTCTCTGGTTTTGAAGATGGAAGCATGTAGCTCTGAAAGCTGCTGGTTCCATCTTGTGACAACTTGGAAAGTCAGCCAGGATAAAGATGAACCTCTGAAAGGTGGATGAAGAATCCAAAAAATTCTCCCAGTGTGAGACACTGAATCAAAACAACACTGATTATTTCATCTGCTGGTGATGGCATAATAGATTACTCACACTAACCTCCCACAGATAAAGATTATTGAAATGTAGATTTAAAAATTACATATATACATTTATATATTTGCAACAGCTATTTAAAGGCACTGGAAAGGAAGTGAAAGAAAAGATAAACTCAATCTGAAAGGAAGGAACTTGCCCCTGAAGGTCCTCCCCAGTCTGTGCCTGGCTCCAGAGGCAGAAATCTTGGATAACAGGGCTCAGGACTAGTAGAGCAGCCAGAAACTTAGGCAAAAAATCTTGGAAGGGGAGGAGATGCAGAAAGATTAGTCACCAAACCTGCATTTAACATGTGCCCAACTCCTTCATATGTGTGGGGAGGCCCAGGAAATGCAATGAAAAAGCAGCACCTGGAAGCTAAAAGAACAGAGAAGAGGTTTCAACAGATGCTGATGGCAGGGGAGACAGAATTTGGAAATTGAGAGTCCCACCAAATTAACTGCCTGCTAGAACAAAGATCCATCTTCAGAGGAATGTAACAGAATCCAGAGTCATGACAACATATTATACATAATGTGTAAGAACCAATCCAAAAATCACTAGACATGTGAAGAAACAGGAAAATGTAACAACGTTCAAAAGAAAAGTAGTCAATAACAAAATATCTTCAAGATGACCAAGTGTTTGTATTCTAAGTCAAAGCTGTTAAAGCAGTCATTATAAATATGCTTAAGGACTATGAAAGAAAATATGTGTATAGTAATTGAACAAGTAGAAAACCTCAAACAGAAAGGGAAATTTTTTCTTTTTTCCTTTTTTTTTTTTTTTCTTTGAGATGGAGTCTCACTCTGTTGCCCAGGCTGGAGTGCAGTGGTGTGGTTTCAGCTCACTGCAAGCTCTGCTTCCCAGGTTCGAGCTATTCTCCTGCCTCAGCCTCCTGAGTAGCTGGGATTAAAAGCATGCACCACCACACCTGGCTAATTTTTTTATTTTTAGTAGAGACAGGGTTTCACCGTGTTGGCCAGGCTGGTGCCGAATCCCTGACCTCAGGTGATCCACCCACCTTGGCCTCCCAAGAGACACTTTTTAAAAGTGAAAATTATAAAACACTAAAGTATAATAACTGAAATGAAAAATGGACCTTACAGCAGATTTGGGACATCAAAGAGTCAATTAACTTGAAGACATCAATAGAAAACACTCAAAGAGCAGAGAGAAAAAAGATTCATGAAAACTAGATAGAACCTATGAGACCTCTAGGACACTAGCAAGCAGTCTAAGCATACATATAAGTAGAGTTCCTAAAAGAGCAAAGAGAGAAAATGGGGCAAAAAATTTTGAGAAAATTTCACCAACAGTAAAATTTGGTGAAAAAATATCAACTTATAGATCCAGGAAGCTTAACAAACCCCAAGAAGAATAAGCACAAAGTTAACCACATCAGATACATTTTAATAAAACTGCTGAAATCTTGGCTGCAGTGAGAGAAGAACAACCCTTTACACACAGGGGAGCAATAATACATAATTACAACTGACTTCTCATTAGATACAGTGGAGGCCAAAAACAATGGCATTACATCATTAGATTTCTACAAGAAATAACGTGCCACTCTAGAATTTTTTTTTTTTTTTTTTTGAGTCAGGGTCTCACTCTGTCACCCAGACTGGCATGCAGTGGTGCAATCTTGGCTCACTGCAACCTCCATCTCCTGAATTCAAGCAATTGTCATGCCTCAGCCTTCCAAGTAACTGGGATTACAGGCATGCATCACCACACCCAGCTGATTTTTGTATTTTTAGTAGAGTCGGGGTTTTGCCATGCTGGGCAGCCTAGTCTCAAACCCCCGAGTTCAAGCTATCTGCCCACCTTGGCCTTACAAAGTGCTGGGATTACAGGCATGTGCTACCATACCCGGCCTCTAGAATTACATATCCAGAAAAACTAGTCTTCAGGAATGAAGGTTAACTAAAGATATTTTTCAGAGAAAAACAAGAATTCTTCACCAGCAGACCTGTAATATAAGAAATGGTAAAATAAGTTCTTCAGGCTGAAGAACTAATACTGGAAATAACACTGCAAACGACACTAACTGGTAACTCATATCTTCAGAAATGAATGAAGATCAATAGAAATGGCAAATCAGTGAATAAATATGAAAGACTATAGATTATTTTCCTAATTTCTTTAAAAGACATACTAATGGTTAAAGAAAAAAAGCACTGTTTTGTAGGGTTTATAACAGTAGCACAAAGGACTGGGATAAATAGAATTTTGCTGTTACAAGACATCTATATTTAGTGTTTATTGGTACAGCATTAACTGTAGATTGTATTAGTTATGGATGTATATTTTAATTTCTAAAGCAACCAGTAAAACAAAAGTACAAAGAGTTCAGCAAAGGACAATAGAGGCTCACAAAATACTAGTTTACATCCACTAGGATGACTATAATGAAAAAGATAGAACAATCACAAGTGTTCACAAGGATGTGGAGAAATAGGAACTCATACACTGCTAGTGAAAGTGTGCAATATTGCAGCTACTTTGTAAAATAGTTTAGTAGTTTTTTAACAAGTCAAATATAGAGTTACATAAGACCCAGCAGTTCTATTCCTAGATATATACCCAATGGAAATGAAAACCCACATCCACAGAAAAACATATACATGGATGTTAATAGCAGCCTTATTTAAAATAGTAAAAAAGTGGAAACAATCCAAATGTCCATCAGTTGACGAATGGAAAAATAAAATGTAGTATATCTGTACAGTGGCATATTGTTCAGCAATGAAAAGAAATGAAGTACTGATTCATGTTGTAACATGGATGAATCTTGAAAAGTTATGTTAAGTGAAAAAAGCCAGTCACAGAAGACCACATATTGTATTATCATTTATATAAAACATCTAGAATAAGCAAATCTATAGAGAAAGAGAGTTGATTCGTAGTTGCTTTGGGCTGGGGGAATAAGGGGAAGGACAGCTAATGAGTACAGGGTTTCTTTGAAAGGGATGAAAATGATCTATAATTAGATTGTGGTGATGTTTTTACAACCCTATGAATATAGTTTTTAAAACATTGAATTGGGCCAGGTGCAGTGGCTCATGCCTGTAACCCCAGCACTTGGGGAGGCTGACGTGGGAGAATTGCTTGAGCCCAGGAGTTTGAGACCTTGAGACCAGCCTGGGCAACACAGTAAGATCTCATCTCTATTAAAAAAAAAAAAAAATTAACTGGGCATGGTGACATGCACCTGTAGTCCCAACTATTTGGGAAACTGAGATGGGAGGATCACTTGTACACAGAAGATCAAGGCTGTGACCTTGTGGGGCTGTGATCGCCACTGCACTCCATCCTAGGCGACAAAACAAGACCCTGTCTCAAAACAACAACAACAACAAAACATTGACTTCTATACTTTAAATCGGTGAATTGTAATATGAGTTGTATTTCAATAAAGCTGTTTTTAAAAGACAATACTGAATTTTTTTTCAGTTCACCCCAAAAGAGGAACAGAGAAACAGCAAACAGATGAGACAAATAGAAAACACTAAAATGGCCAGTCCAGCCAAATCCAGCCAAATTAAATGTAAATCGACTTAACATTACAATTAAAAGATAGAGATTGTCAAGCTGGATAAAAGCATTACCCAACTATAAACTGTCTACAAGGCATGCACTTAACAAAAAGGTACAAAGCTTCAAAGTAAAAGGATGGAAAAGGATATACCATGTAAACATAAATAGAGTTAGAATAAATATTTTAATAATGGAAAAGATGGACTTCAAGGAGTACTACCAGAGATAAACAGGGACATTTTATAATTTTTAAAACTCAATATATCAGAAAGACATAATCCCAAATGCATATATGCCTAATTAGCTTCAAAATACATAAAGCATAAAACTGACAGATGGAAGAAAGGATTCAAGTCTACAGTCATACTTGGAGATTTTCATATCCCTTTTAGAGCAGTTAGTAGAACAACTAGGCCAAAAGTCTGTACAGATAGAGAAGATTTTAATAGCACTGTTAACCAGCTTGCCCCAGTTAATATTTATAGAACCTAATACCCAACAAATACAGAATAAACAGTCTTTTTAGGTACCATGGAACTTTTACCAAAATAGACCATATCCAGGGCCATGAAACAAGTACTTTACAAGTTTCAGAAGATTGAGATCTAACAGAGTATGTTTTCTGATTACAACTGAATTAAACTATAAGTCAGTAACAAAAAGATATTTGGAAAGTCTCCAAAGACTTAGAAATGAAACGGTATATTTCTGAAAATATTTTGAACTGAATGATAATAAAAAATGTGTTAGCATTTTGGGGATGCAGTTAAAGCATTGCTTACAGAGAAATTTATAGCTTTAATTGTTCATATTAGAAAGGAAGAAGTATTAAAATGTAATATTTAAGTTACCAGAAGCTGGAAAAAAATAAGCAAATTAAACCCAAGAAAGAAGAAAGTGAAGACAATAGCAGATGGCAGTTAATTAGAAAATAGACAATAGAAACAATAAATACAACCAAAATGGGTTTTTTCAAAAGATAAAAAAAATTGAAAACCCCTAGAAAAAGCTTATTATACCAATACTGATAATGAAGGAGGAGCATCATTATGTATCTGTAAACTTCAAAAAGATAATCAAATTCGAAAAACAACTTTATGCCAATAAATTTGATGCCTTCGATGAAACAAATTCCTGGAAAAATGTAACTTTCCAAAACTGATACAAAATTAAATTTAAAAACTGAATAGTCTTGGCTGGGCACGGTGGCTCACGCCTGTAATCCCAGCACTTTGGGAGGCCGAGGAGGGTGGATCACGAGGTCAGAAGTTCAAGACCAGCCAGGCCAACATGGTGAAACCCCGTCTCTACTAAAAATACAAAAATAAGCCAGGCATGGTGGTACACGCCTGTAATACCAGCTACTCGGGAGGCTGAGGCAGGAAAATTACTTGCATCTGGGAGGTGGAGGTTGCAGTGAGCTGAGATCGTGCCACTGCACTCCACCAGCCTGGGTGGCAGAGTGAGACTCTTGTCTCAAAAAAACCCCAAAAACCAAAACACAAACAAAAAACCCAAAAAACTGAATAGTCTTTTGTGTGTCAAAGAAATTCGCTTTGTGATAGAAAACATTCCTACCGAGAAAATTTCAGGCCCAGAGAGTATCACAAGTGAATTCTCAGACATTTATGAAAGAGACTGTAAAATCTAACAAACGGCTTCAGAAAATAAAGGAAGAAGAAGTAACTTATCAACTAATTTTGTGAGGCTAGTGTAATTCACATACTAAAATCTAGTAAAGATATTATGAAAAGTTAAAAATCTCTTATGAACATACATAAAACTCTTTAACAAAATATTAACAAATTGAATCCAGCTATAAATAAAAGAATTAATAGAACATGATCAAATGGGTTTTATCCCAGGAATATAAGATTGGTTTTGTATTTGAAAATAAATAAATGTAATCCACCATATTAATGATAAGGAAAAGAAATGTGGCCATCTCAATAGACACAGAAAAAGCATTTGACCAAAATCAGCATGGGGCTTAAATAAAATTCAGCAAACTGGAATTAGAAGATAGTTTCATCAGTCTGATAAAGGGCATCTACAACATGCCTTCAGCTAACATCATTCTTAATAATTCCTTTAAAACCAGGAACAAGGCAAGGGCAGGGAGCCGAAGGCCCATGGGACATGACCAACTCAGCATTCCACTGGAGGCTATATGATCTAACAACAAACTATCATGAATGCAGGATGTGAGCAAACTCACAACTGCTCCTGCCGACAGGTTTGCTGGAGGCAGTCATTCCCTGGCACTGAGGTTATCTACTGTGACATCTAGAACCTGTTGTTCAAGGAATGCAGTCTTGCAAGCCTACTCTGGACCGAGCAGCTGACCCCTTCTTCCACCCCACTTCTCACTATCTCTTTTGCTTAATAAATATGAAGGGCTGTGTAAAGCTCAGGGCCCTTGTCCACTAGAGGCAAGGTGCCCCCCACCCCTTCTTCCAAATATACTCTTTTGTCTTTGTCTTTTATTCCCACATTTGCCCCCGCTTTGTTCAGTCTCCCTAGGACTGTGCGGGTTACACAGTGATGCCTCGAACAGCGACAGAATTGGGTGCTCCACAGGCAAGGATACCATTCCCAAAATTTCTACTCAACATTTTTCTGAATGTCCTTGCCAATGCAATAAGGCAAGGAGAAGTAAAAAAATAAAGATTAAAAAGGAAGAAGTAAAAACGCCCTATTCTCAAACTATTTATATAGTATAATATCCTAAGGAATCAATTTTAAAAGTACTGTAAACAATAAGTAAACTTAACAAAGTCTTGAGATACAAGGGCAATAAAAAATTAATTGTATTTTTACTTAAATAAGATTTAAAAACCAGTTGTCTTTTAATAGCACCAAAATACTTAAGAATAAATTTAACAAACAGGCACACCTCTACACCGAAAAGTATAAAATACTGCTGAGAGAAATTTAAAAAGGTGTAAATAAATGGAGAAGTAAGTTATTTGAGTCCCTAAATTCTGTTTCAGTTGAAGCCAATTAGAGATAGATTTTCCATCGACTTATAATGAAGAGTCTCAAGTAATATGCCGGAGATTGTAGTTTTGTTTTTGTTTTGTTTTGTTTTGTTTCTAAATATTCCATCATTTCTGTGTAACACTAAGCCTGATGGTTGGATTTGAGTTTAGCAGACCTGCCCCAGATGGAAGCCTGTTAAGACATCGGGAATTAGATTAGAAGTTATGCTCATCAACTATGCAGCTGTAGATTAGAGCAGATTTCACTAGCACATATGTTGACAGAATGGGGCCAGTGGTGGTTCATATACCTGTTTGTTATCAAATACCAGGTCTAGATGTTTTTCTCATCCTCAAATGAGAGATCACATAACAATACGGGACTTATAAAACTTTCTGAACAAAGGGAACATCATTATGAAGATTTAGAGGAAGTGTAACTCTCTGAAAATTATTTATTATAGACATGTAAGAAATTTCAAAACTTTTCTAGCATCCTTAGTTGATTTAGGAAGATACAGCCTCTGTGGAACTGAAATATAAAAGTATAAGGAACAGGCTGAGTGAGGTGGCTCATGCTTGTAATCCCAGCACTTTGGGAGGCCAAGGCAGGCAGTAACAAGATCAGGAGTTCGAGACCAGCCTGGCCAATATGGTGAAATCCCATCTCTACTAAAAATACAAAAATTAGCCGGGTATGGTGATGGGCACCTGTAGTCCCAGCTACTCGGGAGGCAGGCAGGAGAATCGTTTGAACCCAGGAGGCAGAGGTTGCAGTGAGCCGAGATCGTGCCACTGCACTCCAGCCTAGGCGACAGAACGAGACTCCATCCCAAAAAAGCAAAAACAAACACACACACACAAAAAGTATAAGGAACAAATAGGCTGAGATGAAAAGGGAACAATAAACATGGAAAGCTACAGGTAAACTGGACATGTAATAGCAGTGAAGATATAAACGGAAGAGAGTGAAAAGGATTCACCCTGAGGTGTACTGAAGCAATGATGTGGAAAACACATTTGAGAAATATTCTCTAAATGCAGAGGAAAAAAAAGAAAGGAGGTGAAAACTGTGAGGGAGATGGTAGCTATGGATGACAGACTTTTCTACATCACCAGTGCCAGAACTTGTGAGCCAAAGTTTTCAGGGGAAAAGGTTGTGACTGGAGAGTGTTGTACCGGCTGCATTTTGTTTCATTCTTGAAGGTTACAGACATTCATGTATGCCAGGTTTCAAAATATGCTGTGCACATAGCCTTCTTGGAGAACAAAAACAAATGAACGAAGTTTTAATTGACTGAAAGACAAATCAAAATGAACTTAAGAATAGGATTGATGTTACTAAACACCTTCAGACTTCCAGAGGACTGCCAGCAAGTACAGGGCTCTCCCGAGTTCTTAGAATCCTCAGCAAACCACATTGATTGAACTGAGTCCATGATGAGGCTGCAGGAATGTGTGTCGTGTTGGCATCTGGATTGCACTTAAAAGCAAACAGTTCCCTCATGAGTTATTCTCCCCAGACAAAATTGTGTAGTTGGGCAAAATAATTCATCTGGTAAACCCTCTCCCTAAGGCATTATATACCACAAGATCCAGAAGTTCAATTAAATAAGATTATAGTACAATAATGCTTAAAAAACAAACAAACAAAAAACTCCAAAAAAACTGAAAAGAAATATTTCAAATGTTAAAAAATTAAATGACTACTAAGTTGTCGTGATTTTTAAATCTTCTACTTTTGAAATGAGCATGTAGTTTTCAATAAAAAAAAGCTATAGATAAAGGAAAATTGATTAAAATGCTGTTAACTAAGCAAAAGGGCATACAAAATAGTGAAACAAAAGCCAGAAACAATTAAGATTTTAATTAAACAGTTAAACTAGAGAACATAAATATTATATAAACAATAGTATTAGCTTAAACAATGTAAAAATGAACATTTAAAACACTAAACTTTTTAGATTTAAAATTCTTAAATTTTAAAAACAGACATTAAGTTCCTTGTGACTGCTCTACCAGGAAAAAAAAAAAAAAAACAGACAATAAATGTGAAGTCTTAATTTCTTTGTGCAGTAACCTCCAACCTGAGGCAAACAATTAGAGCACATTCTGATGGCCTTCAAGCTTCAGGGCTTTACGGGTAATTGTTCTTTGGTTGGAGAGCCAAGGGCTGAGGATAGAACTCCTGGTCCCTTTCCTTGTACCTTTTATAGATGACTTGCTTTCACTTCTTATTGACTACCCTGGTTTGATACTTGAAAACAGAGGCAGGATCAAACTTTTAGCCTTCACTTTGGATCCTGTTCTAACTAACTGCCCAACTCTGAGGAGCTGGTCTTTCACCAGACAGTACTTCCACTCCAGAGATGTCCTGCCCAAGACTGACTCCCGCTCAGCCAGGTTCCTCAGGTTCCATTGTCCTCCTGTCCTCAAAGGCACTTAGGATGTAGCAAACTGTCTTATTTTTTTACTCCCTACTAGCAAATTCTGCTTTCTAATTAGTAAGCCTATATATGCTACCTTATACTTTTGTCAATTTTTTTGAAACACATTGCATTTTCTATATACATCCTCTGGATTTGGTCTGATATGGTCATCTTTGTGTTCTCTCCTTTGGGCTCTCTTTTTCTGGGACATCGTTCACAATTTGTCCATCCTGAGTGTGTTTCCATAGCAATTGAAAACCAAAACACAATTGGTTTCTCAATACAGTTATAAACTCCTGAAATCAACAGTGTCTGAGGGCTGAAATCGTGTCTCATACTTTTCTTACGCAACCTAGAATAAAGCAGCTTGGTATTAAAAGAAAAATACTAAAGTGTCAGTAACAGCAGCAAGTAGCATTTCTTTGGCTCTGCATTACCCTCCTAACTGTGGAAACTGGCTTCCTCCAACCCCTTCCCCAACTAGTCCAGGGAGTCCCCAGGGATTGCTCAAGTTTGCCTTTGACTACAATTCTCTAGACTACTCTGTGGGTGGCCATTTCCCCCAGCCTATATTCCATGAATGTTTTTCTCTGAGATACCATGCCCCACACCCCTTTCCTTCCTCTTACACTCTGGCTTCTATGCAAAATCTACTGCCACCCCCATGCTCTGATACACAATGTTCTCTGAGACTCAGTTCTTTGGTTTGGTTCTTCAGCTGGTCTAGTTCAAACGATGCATTGCCCTGCCTCTGCAATACCAACCCGTTCTCTTTACCGTAGCTTATGTGCTTGGATTCACTTTCCTTTAGAATGAATTTTTTCCTAGGAGGATGCTGGAGCCACAGAACAAGTGCTCCCTGCTTCATGGACTAACTCACTAACCAACCATATTAAAACATCTGTTAGTCTTCTAAGGTTGAGTGAAGAAACTATCTTCTCCAAGATGTCCTTTCAGAATTCCCTCTGCCTCTATCACCTCCAGCTAGATACATATCTCTTCTTTGTACCATGGTTACTCTGAATATGTCCTGGTATATTAGTCCCTTCTCATGCTGCTAATAAAGACATACTTGATACTGGGTAATTTATAAGGAAAGAGATTTAATTGACTCACAGTTCCACATGGTTGGAGAAGCCTCAGTCATGGTGGAAGGCAAAGGAGGAGCAAAGTCACATCTTACATGGTGGCAGGCAAGGAGAGCTTGGGCAGGGGAACTCCCATTTATAAAACCATCAGGTCTCATGAGACTTATTCACTACCATGAGAACAGTATGGGGGAAACCACCCCCATTATTCATTTATCTCCACTGGCCCCGCCCGTAACACATGGGGATTATTACAATTCAAGGTGAGATTTGGGTGGTGATACAGACAAATCATATCACTTGGATATAGTTTTTATCATATTAGGTGGCAATTATCTTTTTACTTACCTGATTCCCCATCTAAACTATGAGTTGATTGAGGGAAGGAGTCATGTCTCATGCATCGTTGAATTCTGAATGTTTAGCTTAGTTCTTGTCAGTTAGTAGGTTCTATAGAGTCGGAAGTTGAGCCTATGATGTACTTGTGTACAACACGATAGATTTGGCTCAAATATTACATCATGTTGATTAATGGCAGTTTTCCATTTGATAAGAATTATCTGGTTCTTTTTCCTTTAAGATTGATGTCAAATCAATTTATTAGACATTTTGATGAGCACCCATGTATCCTAAGTACTGCCTTGTCCCTTGGATATATGGAAATTAGTAAGACATGGTTCCTGCCCAGAAGAAACTTCCCTCGGTCTCCCTTCCTCCATTTCTTTGTTCTTCCTTCTCATTCATCCTTGTCTGGATAAATTTTTACTGAGCCTGGATTTGCATCTAATGGAGTAAATAAACGTAAGGAGGTTAATTATAGCATAGTATACTCAGAGTAACAATCAAAGTGTGTTCCAGATATAGAGATAGCATGGAAGAAAGCATGATAGAATTCTTAGGGTGATACGGAGTATCCTGGAGGAGGTGACTTCTGAGTGAGTTATCAAGGGTGAAAAGATACTCTCCATGCTCAGGTCAGTGAAAGGTACTCCGAAAGAAGAAAGAGAATATGCAAAGGCCTAGAGAAGTGAAAGTACCATGTCTTCCAGAAACAATAAGTACTTTGGTATTGTTGCAACATTAAGTTCAGTAGAATGATGATGCAAGCGGTGGTGAGAGATGAAGCTAGGATAATAGGCAATATTTTTAAGTGCCACAATCTTTTATGTTTAGGTGACTTTTTAGTTAAGAGAATAGTAAGGTCTCTAATATAGCTGATGATATTTATAATCCAAACATGAAGCCATATATTGCTTTACACAAAGTTCTGTGGTCATCTAGCTATATTTTAGTGTTTATTGTATAGGTGGATGAGAATAAAAAAGAAGATGCTCCCTGGAGTTTATAGTCTTGTTGAGGATACAGAATATATCCACACAGTTTAGAGCAGGAGTTCCCAACTCCCAGGCTGCATACCAGTACCAGCCCATGACTTGTTAGGAACCAGGCTGCACAGCAGGAGGTGAGTGGTGGGCGGGCAGCTTTACTGCCTGAGCTCCGCCTCCTGTCACATCAGCGGTGGCATTAGATTCTCACCGGAGCTGGAACCCTGTTGTGAACTGCGCATGCGAGGGATCTAGGTTGCCTGCTCCTTATGAAAATCTAACTAATGCCTGATGATCTGAGGTGGAACAATTTCATCCTGAAACATCGCCCCACCTCACCCCCACTCCCCACCCCATCTGTTGAAAAACCGTCTTCCATGGAACCCGTCCCTGGTGTCAAAAAGTTTGGGGACTGCTTGTTTAGATAGAGCACTTAGCAAGCAATCTACAGACTGGTGCCAATCAAAATTGTAAAGGTGGGGTAAAAGCACAATCTTGATGGAGTTGTAGGAATGATTAGGAGAGTGTGTAATTAGAAAGAGACAACCTGATTTTGGGCTTAAGAAAAACAAGTTCCATAAGAGCTAGCTGAGCGTGGAAAATGCAAAATTGAGGAATGTACTTATAAATTAGAAACTTCTTGATGTTCTGTAGTTTACCATAAAGAAATGGCTCCTGACCGGACGCTGTGGCTTATGCCGGTAATTCCAGCATTTTGGGAGGCCAAGGCGGGCAGGTCATCTGAGATTAAGAGTTCAAGATCAGCCTGGCCAACACGGTGAAACCCCATCTCTACAGAAATACAAAAATTAGCCAGGCATGATGGTGGGTGCCTGTAATCCCGGCTACTCCAGAGGCTCAGGTGGGAGAATCGCTTGAACCCAGGAGGTGGAGGTTGCAGTGAGCTGAGATCGAGCCATTTCACTCCAGCCTGGGTGACAGAGTGAACTCTGTCTCAGAAAAAAAAAGACATGATTCCTTACCTAGACCAACAAGTAATCATCTTTAAGCCTTATAATATAAAACAAAAAACACATTTATTTTTCTGTATCATAAATACATTTATTTTCTTATTCTCTACTAAGGACGGGAGCCTATGTGTTACGTCTTTAGTTAACAGTTATTTTCCACTATTTTTATTTGTATTTTTAGATATTCAGATTGCCCTAGACATTGTTTATTGTTCATATAAAATGGGTCTCTGGGTTTCTGCCAAACTACTGTCAGTCCATACTACACAGGGACTATCTTAGGCCCTCCTTTCATCTCTTTATTATCAAAAATTCACCACAGCCTCTGCCCTTTTCCTTATGGAATATAGGAACCCAAACCTTCTCCTTGCCCCACTAGTTCCTCCCATTCCCACAACTCTCTGGTTGGGTATTCTTCTTCCATTGAGCTAGCGTGGACTTTCGGCAGGCCGTGGGGGTTTCTATGCATACCTTCCTAGAACCTTTGATCAGTAAATACATTTTGCACTTATATAAACTCAAACTTAGGAGGAGGTGTGTTTTAATCCTCCAAAAGAAGAATGGGGGAACCTTTCACTTTGTATTTATATAATTTATAAATTGTTTAAGTTTGACAATGAGCATTTGCTGTTTTTGTAACTGAAAAGTAAAGATGGTTCAATTTTGAAAAATGAAATCAGGAATAGAGCCTTTTCTACCATTTCAGGTCTATTAAATGAACCTATCTATCTATATGTGTACATACATGCACACACCCCACTACCAACGTAGTGCAAAATAGTGTTGAAAAACTTATAATAATTTGGAAAGCAAAAGCCATAAAAATGTTGATACTGTATGACCTGAGAACTCTACTTTTGAGAAACAACTTAATGAAATAATTCAAAGGAATGAAAATCTAAAAAATCTATATGTAGCCTTGTCTAGATGCAGAAAAGTTGGGGAAAGAAAACTTTAAAGTCAACATAGGGGGAAGAGTTAGGTAAATAATGATACATCAACTAGATAGAATATTATTGCAACACTGAAAATGACTATTATAAAAACTATGTTAACAACATTGAATGTTTACAGTACGAAAAGAATACACAATTATATATACACTGATTACAGCTGTGTATAAAATGAATTGCATGTGGACAACTAGAAAGGAAAGTGGATAATGAAAACAGCTGTTCTAGTGTATTGGAATTATGGGCAAGTTTTGAAATTTTACTGAATGCTTTTTCAGTACATAGGAAAAATTTGAGTTTCAGATTGTCAGTTAATTTAAATTATTGTTATTCTGAGAGTTTTGCAGCAAAAAGAAGGAAGGACTCTGGAATCTGAGCCCCTTTCTTCTTTCTCTCATGGACCGAAATAATTACATTGTGGGAAATAAGGAAACTTCTGCTTTCTTAGAAACTTATAAAAATGAATATTATCAGGGTAATGATACTGGAATGGCCTCCTGGGGGAGATTGTAGACTCCATTTTCAGAGATTCTTAAGAAAAATTAGAAAGCGGTATTGATTGATTTATTTATATTGCAATTTATATTTATATTTATTTATTTATTTATATATATATGGCCGAATGCAGTGACTCATGCCTGTAATCCCAGCACTTTGGGAGGCCGAGGTGGGCAGATCACCTGAGGTCAGGAGTTCGAGACCAACTGTTTGGTGAAACCCTGTCTCTACTAAACATACGAAAATTAGCTGGGCGTTGTGGTGGGCGCATGTAATCCCAGCTACTTGGAAGGCTGAGACAGGAAATCACCTGAACCTGGGAGGTGGAAGTTGCAGTGAGCCTAGATTGCGCCATTGCACTCCAGCCTGCGTGACAACAGTGAAACTCCGTCTCAAAAAAAAAAAAAAAAAAAAAAAGATGGATCAAATCTGACCATTTTTATAACAGCTTTATTGAAATAAAATTCATTGTGTGCTATAAAATCCTTTTAAAGCACACAATTCAGTAATTATTAATAGATTCACAGTTCTACAACCATTGCCACTCTCTAATTTTAGAACATTATTATTAAAATACCCATTAGCCATCACACCCCATTGCTCCCTCCCCCAGCCTCTGACAACCAGTAATCTACTTTCTATCTCTATGGATTTGCCTATTCTAGACATTTCATGTAAATGGAATCATACAATATGTGGACTTTTGTACTTTTCTTCTTTTACTTAGCAGAATGTTTTCAAGGTTCATCCATGTTGTAGCATGTATCAATACTTCGTTTCCTTTTATAGTTAAATAATATTCCATTGTGTGATATACCTCATTTTGTTTATCTACTCATCAGTTGATAGACATTTGGATTGTTTCCATTTTTGGACTATTATGAGTAATGCTGCTGTGAGTATTTGTGTACAGATTTTTGTGTGGACATATATTTTTAGTTCTTTTGAATATATACCTAAGAATGAAATTGCTGGGTCATGTTGTAAGCCTTTTTGTGGAACTGTCAAACTGTTTTCCAAGGTAGCCACACCATTTTACATCCCAACTAGCAATGAAGGAGAGTTCCCAGATGATCTTTTGACATCCCCTTCCAGTTCTTAACACACTGCTTGTTAAATAGGAAACCCAAGAATAGATGCTAACTATTCTTACTGTATTGTCCTCACTATTATTAGGGAAAGCTGATAATTACCTTGAGATACATTAACTATATGTAAAATGAAGTTCCTGTATTATTTCCTTTACTACACTGCATCTTGCTTTTGTTATTTGCATTAATTGGTAATGGTATATATTATATTTTATAGAGAGAGATTATAAATGTATGTGTATAAATTTCTTCCGTTTTCTTCAAGTAAACTACTTGCTCATGGATCTGAAGTCTGTAAATATTAAATACACGGACTCATATATTTAGGGCATGCTGTTTTGTCCTCCTGAGTCCTGAATTGTGTGGTAGTGGAAAGAGATCTACAGATGTTGCTGTGTTATAGCTGCAGGCTATCAGAGCAAGGGAAGATAAAGAAGGAGAGTGGAGACCTGGACCTTAAGCACCAAGATCACTGAGGTTAGAAGTACAGGAGGGTGTGCGTGTGTGTCCTTTTTTTTTTTTGAGACAGTCTTGCTCTGTCACCCAGGCTGAAGTACAGTGGTGCCATCTCGGCTTACTGCAACCTCCACCTCCCAGGCTCAAGAGACTCTGGCCCCTCAGCTTCCCGAGTAGCTGGGATTATAGGTGTGCACCACCACTCCTGGCTAATTTTTTTGTATTTTTAGTAGAGATGGGGTTTCACCAGGTTGGCCAGGTTGGTCTCAAACTCCTGGCCTCAAGCAATCCACCCACCTCAACCTCCCAAAGTCCTGGGATTACAAGCGTGAGCCACCGCGCCCAGCCCTAGATGCCTACTTCCTTTTTTTTTTTTTTTTTTTTTTTGAGACAGACTCTCACTCTGTCACCCAGGCTGGAGTACAGTGGCACAATCTTGGCTCACTGCAACCTCCGCCTCCTGGGTTCAAGCAATTCTCCTGCCTCAGTCTCCCAAGTAGCTGGGACTACCAGTGCCCGCCACCATGCCTGGCTAATTTTCGTATTTTTAGTAAAGACAGAGTTTCACCATGTTGGCCAGGCTGGTCTTGAACTCTTGACCTCAAGCGATCACCCACCTCGGCCTCCCAAAGTGCTGGGATTATAGGCGTGAGCCACCGTGCCTGGCCAGTGCCTACTTCTTATGTGTGATCTCTTTTCCCTGTCCTCACCTCCTTTTCTGTATTTCTTCTTCCTTACTCCCTTGCTGCCTCCCTGATGTCTTCCTATTTCTGCTTTAAGGGGAAGTTCATATAAAAGAACGTTACATGTGATTAATAATTAAAATGTTGATAATACAAAGACGACCTAGAATAAGCCATTGTGGGCCGGGCGCGGTGGCTCAAGCCTATAATCCCAGCACTTTGGGAGGCCGAGACGGGCGGATCACGAGGTCAGGAGATCGAGACCATCCTGGCTAACACGGTGAAACCCTATCTCTACTAAAAAGTACAAAAAACTAGCTGGGCGAGGTGGCGGGCGCCTGTAGTCCCAGCTACTCGGGAGGCTGAGGCAGGAGAATGGCATGAACCCGGGAGGCGGAGCTTGCAGTGAGCTGAGATCCGGCCACTGCACTCCAGCCCGGGCGACAGAGCGAGACTCCGTCTCAAAAAAAAAAAAAAAAAATAAGCCATTGTGTTACACTGTGGATTTTTTCCCCCATTGTTACATTTTTAAAATGTTTTCTTTCCTTTCATGCTCATTAATCCAATTCATCTGACAGATATTTACTGATAATTTAGTATGTGTCAGGCACTGTTTAGGTACCTGTTTCTCTTCTCCATTGCCTTTTGCTCCTTTTTCTATACCTTTAGATCTTTTCCTTGCCCAAATTGGATGTCAGAGAGACAACTGAGAAAAAGAAATTGCGGTGATGGAGTGTCTATGTATATTATATTCTCTGCATATTCTAATAATCATTTCACTGATTTTCTTTGATTTCAAAATATTGTGTGCTTTGATTGAATGAATGCCTCAGAGTGTGTATGGCAAAACATCGCATTTGTGTATACATTGGGTTTAAGGACTTCTTGCTGATTAGCTTACCTTTTTCCAGAATGGTAATATTGATCTGTTCTTGATTTTCTAAGTCTGACAAAATGGAAAGAAAGGTCTGGCAGGAGGAGAAAGAAAGATACAGATCGGAGAAGACAGGCATAGAGGGCAAAAATAAAAAGCTTTGCTAGAGGGAGAGCTATGAGGCAGAGAAGTGGCTAAGGCCCCCAGGCACATAACATATTGTATATGGTATATTACTTACTGCTGCCCCCTGTGTGTCAGTTCAATAAAATAATTCAGTTACAGCTCATGGAGCAAGAAGGAACTTTAGAGATTATTTAATTCGCTTCCAGAATGTGTCATGGAGCATGCAAATAACTCTATTTTCACCCTAATTAATACAAAAGGGGCCAATAATAGGGAAGATAAATTGAATATTTTTGCCATCTTTTATTTATTGGCTGAGAATCCATCTTGTAGTATTCTCGAAGCAGAAATGTTCTCCAGCTAGGGAGACAAATAAATAGACCAGTATTTTCCCTTTTTTTTTTTTTTTTTTTCACATCATGGCATAAAAGAATGATAATTTGTAAAGCACTAGAGCAAACATACAGGGCTACTGTCAACTTAGGTGACTGACCTGAGGTTGAAGCAATCAGTAGCTTGGGAATAAATTGTGTAAACTGCAGTATTGTAGTCATTTAATATTGAATTTTATCCTGCAATTAGAAAGCTAACATCTCATCTCGGTGACTTGATTTTAAAAAAGGAAGTTAACATGTTTTGGCATGAATAAGAAGCTGTAAATATTGGCCTGATTAACTTTGTCATCTTTTTTTTTTTCTTTTTCTTGGTCTTACTGTGTCACTCAGGCTGCTCACTGCAGCCCCGACCTCCTGGGTTCAAGCAGTTCTCCTGCCTCAGCTTCCTGAGTAGCTGGGTATACAGGTGCATGCCACCATGCCTAGTTAATTTTTTTTTTTTAATTTCATAGAGACGGGGTCTTGCTGTGTTGCACAGGCTGGTCTGAAACTCCTGGACTCGAGTGATTCTCCTTCCTCGCCCTCCCAAAGTGCTAGGATTGTAGGCGTGAGCCACTGTGCCTGGCCTCTATGGCTTCTTATATATATAGATACATGATGTTGTGGCTGGTAGTGTAATGTATTAGGTATAGCTACATCAGGGGGAAAAAGTGCATATTTTAGATGATTAAATCTGGCCTCTGACTTTTAATTTTTTATAACCACTTGGGTTTTGGAGAAAATTTGAGTGAGAATGTTGGACTCTAAGCTCTAGATCTTTGGACTCATCAAGCCTTGAATAAGAGGGTATGTGGGGCTTGAAAGTGATCTAATATGTTTTTTATAGGTATCTAACATTCTATAGTATTTTAAAAATTACATCTATGTTTTCATATAACACTTTAGTTCTCTGCATTTTCCCCTTTAGTTCTAAGGGAATTTTTTGGACCTATAATGAGAGATCTTCTTTTAAAATTACATTAATGTTTGGCATATATATTATACATATTTGTAAGTTATGAATATAATATTTGTAAGTTATGAATCATATAAAAAGCTAACGCCCATGAACCTATCACAACATTAGTGTTAAGTTAGTCTGTGTTAGTAAGTGCTGGGCGTGGGGCAGCAACTTGAACATTCTCATCCTGAGTCCAGTGCTCTTCCTAATAAGTATCTGTATATTGATACATTTCATTCCTTATTTTTAAAATGTGTAGTGTTGTGATTAAAACAAATTGAAACCAATGACAACAAATATTGGTAAGGATGTGGAGAAACTGGATCACTCATACATTGCTGTTGAGAGTATAAAATGGTATAACTACTCTGCAAAATAGTTTGGCAGTTTCTTTAAAAACTAAGCATACCTTTTTTTTTTTTTTTTTTTTTTTGAGGCAGAGTCCTGCTCTGTCACCTAGGCTGGAGTGCAGTGGTGCAATCTCAGCTCACTGCACCTCTGCTTCCTGGGTTCAAGTGATTCTTGTGCCTAGCCTCCCAAGTAGCTGGGATTACGGGCACCTGCCACGATGCCCAGCTAATTTTTTTGTATTTTTAGTAGAGATAAGGTTTCGCCATGTTGGCCAGGCTGGTCTCGAACTCCTGACTGCAAGTGATCCACCTGCCTAGGCCTCCCAAAGTGCTGGGATTACGGGCATGAGCCACTGTGCCTGGCCTAAACATGTAACTTTCATATGACCCAGCAATTACACTCCTGGGCATTTATTCCAGAGAAATGAAAATTTAACACAAAAACCTTTATATGAATATTCATAGCAGCTCAATTTGTAATACCCCAAAAGTGGAATCAGTTCAAATGTCCTTCGGTAGGTTAAACAAACTATGGTACATGTATAATATGGAATACTATTAACAATACCATGCAAGGAACTGTTGATGCGTGTAATGTCTTAGTCTCTTCAAGGGGCTGTAACAAAGTACCATAAATTGGGCTGCTCATATAAACAACAGAAATTTATTTCTCAAAGTTTTAGAGGCTGGGAAGTTCCAGAACAAGGTACCTACAGATTCAATGTCTGGTGAGAACCCATTTCCTGGCTCGTAAAATGGTACCTTCTAGGTGTGTTCCCACAGGGTGGAAGGAACAAGACAGCTTTCTGGGGCCTCTGTTATAAGAGCATTAATCCAATTAGTGAGGGCTCTGCCCCCATGTTTTAGTCACCTCCCCAAAACTCACTTCCTCATCCAATTACAATGGACATTAGGTTTTAACATTTATTTTGAGCGGGACACAGACACTCAGACCATAGCATACAACAACTTGAATGAATCTCCAGGGAATTATGCTTACTGACAAAAGCCAGTCTCAAAAGTTTACATATTGTATGAATCCATTTATTTAACATTCTTGAAATCATAGAAATGGAGAACTGATTAATGGTTGCCAGGGAATGGGGGAGGTAATAGAGGTGGATGTGGCTATAGAAAGGCAACATGAGGGATCCTGGTGGTGATGGAGTGGTTGTGTGCTTGACTATAATAGTGGAGACACAGACCTACACATGATAAAATTGTATAAAGCTAAATACATCCCCTACACCCCACTGACAAGAGTACAAGTAAAACAGGAAATCTGAATAAAATCAGTGGATTGTATCAATGTCAACATCATAGTTGTGATATTATAATTTTGCAAAATGTTACCATTGGGGAAACTGGGCGAAGGGATATCTGTATTCTTTCTTACAGGTGCGTATCATTGCACCATTATCTCAAAGTGAAAAAATGCAATTTTAAATAAAATTACGGTTCAAATTTTTAAGAACTATAGCATATTCATTTTATTAATAATTATTTATTATTAAATTATTTATAAATGAATGAAATCTTGAAATGGAAGGGACCTTTGAATGATGCACTCTAGTCCTGGCACTGTTGTTGGTAGGTGTTTGCTACAATCTCATTTTAGTAAACTAGGCAGGTATTTCTGAGAGGTTTCTATTTAGCTTTTGTTTATACCACTTTCCCCGTAAATTTAATCTGAATAACCTGAAGAGCTTGTAAGATGCATGTTCTCAGGCTTACTCCCTACAGATTCTGATTCAGTAGGTCTAGGGGTGGATTCTGGCAACCTACAATTAAATAATTTTATCAACTGACTGATCATTCCATTGAATTCTGGCTCAAGAGATGAACAATTATAAACAATAAATCATACTTGTTATGGTGAGTAAATAAGAGCCCTTTAAATTTCTCTGTGGCATAGAGGATTTGTAGTTAGGTGAGAATTTTAATAGCAAAGTACTGATAAAATTTTCCAAACACCCACGTGTTGAAGAAAGAATGTTTGACCAAACTGAAGGTTTTACTTGCTCGGAATCAACAAGAACTTTGAACAAAAAGAGCTTGTGCTAGGTTCTTACGTTGAAGGAGCCCTTCCCGTCTCTTAGCTGCCTGACCACTCGTGATTTATTTGGTACAAAGAAGGCAAAGACTCCTGCTTTAGTTACACAGACCATGCCAAAGGAAGGATACTAGCGTGAAGAATGCCAAAGCACTTTATAAGCTCTGAAAATAATCTATTCATTTAATTCTTTATGTTTTGTAAATGAGGTTCCAACTAAAGCACTTGGCCAGTCCTTTTATTCCCCCCTACACCCTGGTAGTCAAGTCACTTAAAATGATTGCTGTTATTGAAAAGCAGATATAGAGAAATTCTATTCTACCTTTTGGGATGCCTAGGTTGCAGCTTGTTGAAATCTGAGTGACCCTCTCTGCTCTACACCTGGGGCCAATAATCAGAACATCTTCTCTTGGGCTTATGTCAGAGTCCAGTCCTACTGTTTCCCAAAATCCTGGATATACACATTGAATTGGTGAGTTGTCCTGTGAAAGCCACTCTCTCTGGGCTTGAGGCTAGGAAGGATTTCCCAACTCCTTCCTTTCCAGAGGGATCACAGGAGAACAAGTACATCTCTCCAAAGAAGCCTCTGCAAATCATCCCTGCTCTTGACCCCAGATATGACTCAGGAATGGTGAGGCATTGGAGAACCAGCCCTGACCCATTTGGCTTTTATTGTGTGTATTTTTTGGGCACCTCATTTTGATGTGCAGCTTTTATTTTCTCTTTGTGCCTCATAGCACAAAGCACATAGCATTTTGTGTTTTATATAAGTTGGTATTTTGTGTAGTAAAGAGACAAAAATGTATATAAGAATGAGACACACTGAATTTCAGATATTTTCCTCTGCAGATGAAGGGAAAGATGGGGAATTTATGGAGAGAGGGTTTAGGTCTAGTCATAACGTTTTATTTCTTCTTAGAAAAGAGTTTTAATATAGTAAACTGTTGACATCTGTTTACATTTAGTGGTAGGTTTTATATTACTTTCCTAATTTTCTATATGGATATTTTTTCCTGAATTTGGAAATGTTTTGTAATTTAAAATTATTAATAGATGGAAAAATCAATCTAGGTTGCAGTAATTTTTCTGCTTTAAGTTTATATCTCTTAATTCTGAAAGACAGAGAAAACAGAAATCATCTGGTAGAAGCTGTCCCACCTCCCCACCCTCAGCTGTGCATCTATCCTACACCCTTCCTTCTGCTCTAGGGACGGCGGAGTTGGTGTCTCTCCTTGAGTCCAAGTCCACCCCCTTTGTCCCCTCTTTGGATCCCTCCCTTCCAACCTCTCAGGAACCTTTGTGCTATTTAGCTGTCAGCATCTCACTTTTCTGTCAACATTTAAATATGTGCTAGTTTCTCTTGGCTTTAAAAAACCTCTGTCTCAAGCCTCCTAATGCTCTATGTCTGTCTTCCCCTTCATAGTCAAACTTCTCTTAAGGGATATCTACCTGATTGTCTTTAATATCACACCTCCTACACTTTAATCTACTCCAGTCTGGCTTCTCTACCATGAAATTGCTCTTATCAAGGTCAACAGTGACTTCCATGTCATTGAATCCAATGGATACTTTCCAGTCTCCAGTCTTTGACACCGTTGACCACTTACTTCTCAAAATCCTTTCCATGATTTCTGTGTCACAACATTCTCGTTTTCTTCTACCCTATCTGATCTTCCATGCTCTCTTTTATCAGCTTGTCTTTTTTTTAACCCAACCATTAAATAGTGAAGATTCTCAGGAGTCAGTCCTAAACCTTTTCTCACTCTAATTTTTTTGCTCAGGTGATGACGGCTACTCCCATGGCTTATTACTTTCCCTGTGAGTCCCACACCTCTACCTCCATTTCTAACCTCTGTTTTTCCTGCCATAGACCTGTACATACAGCTGCCTGCTAAATATCACTTGCATGACTCATAGACACTTTACTCTCAACATGTTCAAAACTGAACTCATCCTTACCCCTATGTTTTTGTCCTTCAGTGTTTTTGAAAATGGCACTAGAATCCATCTACTCAAGCCAGAAACTTGGGGGTCCTACTTGATTTCTTCCTCACTATCACCCACTGAGGCAGGAGGATCATTTGAAGCTGGGAGGCAGAGGTTGCAGTGAACTGGGATCATGCCACTGAACTTTAGCCTGGGTGCTAGAGCGAGACCCTGTCTCAAAAAATATATATATATTTTTTAATTTTCTTATCGAGGTCTGATTTACATATAGTGAAATGCTGAGATTTTAAGTTGTACAGTTTGTTCAGCTTTGACAAATGCATTTATTAGTGTAGGCCTCATCCCTATTAAGATACAGAACAGGCTGCACGTAGTGGCACATGCCTATAATCCCAGCACTTTGGGAGACTGAGGCAGGAGGATCACTTGAACCCAGGGGAGTTCAAGATAAGCCTGGGCAGCATAGCAAGACCCTATCTCTACAAAAAATAAAAAGTAAGCCAGGCGTGGCGGGGTACACCTGTAGTCTTAGCTACTCAGGAGGATGAAGGGAGGGGATCCCTTGAATCTAGGAGTTCAAGGTTGCAATAAGTTATGATTGTGCCACTGTACTCCAGCCTGGGCCACAGAGCAAGACCTTGCCTCTAAAAAAATTTTTTTAATTAAAAAAAAATTAAGACACAGACCATTTCCATCTTCCTAGAAATTTCCCTTGTGACCCTTCCCAGTCAGTCACTCTCCAAATCTACCACTGATCTGATTCAATTTTTAAATGTTTTAATGTATTTTTAAAACAATACTGCAGAATAAAACACAAAAAGATGCTCTAAACCTTAAAAATAATTTATTGGTAGTATTCAAGTGGAGCTGCTCTAAAATATAGGACCTGTGGCATGTGATGATTAACTTGAGTTGCCCTGTTTTGTTCAACTTTAAAATTTTTCCTTAGCATTATGGACTGTGCTATGGCAACATCTTCCCATCTCCTTATTATATTATTTCCCCAATTGACTTGTTTAAGTCATACCTTAAGACTCCTAGCAATTAAAAATATTGATTAGAAATTTTAAATTGTTTTGTCATTCATTTGAATATTAAACATTTAAAGAACCTAACTGAACCCAGACACTACTGAACCCAGACACTGACTTCGTTTGTTTGTTTATAGGATAGGTACAGTAGAGGCAGTGAAATGTGAGCTTGTTTATAATGGTCCACAATGGATTCAGTTCTAATTCAGAGGCACTGTCTTTAAGGATAAGAGGTAATTTAGGCTCTCATACAGGTAGCTCAGCCTTTTCATTTACAGGTAGGCTGGTTTTAGGTCCATAGATTCTCTATGGAATTCCATGGCATCATGAAAAGAGCAAGAGTGCTAGATATTACACTTACCTGGGAGAAACAAACACTACCAGGTCCCGCATACTGTGCCTTTTTTTTCACTTATCTGCATGCTTTTTTGGTTGTGCATCTCTACTGGGAAATTTTTTGAGTATATATCCCCCATGTAGGTATCATTGTATTCATATTATATACATTATCATACTTATATAAATAGGAATTTTAAAATATATATTTTGTCCATGATTTTATTTAAATTTTATATCTGCATTTTATTGATGAAGACACTAAAACTCAAAGAAGTTTAGTAACTTGCTCAAGGTCATGTAACTTACTAGTTGGGTAATAGTTGACAAATTCCAAACCATTTTAGGGCCTCATTTATAAAGTTATTCCAACTATGTTATCTTCAAGGCCTCTTCTAGCCCTTAACAACCTGTGCTTCTATGCTAGCTAACATTCATCTGTCTAAGACTTAGTCTCTGATTTAATATTTCTTTGCAGATATGGCCCTATTATCCATATATTAATGGCTAGCAATGTTGGGAAATAGTGGGTGGAAGAAGAGAAACTTACATTTAAAACAGTATCAAGCTAGCTTGTTCTTTGGTATAATTTTTTAAATCCTTTACAGAAATAGAAAAAAAAAATCCTAAAATTTATGTGGAACCACAGAAGACCCAGAATAGCCAAAGTCATCCTGAGCAAAAAGAACAAAACTAAAGGAATCACATTACTTGACTTAGAATTATACTACAGAGCTATTATAACCAAAACAGCATGGCACTGACATAAAAACAAGCACATAGACCAAGGGAACAGAATGGAGAACCCAGAAATAAATATATACATCTACCATGAACTTGTTTTTGACAAAGGTGCCAAGAATATACATTGGGGAAAGGACAGTCTCTTCAATAAACGGTCCTGAGAAAACTGGATATCCATATGCAGAAGAATTAAACTAGACCCCTATCTCTCACCAAAAAGAAAAATCAAATCAAAATGGATTAAATACTTAAATCTAATACCTGAAATTATGAAAATACTACCAGAAAACACTGGGGAAATTCTCCAGGAAATTGGTCTGGGCAAATATTTATTGATTAATACCCTCAAGTACAGGCAACCAAAGTGAAAATGGACAAATGGGATCACGTCAAGTTAAAAAGCTTCTGTACACCAGTGGAAACAATCAACCAAATGAAGAGACAGCCCACAGAATGGGAGAAAGTATTTGCAAACTACCCATCTGACACAGGGATTAATAACTAGAATATATAAGGAACTTAATAGGAAAAAAATCTAATAATCTGATTTTAAAATGCGCAAAAGATCTGAATAACGTTTCTCAGAAGAAAACATACAAATGGCAATCAGATATATGAAAAGGTATTTAACATTACTGATCATCAGAGAAATGTATCCCACTCTAGTTAAAATGGCTTCTATCCAAAAGACAAGCAATAACGAATGCTGGCAAGGATGTAGATAAAAAGGAACCCTTGTACGTTTTTTGTGGGAATGTAAATTAGTACAGCCACTATAGAGAATGGCATGGTTGTTCCTCAGAAAACTAAAAATAGATCTACTATATGACCCAGCAATCCCACTGCTAGGTGTATACCCAAAAGAAAGGAATTAAGTATATAAAATAGGTTTCTGCATTCCCATTAGATTGTAGCACTATTCACAATAGCTAAGATTTGGAAGCAACCTAAGTGTCCATCAGCAGATGAACAGATAAAGAAAATGTGGTACATATACACAATGGAGTACTGTTCAGCCATAGGGGAGAAAAAATGAGATCCTGTTATTTACAACAACATGGATGGAACTGGAGGTCATTATGTTAAGTGAAATAAACCAGGCATAGAAAGACAAACTTCACATGTTCTCATTTATTTGTGGGAGCTAAAAATTAAAACAATTGAACTTATAAAGAGTAAAATATGGCTATTAGAGACTGGGAAAGGTAGTGGTGTGGACGGGAAGTGGAGATAGTTAATGGGTATGAAAATATAGTTAGACTGAATAAGATCTAGTATTTGTTAGCACAACAGAGTAATTACAGTCAACAGTAATTTATTGTACATTTTTAAAAAATAAAAGGGTATAATTGGAATGTGCATAACATAAAGAAAAAATAAATGCTTGAGGTGATGGATACCCCATTTACCCTGAGTTGATTATTATGCATTGCATGCCTGTACAAAATATCTCATGTACCTCATAAATATATATACCTATAATGTACCCATAAAAAATAAAAATTAAGAAAAATTCTATTGCCATCTTTTGCTTATAGGTATATGCTGCATATTTAAGAGATTTATAGCAACATTCACTTAAAACATAATTTACAAGATACCCATTACCCTAAACACCATAGATAATTCTATCAGTATATTTTCATGAGGATCTTTGGGTAATTATTTTTCAGCATTTTCCCATATGGCAAGGTGAAGCCTATTATTTTTCTAAGTACTTGTGTTGCTGTAAATAACCACCAGTATGGAAGGTGCCTCAATTCCCTGCAATGCCATAGCAAAAACACTTTTATTTAGAAATAGCCTCAGTGCAATTTCTTTGTAAGTCAGCTGTTTCCTTCTAAGTAAAAATTACTTTGATCAAAAGATCTGTCATTTGTCTCTGAAACATTTTCTGTAAGTTTTGTTTTGGTTTTAGCCTTCTTTGGAATTTAAGGGAGAAATGGGAAGACAATTTTGGATTAACACCTGTCTGAGAAATTCCAAAATTAGAAATGGCCATCTGGTTTACATGTTTCGCAAAATAGAATTTTACCATTCCAAAGAGATTTTTAGGCTCATCTAAAAACTGCTGCAGCTGTCAACGTTTTACTATCAAACTGAAAAGAGAATAGTTAAATAGGTGTTGGTGATGTTCATTCTAAGAAGGAATGCTACAGTAACAACCTTTCTCTGTTCTCTGAGACACTTAGATGGGTAGTTTAAGGCCATATTTCTCATTACTTGGGCCCACATAACCTGACAGCTTATCTTAGATTTCACTGTTTTAATTATTTTAGGTCAAACCCAAAGAATTCAAACTTGGTAGCTCTTACAATACCTGAATTTGACCTAGGTCATCCCTATGTTGAGGGTCCTTTAGATTTTGACTAGCTTTCCTGCCTCCTGTAATCACTTTGATGTACATTTCCTAGATAAATCCCTGAAATTCTGCATTTTAGAAGTTCTGAGTTGGTCATTCATAGCTCTTATCAGTGCCCCACAGGTCTAAGTATAACTGGACTTTGACCAGAGTTAGTACTTAACATTAAGAGAGCATATTTTTTAAAATGTCAAGGCCACTGTCAAAGAAATGAAACTAAAACTGTAATTGCCTATAGAATTGGATGCTGGAGAAGGTAAAATGCAGTGAATGTTAATTGTTACAAGCATTTTAGAAAGCAGTGTAACATTAAGCTGGGCACAGTGGTTCACCCCTGTAATCCCAGCACTTTGAGAGGCCAAGGTGGGAGGATTTCTTGAGACCAGGAGTTCAAGACCAGTCTGGTCAACGTGGCAAAAACCCTGTTTCTACAAAAAATAACAAAAATTAGCCTGGAGTGGTAGTGTGCGCCTGTAGTCCCAGCTACTTGTGAGGCTGAGGTGGGAGGATCACCTGAGGTCCTGGGAGGTCAAGGCTATAGTGAGCCACTGCATTCCAACCTGGGCAGCAGAGTGGGATCCTTTCTCAAAAAATAAAGAAATAAAAAGAAAGCAGTATAACATGTTTCAGAAATTTTAAAAACTGCAATGCATACCCCTTGACCTAAGAATTTTACTTACTGAATATCTCTCTTGAGGAAATAATCAAAAACTCAGGCACACTCCAAGTGACATCAGCAAGATGGCTGACTAGAAGCCCCTCGTGCTCATCATCCTCACAAAGAACCCAAACAATGGCTAAACAACATTTTAATGAAAATAACTGAATGAGAGTACTGGAGTACGTTGGAGAAATCAAAGAAACAGGTGAGCACAGGAACTTGGTAGGCCCACATAGAGAACGGAAGGAAACACTGGCCTCCACCACCCCATTCTCCAGTCAGGATCAGCTGGAAACCAAGGGAAGTTTCTCCCTACAGTGAGGAGGTAAGCAAGAGGCTCTTAGCAACCCCTGTCAACACCTTGGCCAACTATAGACCTCACCACTAGGGTCCCGGGCAGTTTTCACAGACACTAAGGCCAGCTGAGGGAGCCACCTAGAGTCCACATAGCTATGGTCTCCCCAAGGACGAAGAAGTAGACACTGTGCTCCACTCCTTGTGGGCCTCCTGGCTACTGCACTATGCCATCTTGGAACCGGTACTGTGTCTGGAGTGTGTCTTCCTCCATGGATGAGTAGCCACAGCTCCCCTTCATCCCTGAGGCTAAGCCACTACTGAACTACCCCAGCCCAGTGGCCACACATCCCCAAGCCAAGCTGTAAGTAGCGTTTACACTCTTCCGTGGGGACAAGTGGAGGTGGAGCTACTCCATCTACCCCTTACCCTGCCCTTTGGGCCAGAGCTGAAGTAGTAATCTGTCTCTTGGGAAAACAGTACTTAGGCTGCTCAGGCCTCCCCAGTGCCTAAGTTGAAGCAGCACTCTGCATCCCAGAAAACAATGCCTTGGCTGCCCAGAGTGGTCACACACCTCGGTACCTAAGGTGAAGTGGCACCCTGCATCCCAGGGAAATGGTGCCTGGGCTTCCGAGAACATTCACACACTACCCTCCCGTATCCCCCCACCAGCCAATCTGAGCTGAGGTGGCACTTCACCCACTAGGTAATCAGTGCACTGGCTAAGCTGAGCAGCTGTGCGTCCCAGGGCTGAGCCGATGTAATATCCTGTGTCCTAGGGAAACAGAGCAGTGGCTGAGCTGAGACATCCCACCTTATAAGCCAAACAGCTTTAGTACCCTGCTTCCCTGGAACTGGACTAGCTCCCTAGAGTCTGAGCTGCTGACACCCCTCTCCTTGGGTAGATAGTCATTGCTCTGCATTCCCTGCCTCCCAGGGCCCAAACAACAGCTGTGTTCCATTATTCTGGGATATTTGCTGTCACTGCACCTGGCATCACAGAATCTGAGATACTTCCAGGTCCCACCATCTCAGGGTATAGAGTCACTACTACACAGTGCCTTATCCCCTGGGACCTGAGTTGTTACCGAGCCGTATTGGCTTAGGTTTCCAAATTGCAGCCATACCCTGCTCCTGAATCCCAAATCTCCAGAGCACCTCTTCCTCCCCAGAGTGGGGTCAATGCTATGCCTTGACCCCTAAGGGTCCAATCACAGCTACAGACTAGCTCCATGGACCCAAGCTGCTAGGGAGTACTTCACAATCACAGATCGTAGCTCAGTGGGCAGCCTACATCCAACCTGCCACAGAAAATGAACCTGTGCCCCAAGGCCCAGCTGCTACAATAGGTTGGCAAAAACCTGCACCTAGGACCCTGGCCTCACAGCTGCTCTGAACCCCTGCTCCCAGAACCCAGCACTGCTACAGCTGCTTGTAGGCCATGTCAGACCTGACACCAAGAAGGATCCCCTCAGTTAAGTCTCCCCATTGTGGGGAAACTAACAATAGAAGGACCCCAAAGGCCCTTGACACTGAGGACATTAACAACCTATGCTACCACCCTGCCACAACCACAGACTTCTTCTATAGCCTATGCCATTGAGGTGTCTGCAGTTATTGCTAACATTGAACACAGCTGAAGAAGCTACACAGAGACTGTACCACTACACTTATCTGGACAGAGTCATTGCATGCTTCCTAACCAGCATGCTAAGTTCCAACTATGGGTGAAAGTTTTTCTCTATGAAAACTGCTTTAGAAAGTTTTGAAGAAACAGTTGTTGCTCCAGCTGCACAGACATCAACACATGGACATAAGAAACATGAAAAAGCAAGGAAAGCTGAAGAAAAGCAAGAAAAGCCACTTTTACCAAGCCAGGATCTGTGAGTATGATATACCCCTTAGCAGCTTGGGTCCATGGGGCTAGGTTGTAGCTGTAATTCTACCCTGGGGGGCAGGGCACAACACTGGCCCCACTCTGGGGAAGAAGGGGTGCTCTGAAGATTTGGGCCTCAGGAGTAGGGTAGGGCTGCAATTTGGAAACCTGACACTGCCAAAGGAACATAACTCTCTAGTGACAGACCCCAGTGAAAAGGAAATCAGTGAATTTCTGGAAAAGGAATTCAAAATAATGATCTTAAGGAAACTAAATGAGATACAATACAAGAAAATACAGATAGACAATGAAGTCAGGAAAACAATTCATGATATGACCAAGAAATTCAACAAAGAGATAGAATCATAAAAAAGAACCAAACAAATTTTGCAGCTGAAGAGGTTGATGAATGAAAAGATACATTAGAGAGTTTCAACAACAGACTTGATCAAGCAGAAGAATCTCTGGATTTGAGGGCAGATTATTTGAAATTACCTAGTCAGGGAAAAAAAAGTAAGAATGAAAAACAGTGAAGAAAGCCTACAAGACTTATGGGACACCATTAAGTGAACAAATATTTGTCTTATGGGAGTTTCAGAAGGAGAAAAGAAGGGAAAAGGTGTAGAAAACCTACTTGATGAAATAATAGCTGAAAACTTCCCAAGACTGAGGAGAGGTGTAGACATCTAGATCAAGGAACTCAAAGATTCAACCCAAAATGATCCTATCTGAGGCACATTACAGTCAAATTGTCAAAAGTCAAAAACAAAGACAGAATTCTAAAAACTCCAAGAGAAAAGTGTTAAGTCACATATAAGTGATCCCTCATTAGACTAACAGCAGATTTATCTGCAGAAACCTTACAGGCCAGGAGAGAATGGGATGTGCTGAAAGAAAAAAAAAATAGCCAGCCAGGAATACCACAGCCAACAAAGCTATCCTTCAGAAATGAGGGAGAAATAAAGCGTTTCCCAGATAAGCAAAAATAAAGGGAATTCAACACCACTAGACCAGCCTTATAAGAAATGTTTAAGGAAGTCTTATCGCTGGAAGTGAAAAGATAATCATCACTATCATGAACACACAAAAGTATAAAACTTACTAGTAGAGCAGATTCATGAAGGAGAACAAGAAAGGAATGAAACCATAGCACTACAAAATACCACCAAACGACAATGATAAACATTAAGAGAGGAAAAAAGGAACAAAGGATATACAAAACAACCAGAAAACAATTAATAAAATGAAGAAGCAAGTTCCTCCCTATCAATAATAAGCTTTAATAGAAACAGATTAAATCCCCCACTTAAAAAGTATAGACTGGCTGAATGGATGAAAAAACCATTACCCAGCTCTATGCTGCCTGCAAGAAACTCACTTCAGTTGTAAAGACACATATAGACTGACAGTGAAGGGATGGAAAATGATATTTCACACAAATGGAACCTAAAAGTGAGCAGAAGTAGCTATGCTTATGTCAGATAAAACAGACTTTAAGTCAAAAAGTATACGAAAAGACAAAGACGGTCATTACATAATGTTAAAGGGATCAATTCAGCAAGAGGATATAACAATTATAAATATATATGAACCCAACACTGTAGTACCCAGATATATAAAAAGCAAATCTTATTTGATCTAAACAGAGAGAGAAACTCCGATACAATAAAAGTTGGGGGTTTCAGCACTCCACACTCAGCATTTGGATAGATCATCTAGACAGAAAATCAACAACAGAAATAAATATAAAGTACATTTTAGGCCAAGTGCAATTGCTCATGTCTGTAATCCCAACACTTTGAGAGGCTGACATGGGAGGATATTTGAACCCAGGAGTTTGAGGTCAGCCTGGGCAACATAGGATGACCCCCGTCTATACAAAAACATTAAAAGCAAAATAGCCAGGCATGGTGGCACGTGTCTGTGGTCGCAGCTACTCGGGAAGGTGAGGTGGGAGGGTTGCTCGAGCCCAGGAGGTCAAGGCCAGTGAGCCATGATTGTGCCAGTGCACTCCAGCCTGGGTGACAGAGTGAGACCCTGTCTCTAAATAAGACAGGCTCATACCTGTAATCCCAGCACTTTGGGAAGTCAAGGTGGAAGGATCACTTGAAGCCAAGAGTTTGAGACCAGCCTGGGCAACAAAACAAGACATTATCTCCACAAAAACAATAAACAAAAATTACCAAGGTGTGGTGGTTCACACCTATAGTCCTAGCTACTCAGGAGGCTGAGGTGAGAGAATCCCTGGAGCCCAGTAGTTCAAGGCTGCAGTGAGCTATGTTCATACCACTGCACTCTGTCCTGGATGACAGGGTGATATGTTTTGTGATGTGGTTTGAATGTTTGTCCCCTCCAAATCTCATGTTAAAATGTAATTCCCAGTATTGGAGATGGGGTCTGGTGGGAGGTGTTTGGATCATGGGGGTGGATCTCTCATGAATGGCTTAGCACCATCCCCTTGGTAATGAGTGAGTTATTGCTCTGAGTTCATGTGAGATCTGGTTGTTTAAAAGTGTGTAGCACTTCCCCATGCTCTCTTCACCATGTGACAGGCTGATTCCCTGTCACTTTCATCATGACTGTAAATTGCCAGAGGCCCTCATCAGAAGCTGAGCAGATGTTGGCACCATGCTGCTTGTACCTTGTACAGCCCGCAGAACTGTAAGCCAGTTAAACCTCTTGTTTTTTTGTTTTGTTTTGTTTTTTTGAGATGGAGTCTCGCTCTGTTGCCCAGGCTGGAGTGCAGTGACACAATCTTGGTCCACTTCAACCTCCATCTCCCAGATTCAAGCAATTTTCCTGCCTCAGCCTCCCAAGTAGCTGGGACTACAGGTGCACGCCACCACACATGGCTAATTTTTGTATTTTTAGTAGAGACAAGGTTTCACCACATTGGCCAGGCTGGTCTTGAACTCCTGACCTCAAGCGATCCACCTGCTTTGGCCTCCCAAAGTGTAGACCTCTTTTTTTTTTTTTTAAATGAATTAGCCTCAGGTATTCCTTTATAGTGATATAAAACAAATTAATACACCTTGTCTCTTACAAAAAGAAAAAAAGGAGCTTCTGATATTGTACAAACAGGAAGTTAAACAACATGCTCCTGAGTGACCAATGGGTCAGTGAAGAAATGAAAAAGGAAATGTTTTAATGTATTAAGAAATGAAAATAGAAACACAATATAACAAAACTTGTGGGATACAGCAGATTAAGAGGGAAATTTATAACAATAAACACCTACATCCAAAAAATAGAAAGATTTTAAATAAATGAATTGACAGTGTATCTCAAGGAATTAGAAAAGCAAGAATAAACCAAACCCAAAATTAGAAATAAATAAATAATAAAGATCAGCTAAAAAAAAAAAAAAAACACAAAAGATCAACAAAATGAAAAATTGGTTTTTCAAAAAGACAAAGTTGGTAAACCATTAGCTGGACTAACCAAGAAAAAAGAGAAAATACCTGAATAAATAAAATCAGAAATGAAAAAGGAGATATGACAACTAATAACACAGAAATACAAAGTATCATTGGAGACTTTGTATCATGAACAAATACACCAACAAATTAGAAAGCTAGAGGAAATGGATAAATTTTTGGACACATATTTTCTACCAAGACTGAACCAAGAAGAAATAGAAAACCTGAACAGACCAATTACAAATAATGAGATTGAATCTATGAATTTGTGATAAAATGTTGCCTATCAGAAAAAGACCCAGTACCCAATGGCTCCACTGCAGAATTCTACCAAACATTTGAAGAACTAATACCAATTCTCAAACTCTTCCAGAAAACTGAAAAAAAGGGCATTCTTCCAACTCATTCTATAATGCCAGTGTTACCTCAATACCGAAACCAGAGAAGGACACCAGAAAAAAGAAAACTATAGGCTAATATACCTGATGAACATAGATGTAAAAATCCTCAATAAAATACTAACAAACTGAATCCAGCAGCACATTGGAAAAATCATTTACCATGATTTATTTGGGATTTATTCAGGGGATGCAAAGATAGGTCAACATACACAAATCAATAAATATGATACATTACATTAACAGAACTGAAGACAAAAACGATATGATCATTTTAATAAATACCAAAAACTATTCAATGAAAGTAAACACCTTTTCATGATGAAAACTCTCAACAAATTGGATATAGAAGGAAAATACCTCACCATGATAAAGGCCATGTATGATAAACCCACAGCCAACATGATACTGAACAAGGAAAAGCTGAAAGCTGTTTCTCTAAGATCTGGAACAAGACCAGGATGCCCACTTTCACCACTTTTATTCAACATAGTACTGGAAGTCCTAGCTAGAGCAATTAAGCAAGAGAAAGAAAGAAAGGGCATCCAGTTAGAAAGGAGGGCGCGGTGGCTCAAGCCTGTAATCCTAGTACTTTGGGAGGCCGAGACGGGCGGATCACGAGATCAGGAGATCGAGACCATGCTGGCTAACACGGTGAAACCCCGTCTCTACTAAAAAATACAAAAAACTAGCTGGGCGAGGTGGCGGGCGCCTGTAGTCCCAGCTACTCGGGAGGCTGAGGCAGGAGAATGGCTTAAACCCGGGAGGCGGAGCTTGCAGTGAGCTGAGATCTGGCCACTGCACTCCAGCCTGGGTGACAGAGCGAGACTCCGTCTCAAAAAAAAAAAGAAAGGAGGGAGTTACATTGTCCCTGTTTGCAAATGACATAATCTTTTTTAAAAAATTTATTTTTTTAATTATACTTTAAGTTCTAGGGTACATGTGCACAATGTGCAGGTTTGCTACATATGTATACATATGCCATGTTGGTGTGCTGCACCCATCAGCTTGTCATTTACATCAGGTATATCTCCCAATGCCATCCCTCTCCCCTCCCCCCTCCCCACAATAGGCCCTGGTGTGTGATGTTCCCCTTCCCGTGTCCAAGTGATCTCATTGTTCAATTCCCACCTATGAGTGAGAACATGCGGTGTTTGGTTTTCTGTTCTTGTGATAGTTTGCTGAGAATGATGGTTTCCAGCTGCATCCATGTCCCTACAAAGGACACGAACTCATTCTTTTATGGCTGCATAGTATTCCATGGTGTATATGTGCCACATTTTCTTAATCCAGTCTGTCACTGATGGACATTTGGGTTGATTCTAAGTCTTTGCTATTGTGAATAGTGCCGCAATAAACATACGTGTGCATGTGTCTTTATAGCAGCATGATTTATAATCCTTTGGGTATATACCCAGTAATGGGATGGCTGGGTCAAATGGTATTTCTAGTTCTAGATCCTTGAGGAATCGCCACACTGTTTTCCACAATGGTTGAACTAGTTTACAATCCCACCAACAGTGTAAAAGTGTTCCTATTTCTCCACATCCTCTCCAGCACCTGTTGTTTCCTGACTTTTTAATGATTGCCATTCTAACTGGTGTGAGATGGTATCTCATTGTGGTTTTGATTTGCATTTCTCTGATGGCCAGTGATGATGAGCATTTTTTCATGTGTCTGTTGGCTATATGAGCAAATGACATAATCTTATATATAGAAAACCCTAAAAGCTCTACCAAAAAACTCTTAGAACTAATCAATGAATTCAGTAAAGTTGCAGAATACAAAATCAATATACAAAAATCAGTAGCATTTCTATACATCAACAATGAACTAGCAGAAAAAGAAATTAGGAAAGCAATCCCATTTACAATAACTACAATAAATAAATTACATACATACATACATAAAATCTAGGAATAAATTTAAGGAGGTGAAGGATCTCTACAAGGAAAACTATAAAACACTGATGAAAGAAATTGAAGAGGACACACAAAAAAGTGGAAAGACAGCCGGGCATGATGGCTCACGCCTGTAATCTCAGCACTTTGGGAGGCCAAGGCCGGCACACTGCTTGAGTTCAGGAGTTCAAGACCAGCCTGGGCAACATGGCAAAACCCTGTCTCCACCAAAAATACAAAATAATTAGCTGGGCATGGTGGCACATGTTCTGTAGTCCCAGCTACTTGGGAGGCTGAGGTGGGAAGATTGCTTGAGCCCAGGAGACAGAGGCTGCAGTGAGTTGAGATTACATCACTGCACTTCAGCCTGGGTGACAGAGTGATACCCCGTCTCAATTTAAAAAAAAAAGGAAAGATATCTCATGTTCATGGATTGGAAGAATTAATATTGTTAACATGACCATACTACCGAAAGCAATCTACAGATTCTGTGCAATCCCTATCAAAATATCAATGACATTATTCACTGAAATATAAAAAAGCAATCTTAAGGCTGGGCACGGTGGCTCAAGCCTGTAATCCCAGCACTTTGGGAGCCCGAGATGGGCAGATCACGAGGTCAGGAGATCGAGACCATCCTGGCTAACATGGTGAAACCCCGTCTCTACTAAAAAAATACAAAAAACTAGCCGGGCAAGGTGGCGGGCACCTGTAGTCCCAGCTACTCGGGAGGCTGAGGCAGGAGAATGGCATAAACCCGGGAGGCGGAGCTTGCAATGAGCTGAGATCCGGCCACTGCACTCTAGCCTGGGTGACAGAGCGAGACTCCGTCTCAAAAAAAAAAAAAAAAAAAAAAGCAATCTTAAAACTAATATGGAACTATAAGAGACCCTGAATAGCCAAAGTAATCCTGAGAAAAAAGAACAAAGCTGTAGGCATCACACTACCAGATTTCAAAATATACTGTAAAGCTGTGGTAACAAAAACAGCATGGTCCTAGCCATAAAAACAGACCAATAGACCAATGGTACAGAACACAGAACCCAGAAATAAACAGCTATCTGAATTTTTTTTTTTTTTTTTTTTTTTTTTTTTGAGACGGAGTCTCACTCTGTCGCCCAGGCTGGAGTGCAGTGGTGCAATCTCGGCTCACTGCAAGCTCCGCCTCCCGGGTTCACGCCATTTTCCTGCCTCAACCTCCCAAGTAGCTGGGACTACAGGCGCCCGTTACCACGCCCGGCTAGTTTTTTGTATTTTTTAGTAGAGACGGGGTTTCACCGTGTTAGCCAGGATGGTCTCGATCTCCTGACCTCGTGATCCGCCCGTCTCGGCCTCCTAAAGTGCTGGGATTACAGGCTTGAGCCACCGCGCCCGGCCGAGCTATCTGATTTTTGATGAAGGTGCCAAGAACATTTATTGGGAAAGGGACTGTCTCTTCAGTAAGTAGTGTTGGAAAAACTGGATAGCCATATGGAGAAATATGAAAATAGACCTCTATCTCTCACCATATTAAAAGTCAACTCAAAATGGATTAAAGACTTGAATAGAAGGCATGAAGCTATGAAACTATTAGTAAAAAGCATAGGGTAAACACTTCATGACACTAGTTTGGGCAAAGATCTTATGGAGAAGACCTCAAAAGCGCAGGCAAAGTAGACAAATGGGATTATATCAAATTAAAGCTTCTGCACAGCAAAGGAAAAAAATCAACAGAGTGAAGAGACAATGTGCGGAATGAGAGAAAATATTTGGAAACTATTCATCTAACAAGGATTAATATCCAGAATATACAAAGAGCTCAACAGCAAAACAACAACAACAACAACACATAATTCTATTTAAAACTGGGCAAATGAGCTGAATGGGCATCTCTTAAAAGAAGACATATGAATGACCAACAGGTGCATGAAAAAATGTTTAACATCACTAATCATCAGGGAAATGCAAATAAAATCCACAATGAGATATCTAAACCCAGTTAGAATGGCTATTTTCAAAAAGACAAAAAATAACAAATGATGGTGAGGATGTGGAGAAGTAGGAACTCTCTTACACTGTTTGTGGAAATGTAACTTAGTGTAGCCATTATGGAACTCAATATGGAGGTTCCTCAAAACACTGAAAATAGAACTACCATATGATCCAGAAATTCAGCTACTGGGCATATATACCAAGGAAAGGTAATCAGTATGTTGAAGAAGTATCTGCACTCTCGTATTTATTGTAGCGCTATTCACAATAGCCAAGAAATAGGATAAACCTAAGTGTTCATTGACAGATGAATAAAGAAAATGTGATATATATACATAATGGAATACCATTTAGCCATAAAAAAAGTGAAATTTTGTCATTCACAGCCACATGGATGAGCTTGCGGGACATTATATTAAGTGAAATAAGCCAGGTACAAAAAGGTAAATGTTGCATGATCTTACTCACATGTGGAAGCTTAAAAAGTTGAGCTTATAGAAGTAGAGAGTTGAAGAGCGGTTACTGGAGGTGGGAAAGGGTAAGGGGAGGAGGGGAATAACCAAGGATTAGTTAACAGATAACAAAAGCACAGCTAGATAGGAGGAGTAAGTTCAAGTGTTCTATAGCAATATAGGGTGACTATAATTAACAATTCATTGTATATTTTCCAATAATAGAAGAGAGGATTTTCAATGTTCCAAATACAAAGAAATGATCAACGTTTGGGGTGATGGGGAAAAAAGGAATAGTGTTCCATACTAGATTGTTATTTAATAAATTCTTACCTAATTTTTTTTTAAAAACTCAGGTAACTATTTATGTATTTAATGCAGTAGGCAGTAGAGTAGAGTGAATGCAGGCTCTGAAGCCAGACTGCCTCCATTCAAAGCCTGGTTCTCCTACTTATGACTAGTATGGCCCTGCTTATCCTCTGTATGTTTCTCAGTTTTTCCATCTGTAAAATGACGAATAGTCCCCTACTCATAGAATTCTTGTAAAGGGATAATAGTAGTCTCCTCCAGTATCAGTTAGTTACCCCAGCAATGCTGCATAATAAATTTCCCCAAAACTTAGTGACATACCATAAGCATTTATTTCTCAATCGCACATCTCCAGGTCAGCTGGAGTCCCACTATTCTAGGCTTGGCTTGACTTCATTTTGGTTCAAGCGGGCTATAGTATAACTTATTTTTGTGTGTGTCGGTAGACTACTAGGTATCTGTTCTACTGGCAGTATCTGACATGAAAGAGAGCAAGTTCAGTTGCATAGTTTTCTTTTTCTTTCCTTTTCTTTTCTTTGCTTTTTTTTTTTTTTTTTTTTGAGACAGGGTCCCCCTCTGTCACCCAGACTAGAGTACAGTGGTGTGATCACAGCTTACTGCAGCCATGACATCCCAGTCTCAATCAATCCTGTCACCTCAGCCTCCCAAGTAGCTGGGATTACAGATGCATGCTACCATGCTCAGCTAATTTTTTTTTTTTTTTTTTTTTTTTTGTACAGATGGGTTCTTCCTATGCATCTCTAGTTGGTCTCAAACTCCTGGGCTCAAGTGGTCCTCCTGCTTGGCCTTCTAAAAGCTGGAATTACAGGTGTGAGCCACTACACCTGGCCCAATTGCATACTTTTATTTGCATCTAATGTTTGCACTTAACAAACATTGACTAAAGCAAGTCACATGGCTGAGCCCAACACCAATAAGTCAGGGAAGGTGAGGCAGTGGGAGAGAATGAATATTTGCTGAACAGTCCAGGGGTCAGCAAACTATTTTGGTAAAGAGCCAGATGGTAAATATGTTTTGCTTTGTTGGCCATATTGTCTCTGTTGCAACCACTGAACTCTGCCGTTATAGCATGAAAGCAGCCTTAGATAATAATGTACCAACAACGAGAGTGACTGTGTTCCAATAAGCTATATTTACAAAACCAAGCAGCAGACTGGATTTGGCTCGTGGGCCATAGTTTTCCAACTCCTAACTAATTTACCACATCAGCTCATAGAGTTTTATGAGGATTAAGTATATTAATATATAGAAAGTGCTTTTAACATTCCTCTCCAGAGTAGCACTAATAAATATTGGCTTTCATTTATTGTTTGTTATCACTATCCAATATTATAGCACAATATTGGAAATAATAAAAATATTAAACAGTACAGATAGGGTTAAATAAGTTATGGCATACCTGTGCTGCAAAATGTTATACGTCCATTTAAATACCAAAAAAAATTGATATTTAAATGGATGTATAACATTTTACAGTATGGGTACAGTGGCTCACGCATATAATCCTAGCACTTTGGGAGGCTGAGGCAGGCCCATTGCTTGAGTCCAGGAATTCGAGATCACCCTGGGTAACATAGTGACACGCTGTCTTTATTTAAAAAGAAAATTTTTTTTAATATCAATTTTTTTTTGAGGCAGGGTCTTGCTCTGTCACCCAGGCTGGAGTACAATAGCACATCATCACTTACTGCAGCCTCAATCTCCCCAGCTCAAGCAATCCTCGTGCCTCAGCCTTCCAAGTACCTGGGACTACAGTGCAAGCCACTGTGCCTGGCTAATTTTTTATTTTTTGTAGAGACAGGGTCTCACTGTGTTATCCAGGCTGGTCTCGAACTCCTGGACTCAAGCAATCCACCCACCTTGGCCTCCCAAAGTGCTGGGATTACAGGCATGAGCCTCTGTGTCCAGTCTTAAATATCAATTTTTTGAAGATATATCAAGACTATATAATGGCATAAAAACATGTTTATGTTAAATGAGAAAAAGAGATAAGTAATGTTTCATATGACCCCAACCTTATTTTTCTTATAATATATTTTAAACATGGAAAACAGCTAGGAAAGGAGTATGTCAAATGGGATCATTTAATTTTTTAATGTAATTATTCATTGTCCATTTTTTCTCCACTGGGCATAGCAATCTGGCATTATTTCAATAAGAAGGATGGAATCTGGGTTCACTGAAAACTCTTCTAGCTCTAATGTGTTTATCATTTTATATTCCACTTGTGTTTTAATTGCTTAACAAACTAAGTATTTACCTTCAGAGGTGGCTGATTAGAATGGATTAGATGGGGCTGGGCGAGGTAGCTCATGCCTATAATCCCAGAGCTTTGGGAGGCCGAGGGAGGCGGATCACCTGAGTTAGAGACCAGCCTGGCCAACGTGGCAAAACCCCATCTCTACTAAAAATACAAAAATTAGCGGGGTGTGGTGGTGCACGCCTGTAATCCCAACTACTTGGGAGGCTGAGGTAGGAGAATCGCTTGAACCTGGGAGGCAGAGGTTGCAGTGAACTGAGATTCCAGCCTGGGAGACAGAGCGAAACTCCATCTAAAAAAAAAAAGAATTAGATGGTCACTTTCCAATTTTTTTTGTTGTTGTTGTTAAAGAAATGTTGTTCTGTTCTAGGACTCCTGGAAATCTATGTCAGAGTACCAAACAATGGGAAGAGCGTATCTCCTCACTGAGTCTCAGGCTGTATGAACAGTAGCTCCTTTGGGACCACATTCCCTGAGCAACCACAGTCCTTTCAGTGATAACAAAGGCAGAATACTGATACTTGGAGGTGAACAACCTCCTCCACCCCTCCCTGGCCTCTTCAGTATTTGGACATATACCTCTGCTTTTTTATGTATCAAGGGGAGATTAGCTTTCAATATTTAATTACCATGTGTCTAGGAGTCACATGAATAAAGACTGGAAAGGAAGCTTCAGAACCCCGTAGCCTCTTTCACCAATCTCACAGAATATTAGCAATTAAAGTTAATTTATTTTTTAAAACCCTTTACAGTAATAAAGTTTTATCTAAATTATAATCAGCCCCTGGATACTCCAAGAGTCTAAGCTATGTTGAAAATTGTTATATTAATAAGCTTGTAAGTACTTAGAAGTAACTACTCCAAGTAAATTTTGCCCTAAAATATGCTTTAGACTCTGAAGTATAAAAGGACCATGCATTCTCATCTCTAAGTTTAGGTAAAACAGAGTTAAACTTTATTTTTAGTAATTGAATCATTAGTGAGTTTAAGTGCCAATTAGGATTCCCATCAAAGATTTGTGTGTGGCTATTGCATGTTTTAGTAAGCACTAGATCCACTGTGGCACCTTAGGCCTAATCTCAGGGAGAAATGGACACCTGATTTGCCCATTCTGGTGGCAGAATCTTAACATCTTAACTGCAATAATAAGGTAATATGAATTCTATTATGTCTATATCGCAAGGAGTGTTTTTGTTTGTTTGTTTATTTTGTTTGTTTGTTTCAAGGCAGGGTCTTGCTGTATCACCTAGGCTAGAGTGCAGTGGTGTGAACATGGCTCACAGTAGCCTTGAACTCCTGGGCTTAAGCAATCCTCCTACCTCAGCCTCCTGTGTAGCTGGGACCACAGGCATGTGCCATCACACCCAGCTGATTTTTTATTTTTTGTAGAGATGGGGTCCCACTTTTTTGCCCAGGCCGGTCTCAAACTCCTGAGCTCAAGAAATCCTCAGCCTCCCAAAGTGCTGGGACTATAGGTGTGAGCCACCACTCTTAGTATCATGAGCAATTTCTAATACTTTGGAGTTCTTTATCATGGAACTTGGTGTACATAGCAAAAGATTTGTTGATAGTTATTGAGCCCATCATATACAATGAGAACTGTTTTCAGTCAACTTAGGCATAAATACATGTGACTACAAATACTATTAATGGCTTCTAATAGGAACTTCCAGTTCTTCTCCTCTAAGGCAGAAGAAAGAATCCTTAATCAGAATGGCCAAGAAGGCTGTCTCTATTCTAGTTGGGATGTCCCCATTGCTTTTCTCCTTACCCCTAGACCCTGCTTTGCTGATCCTCTTCTGGAGTGGTAGCTGGTCTCCAAAGAAGACCCCTCAATGAACCATGCCTACTAGTAGTCATTCCCTTATGTTGTCCTTTCCTGTGTTAATTCTGAGCTGGCCATTTCTAACCAAAAGAATTCTACAGAAATGATGCAGCCTTCCCTTTGCTGTCTTGGAACACTTACTCTGAGCAAAGTCAGCCATCATGTAAGAAGTTCAATTGCCTTGACACCACCAAACTTTGAAGAAGCCCAGCCAGCCACATAAAGCTGTTCCAGCCACCTCAGTTGAGAGGTTGGACATGTGAATGAAGAAGCCATCTATCTGCACATCCAACCCACATAGTCCTTCAGATGGCTCCAGTCTTGATCACAAATGCATGAGAACCTTAAAGAGAGAACTGCTTAGCTTAGTCCGGTCATCCCTCAGAACCATGAGAGACAAATAGTTATTTTAAGCCTCCGAGTTTTAGATGGTTTGTTATATAGCAATGGAAAATCAAAACACTTAGTGTTTTTGCTTATCCTTGTCCTTCTGCACTGGGATGTTGAAGATCCCTATGATGAGTTCTTTTCACCTGCAATTGCAAATGCCAACATTCCTTTTATATATAGATTGCTAGTGGAGGTTACACCTTCCTCCCATATGCTCTGTAAGATGCTGGCTGTCTAATTGTTAATTAAAACCCATCTGCATGCCTGCTTTTTTAACCCTGGGGATGCCTTTTGTTTTCTTAGCCTTGAAGCTTTTTCAACATGTGCCTGGCCTGTGTTCTCTAAAGCAGCTGGAGCAAGGAAAAGGATTATAGTCTTCAGCTTTTGCCAGGAGAAGTCACTTCCTCAGTGGCTAAGACCTAGAATTGCACCCATCCCAGGGCATGTCTGTGACACATCCTGTGTAAAACCTTTAGACTTCCTCCTGGCACAACAGAGTTGGAGCCAAAGCTGTTTCAGCTTTCTAAGCCTAATATCACATCAGCATGTGGTTGAAATATATGTTTCCAAAGTCTCTTTCAAACCTTCTAAGTCTATGATTTTCAGGAACATTGAATATAATATATGGGATACACAGAGTATCTCCTGCAGTGACTGGCACAGAATGCAGCTCCATATTATGTGGATTTTTTTTCCTTACAGAAGTTGAAGAGAAAAATATACATTTTTAAATATTTATATTCTTTGTATATAAAAGTATAAAGATTACTTACTGAAAAATCAGTGGAATACTCTACAGCAAAGAAAATGAACAAACTGGCTATATGTATCAGCATGGTTAAATCTCATGGTATAATGCTGAGGGATGGATGCAAGTCGAAATAGAATAGGCTTCTACTTGTGTAAAGTTCAAACAATCAACATCAAACTCTGCATTGTAGGGATACATGATCAGCAGTTAAACTACTTAGAAAGGCACATAAACAGATGATTATCACGGTAGTCAAGAGCATGTTGGGAGGTTGGGGGTCAGTGAGGGTATTAGAAAATTATGGGGTTTTTATTTATTTATTTTTTTTGAGACGGAGTTTCGTTCTTGTCACCCAGGCTGGAGTGCAATGGCACAATCTCAGCTCACGGCAACCTCTGCCTCCTGGGTTCAAGTGATTCTCCTGCCTCAACCTCCCAAGTAGCTGGGATTACAGGCACATGCCATCATGCCCAGCTAATTTTTGTATTTTTTTTTTTTTTTTTTTTTGAGAGGGAGTCTGGCTCTGTCGCCCAGGCTGGAGTGCAGTGGCCGGATCTCAGCTCACTGCAAGCTCCGCCTCCCGGGTTTACGCCATTCTCCTGCCTCAGCCTCCCGAGTAGCTGGGACTACAGGCGCCCGCCACCTCGCCCGGCTAGTTTTTTTTTGTATTTTTTAGTAGAGATGGGGTTTCACCGTGTTAGCCAGGATGGTCTTGATCTCCTGACATCGTGATCCGCCCGTCTCGGCCTCCCAAAGTGCTGGGATTACAGGCTTGAGCCACCGCGCCCGGCCAATTTTTGTATTTTTAATAGAGATGGGGTTTCACTATGTTGGCCAGGCTGGCCTCGAACTCCTGACCTCAAGTGATCTGCCTGCCTCAGCCTCCCAACGTGCTGGGATTACAGGCATGAGCCACCACACCTGGCCAGAATTATTTTTACCCAAGTGGTAGTTATTTAGATATATGCTTTATAATTATAATATAAGCTGTATTTATATATTTTATATAATTCTATATTAATATTTTACAGTAAAAAAGATTTTTTTAAGCATCAAGAGACTTGTAGATCTTAGAGACATATATAAATACGTACATTAAACACATATATGCAAATATATTTTTCTAATTTAAAAAGTAATACATATTTGTTATAGAAAATTAAGAGAAGAAAAATTAAAATTATCCATAATCCCACCACCTCTTGACAGTTTGAGACAACAACCCTTCATGTTTTGTTTATTTTCTTGCAGTTTCTAAAGTTTTTTGGTGATTTCTCTTTCTAAAAGCCAAATTGGGAACATATCATACATGGGATTTTGAAAGCGGATTTTTTTCACTTAATGTATCACGAGCTATTTCTTTTACTTTGACACTTCTTTGAAATAGTGTTTTACTGTGGAGCCTAGTCACAGGCTTGAGAATCACCCCATGCAATTAATTCCCTAGTTGTTCTTGGCATTTTGTTATGCTGTCAGCCTCTAAGCATAAGAAATATGAACCAGCATTCAGAGAAAATGTGAAAATTATCTGTTTTTTATTGAAACTTTATTTCCTGATTTTTCATAAAATCAAAACACAGAACATGCTCCTGCAAATAAAATCTTTAAACTTCAGATCAAAGAATAATTCAGATTCTCTCTATAAATACAAAAATTCACCTCTTAAAAAGATTAAGAATGCTAAAACAGTGACCAGTAGAATCATATTGCCTTTTTTTTTTTTTTTTTTGAGACAGAGTCCCCACTCTCAAAATAAAGAACATTTGTGTATAGAGTAATTTGGGGTAAAGTAAAAGAATTTTGTGCTTTACAAGTTTATGAAAGATGCAGAGTATGAAAAATAGATAATAGAAGTAGCCTTTTTTTTTTTTTTTTGAGACGGAGCGTCACTCTGTCGCCCAGGCCGGAGTGCAGTGGCATGATCTCGGGTCCCTGCAACCTCCACCTCCTGGGTTCAAGCGATTCTCCTGCCTCAGCCTCCCGAATCACTGGGATTACAGGCTCCCACCAACACGCATAGCTAATTTTTGTATTTTTAGTAGAGTCGGGGTTTCACTGTGTTGGCCAGGATGGGCTCGATCTCTTGATTTGATGATCCCCTGGCATCAGCCTCCCAAAGTGCTGGGATTACCGACGTGAGCCACTGCACGGCCAGAAGTAGTCTTAACTGGCTAAATTTTGGTATGTTGCCTCTTTCTGCCTATTTTTAAAACTTAATGTAAAGTTACAAACAAGAGCAAAGATTTTCAGGTTTGTTTTGAAATAAATTATCACAATGAAATCAAACAGTATTTTAAAAGAAGAAAAATTATTACTATTTTTTAGAGTAGAATTGGCATTTTGTGTCATCATGGGCTTACAATAAAATATTGGCAATCATTTACTCTAGTGATAACTGCTTCTGTTATTTCCAGACAGATGTTATATTTTTAAAATTGAGTAATAGTTTATGCATTAAAGGCTAATTTAAGATAAAACGCTACTGTCGTACAAATTTGGCTCTTTCAACCCCACAATTTTTGTTTTCATTTTATTGTGTAACTGTGGTACAGAGTTTCTCAAACACATTGTGGGCCTGATGGTGCTTTGCTGTGGGGGGCTACATTGTACATTGTAGGATGTTTAGCAGCATCTCTGGCTGCTACTCCACAAGATTTCAGTAGCAACCTCCAGTTGGGAAACCAAACACGTCTCCAGACATTGCCAAGTGTCCCCTGTGGGGCAAACTAAGTCCATTTGAGAATCACTGCCATAGTGTATTTACAAAAATTCTTACTCTGCTTTTCAGGAACACAATGAGGAATAAAGCAACATACCATTACCAGCTAGGCACACAATCTGCAGAATAAAAAACTGCTGGGCAGTCATTGTGAATAGTTCAGCATAAATAAAAAGGTCAGATGACATTTCTTAATCAAAGACTACATTATCTAGGTAATTGGTACAGAACAGACCGCTAGAAACATTTTAGTGAGTGGCACACAGGGAAATTAAATTGGTTAATAGCTACAGATGTAATTTATGGCTGTTTCTTCAATCATTATTTTTAAATGTGAGGCTGCAGGATCTGCAGATATTAAAGGACCCATGAAGGTCCTTTTACTACTTTGTGTTATCCCCAAATCACAGCAATTCTCCATGGCAAGCTGGAAGAAAAATGTGTCTCACTCCTTTTGTTATTATGTCTACAACAGGTGATGCCCATGCCCTGCTGGGAACATCATCAATCTAACTTCCTCTCAAAAATGTTTGGCATTCTTTATCATGACAAGTAGTCACTGGGCAATCCAGTTCATAGGGTGTTTTTCCATTTAAACATATGCCAGAAGAAGTAGAAAAACATAGCTATTTGATAGAGAAAAGAAAAATATTTAAATATTATCACAGAACCATTATCACACCTAAAAAAAACTAAAATAATCCTTTACTGTCATCAAGTATACTGTCATTCTTAAAATTTTCAATTGTCTTACAAATGTCATTTTTTACAGGTTTTCATTTGAATCAGGACTCAAAAAAGATACATGTGTTGTAATTATTTGATATATTTCTCTCATTTTTTGAAATAAGGTCTCTCTGTGTCACCCAGGCTGGAGTGCAGCAGTGCAGTCTTGGCTCACTACAACCTCTGCTTCCCAGGCTCAAGCAATCCTCTCACCCTAACCTCCCAAATAGCTGGGACTGCAGGTGTGAGCCACCATGCTTGGCTAATTTTTATTTTTGTTTTTTGAGATGGAGTCTTGCTCTGTCACCCAGGTTGGAATGCAGTGGCACAATCTCGGCTCACTACAACCTCCGTCTACCAGGTTCAAGCAATTTTCCTGCCTCAGCCTCTTGAGTAGCTGGGATTACAGGTGCATGCCACCACACTCAGCTAATTTTTGTATTTTTAGTATGGGCGGGGTTTTACCACGTTGGCCAGGCTGGTCTCGAACTCCTGACCTCAAGTTATTCGCCTGCCTCGGCCTCCCAAAGTTCTGGGATTACAGGCGTGAGCTCCAGGGTGGCCTTGGCTAATTTTTAAATTTTTTCATAGAGACAGTGGCTCACTATATTGTCCAGGCTGGTCTCAAATTCCTGTACTCAAGTGATTCTCCTACCTCAGCCTCCGAAAGTGCTGAGATTACAGATGTGAGCCACCACATCTAGCCTAATATATTTCTTAAATGGTTTTTATTTTTTCAGTTTCCCCTTCCCCTTTTCTCCCTCCTTGTAATTTATTTGTTGAAGAAACTGGATTGTTTGTATTACAGTGCTTCCCACAGGCTGGAGTTTGCTGATTATATCCTTATAGTGTCACTTACTTAAGTGTCACTTGTGTTCCTCTGTCTCATGTATTTCCTGTAAACTGGTAGCTGCAGCTAAAAGGCTTGATCAGATTCAGATTCAGTTTTCTTTTTGGCAAGTCCGAAAAGAAGATGATAGCCACTGACAGTATTGTTGGCTTCTTGCCCAGTGACTGGCAAATTGATTTAGCTAACATTTGCTGAATACTTGTGCCCAGCAATATGCTTATATTTTATAGGCATTATGTCATTTCATCTTATTTAGATTCACAATGTTAGTACATGTCAATTTCTATCTGATGACCAGACCTCTTATTAGAGACGAGTCATCTTAAATATCTTTCAAACAAACCCCATGGTATATACCCCATTGTCATTTATGTGATTTAATTTGGGGTTTAATCTGAATTTTCTTTTTGCTTAGAGCAATTCAAAAGTATCTTGCATTAAAGGCACTTTTTAATTTTAATAATAAAGCTCAAAGACCTACAGTTTTACTGAGAATTAGTTGTACTCAAGCCTTTTGGTACAGGGATTCACCATCTGTTAACCTCACAAAGATATCTAAACCACAAATAGGGCCAACAGAATTCAGTATTTCCTGAGTCTCTTTTTCGTTTCACTCATTGTCTTCTGCAAGTGCGCTTCTGTCTCATCTCGTTCTGCTTCTTTGCATGCTCACAGTGCCCACAGTATCCTACTGTTCCCAGTGTGAGAAACTGGCTCGTGATTGTAAAAGCAAAACTAGCTTTTCATTGTTTGTTTACGTATCTTTAATTTATTCTGCCGAATTCTCTTCGTAGTCCTCAGTTCTGCTGTTTATAAAACCAGACCATGGGTGCTACAGACTCAAAAAATAAATGTCAACTAGTCTTGACTTCAAGTGTCACTTTTGAAGATGAAACTGTTTGATATGTAGTTGATGGAAAAAAGGCATCAACCAGCCCGAGTTGCAATTAGAACACAAGAGCACTGGAAACAAAACAATGCAAAGAGGATCCTATTGTGTAGCTTTACAAGTTGACATGCAAAGAGTAATTTATTTTTACTATATCTTAACCCTTCTTCAGTCATTTCTCCTTTAACAGTTGTTAACGTCTCCTCAGTTTCCAGAATATCTATTAGGTGAAACATTTGGTTGGTTGAACAAAAGGAACATAAAGCCCTGGTGAATACAATAGGGAAATAGAAATGACTGTAGAGCTTAATTTCTGGTTCTGGTTGTCAGTATGAGACATTAGACAAATAGCCAGATTCTCTGTTCTTATTTCTTTAAAACAAAATTATTTTTATCATGATTTTCCTAAAGACCTTTAAGATTCTTATGTGAAACAGTCTTTTGTAAGCTTCTAGTAAATAGGAATTGTACCTCTATTTACCTGATCTCACAAGGTGCCCAGGGTAGCGTGGTACATGTGCTTGTGCCTAAAAAGTAGCTTTGGATGATGGTGGTATTTGAAAGGTTATACATCTTAAAGGATATTTTGTTCCCTTTTTCCTTGGCAGGACCAAGGGGCTTCCTTTTCTGACACCAGTGCTGTTTGGACTCCGTGAAAGTGCACTTTGTTCTAGAATTGCCATATGAAAGCCTAGAATATATATTGGGTTATTCCAAGAAGGGTGAGAAGTCACGTTCTAGGACATCGAATGCTGATTTGGTGCTGAATGAATGATTGTTATGTTCTTTTTTACTCACAGGCTCGCTTCTCATATGTGCGGATGAAATATCTTTTCTTTTCCTGGTTAGCAGTTTTTGTTGGAAGCTGGATAATATATGTGCAGTATTCTACCTATACAGAATTATGCAGAGGAAAGGACTGTAAGAAAATAATAGTAAGTATTTTAAATTTCCTGTTTACTAAAAAGCCTCTTCATAACACACTATATTTACTACTTACATACTTACTAATGATGTTTTTAAAAATAAAAGTTAATTTGACATTAGAATTGTGCTAATCTTCTTAGCTTTTTGATATGACCCGTTAGTAAAGTTTTCCCCACTTTGAAAATTCCAGTGTTCAGAAATTTAAATATATTACACATAGATAAGTTAATGTGGGACATCCTCAATACAAAGAGGTATTTTTATTTTTTAGATATATATATATATTTTTAACTATATTTAAGTTTTAGTTTATTTCAATCAGATGAGTTTTTTAATGTTTAGACTATAAAAGTTTATTTAAAGGCAGACTTTCTAGAACACATCTTTTGAATAAATGGAGTTACTCTTGAATACCAAAATGTATCTAAAAAGAATATTATTCTGTTTCTATCCTAGTGCTTGGATATATCTCAGAAAAATGACTATCAGTCTAAGATTTCTAGTAGTGATCATTGATTCTGTAGACCTATATTTTAAAAATTTGAGAATTTCAAGTAAATTTAACTCCTTGTTTTCTACTGGTACTTTCTTTTTTCTTTCTTTTTTTGAGATGAAGTCTCGCTCTGTTGCCCAGGCTGGAGTGCAGTGGTGCAACCTCAGCTGATTGCAACCTCTGCCTCCTGGATTCAAGCGATTCTCTTGCCTCAGCCTCCCAAGTAGCTGGAATTACAGGCTTGCACTACCTCGCCTGGCTAATTTTTATATTTTCAGCAAAGACGGGATTTCACCATGTTGCCCAGGCTGGTCTCGAACTCCTGGCCTCAAGTGATCCGCCCTCCTTGACTTCCCAAGGAGCTGGGATTACAGGCATGAGCCACTGCACCTGGCCTCTACCTGTACTTTCTAATATAAAGAATATTAAAACACTTCATCTCAGGATTATATTTGAATAATAATGATTTTGGGAGTTCCAATTATTATAACTTATTAAAGATTCTATAGTTATTGAGTGGCTACTCTTTACCCAGGCCAGTGGTGCGTGCATATAACAGGGAAAAAATGTCTTTGACCTTATAAAACTTACACTGGATCAGGAAAGAAAATGAGTAATTACAGTAAGGTAAGATAAATAAGATAGTAACTGTTATGGGAACATAAGACGGAAACCTGGAGCTTCCCCAAGTTCTAAGAAAATAAAAACCAGTTTAACACGAGGTGCTCCATCAGTCAGGATACAAAAGCGCGTTATTCCGCAGGAGTGTTACAGTCTCTTAACTAGGCAAGGGAGGGGAATGAGTTAGTAAAGAAGAGTCCTAAGTCAAGGTTCAAAGATAGCAATCCTATGTTCATTCCAACTGGCCATTCTAGATCCTTGAGGAATTTTAAGATGGGAGGTACCTCCGGGGCCAATGTACTGGGTACTTTACATGTTCATTAATCCTTAGTATAATAGTGTACAGATAAAGAACTATGACCCAGAGAGACAGGAGAATTTGCCCAAGATAATGGAACCAGAATTTGATCCTAATTCTGTCTCTCTGTGAAGCTCATACTCCTTCTGCTACCCTACATCAGAAAAGACTGACAGAAGAAGTGACAGTTTAATGAAGCTAATAAAACCCCACAAAACTCAGTTTCTAGCCTTCAGTGAAGGAGGAAACAGGAGGTAGTCAAGTTCAAAAACATACAAATAACCAAAACTATTTGAAATGTGTATTTCTCTTTCTCTAGGCCACGTTTCTCAAACTAGGTACCTTGGAGCACATTAATAGATATTCCATGGATAAAATATGTCCCTGGTCAGATGTACTTGGAAACAGAGGGTTAAATAAAGATAACAGCTGACTTTACTGAGGACTTCTTAGGGTCTTTTAAATACCAATGTGTGTTATGCATCTCCAAGACAGAGCAAATATACTTGATCAGAAAAAACCATGTCCCCACCACAGCCCTCCAGGAAGACCTGTTAACATCATCTGGTAATGTCACAAAGACTGTTCTAAGAGATTAAGACAAAATGAAATGGATATGCTTTTCAATATCTTGTATTATTACAATATCCTTCAAATGTAAGGCAAATATTGGTATATATTCTGTCATGAGTAAATTAGAGTTGAAGTGCTTCATTACTTTTCACTTTGATTTAATTTCCCTTTAATTTATAAGAAGTGAAAACAGAACATAATTCTAGCATAATTTAATGGTTAGCGTATCAAACCCTGAAGATAGTGAAAGAGCTTTCTGAGTCTAAAATACATCATTTTCCTAAGACTGGCTTTTAAAAAATTAGAGTTATCCTGCATTTGGGATTATGTTCTTAAAATCTATCATAACTAGTAGTACTAAAGTCAGTAGTACTAAGCTAAGATAGTACTAGTATTGTATAGCAATTGTGAGATTGGAACTAAAAAGCAAGCAAAACAAATATTGTTAAAGTATATTTTAGCCAGGCAGGGTGGCATACACATGTAGTCCCACCTACTTGGGACGCTGAGGTGGGAGGATCCCTTAAATCCAGGAATTTTATATTGTAGTGAACTATGATCCTGCCACAACACACTCCAGCCTGGACAACAGAGCAAGACTTCATCTCAAAAATAAAATAACCTTTTAAAAAGTATATTTTAAAGCCACAAAGTGCTAACAAGATAGGAGGGAATTATTTGATCAAGATCTGGGAGAGGATAAGATTTTTTTTTTTTTTTTTTTTTTTTTTTGAGACAGAGTTTTGCTCTGACACCCAGGCTGTAGTGCGATGGTGCAATCTCGGCTCACTGCAACCTCTGCCTCCCAGGTTCAAATGATTCTCCTGCCTCAGCCTCCCAAGTAGCTGGGACTACAGGCACCCACCACCACACCTGGCTAATTTTTCTATTTTTAGTAGAGATGGGGTTTCGCCATGTTGGCCAGGCTGGTCTCAAACTCCTAACCTCAGGTGATCCACCTGCCTTGCCCTCCCAAAGTGCTGGGATTACATGCATAAGCCACTGCACCCAGCCACGAGGATAAGATTTTAAAGAGCTGAGCCTAGTTTTTGTGGCTGCTATTAACTGGAGATGTATGATCTAAAATTGAAATATACAGTCTTATGGGGCTAGGGTAATAAAAATCTACTACATCCAACCAAGGATGGGATGGGAACCCTGGCACACCATGCTTTGGGCTGAGACCTTAAAGGAATGAACCCCAGGAGTAAAGGTAAACTAAAAGAGTCTCAGAATGGTGAGCTGACTTTTATGGTCTCTTTTACCCTGGGGGGAATTTGCTGATTCTGGGCATGGGCAGGGGTCTGAGAAGCAGAAACCTTATATTGGCGGAAAGCCCCTACTGGGGACAAGAAACCAGCAGAGCCTTTGTAGAAAACCAGGGGAACCTCATGCATACAGCCAGTTATCCCATTGGGATATTTGCCAATTCCTGGGCTCTGCAGAATGGGAGGTTAAACACTGCATTGGAAAACCTTTGAAAAGCAGAGCAGACACTTTGGCAGTCTCACAAGATACAGATTAGAGTTATGAACTTGCCAGAAGGAGAAACCCCAGTGAATACCAAGCTCTCAGTTAAAAATCCTAGAGGGATATATATCCTTGGACATAAGTAGCTAGAGCTTTACCCAGAGCTACAACAGAGCCTCAACTTCAAACAGCCCCTGATTTTGTTAAGGTAATCAGCTGCCATTACCTTTGTCTCCTAGACAGAAGGAAACCCTCTCTGGAGACATTATGTGAAAAAGTACAAAGAATGCCAAAAGACAAAATAAAATGACCAGAAATCAAGAGATAAGCACAGATACTAGAAGCAGATCTGCAGATGATCCAGATATTAGAGTTATTCAAAAAGGATGTAAAAATAACTGTTTATATTCATGTTCAATTAAATAGGAATAAAGGTAGAAGAAATAGGTAAAACAATGGATAATATTAACAGAGAATTGTAATATGTAAAAAAGAATCAGGGCTGGGCATGGTGGCTCATGCCTGTAGTCCCAGCACTTTGGCAGGCCGAGGTGGGCAGATCACTTGACTCCTGGAGTTTGAGACCAGCCTGGCCAACATAGTAAAAACCTGTCTCTACTAAAAATACAAAAAATTAGCCGAGTGTAGTGGCACACACCTGTAATTCCAGCTACTCAGAAGACTGATGCACAAGAATCACATGAACCCAGGAGGCAGAGGTTGCAGTGAGCTGAGATCACACCACTGCACCCCAGCCTGGGTGACAGAGGGAGACTCTGTCTCAAAAAAAAAAAGATTTAAAGAAAAAGAATCAGGAAGATAGTATGGAGGGTTCTCAAATTGTTAAACATAGAATTACCTTATGATCCAGTAAATCCATTTCTGGGTATATATACCAAAGCAAATTGAAATCAGGGATTCAAATGGATTCTGGCACACCAAGGTTCACAGTAGCATTATTCACAGTAGCCAAAAGGTGGAAACAAGCCAACTGTCCATCATATATAGATACAATGGAATATTAGCCTTTAAAAAAAGTGAAATTCTGATACATGCTACAACATGGATGAATATTGGAAACATTATGCTACGTGAAAGAAGCCAAACACAAAAAGACAAATATTGTATGATTCCATTATATGCTGCAATACCTAGAATAACAATTACATATAAAATGGGAGAAGGATAAAGGAAGTTAAAGTGTTTAAGTCCTTACAATATTGCAGAGTAGGATAAAAGAATCAACCAGTTAACTTTAGACTTTGATAATTCAAGGATGCATATTATTATTTCTAGGATAACCTATAGAATAGAAAAAGAGTGTATCATTTCCAAACTAACATAGAAAAAATTGAATAATAAAAGAATAAAAGAGGCCAGGTGCGGTGGCTCACACCTGTAATCCCAGCACTTTGGGAGGCTGAGGCGGGTGGATCACCTGAGGTTGGGAGTTCGAGACCAGCCTGACCAACATGGAGAAACCCCACCTCTAAATACAAAATTAGCCGGGCGTGGTGGTGCATGTCTGTAATCCCAGCTACTTGGGAGACTGAGGCAGGAGAATCACTTGAACCTGGGAGGTGGAGGTTGCAGTGAGCCAAGATCACACCAGTGCACTCCAGCCTGGGCAACAAGAGCAAAACTCAGTCTCTCAGGAAAAAAAGATAATAATAAAAGACTAGCCCAAAAGAAGGCAAGAAAGTAAAGAAAAAGAAACAGAACAGGCAGGATAAGTAAAAAAAAAAAAAAAAAAATACATAATAAGATGAAAGATGTCACAGATTGAATTCCCTGGAAAGCAGACTTAGAGACTAAGATTTGCCTGCAGCAAGTTGATTAAGTTGGGCTCTTGGGATTAACATCTGTAGAGAGTGAGGAAGCAGAGTAAGTCAGAGGGAAAAGTTGAACTGCACTGCAGTAGTAACAAAGGCCTTAAAGGTCAACCCTATAGGGAATTCTGGAGCTGGATGACCTTGCAAAGGTCCAGACCTTTATCCCCCTCACTGACCAGTCAGTGGAAGCAGATTCCCACCTTTACCCCCATCCCTGCAAGGAGGTATCACCTTGGGCAAGGCTGTACTCTAGCTGAGGGCAGGCCTAAAGAAGGACTCAGCTGAGAGCTATTTGCTACCTATACTCCCAGTGCTGAAGGAATAAGTGCTCCAATCCTGGAGAAGGAGATTTGGGTGGCTTACCATGGCATCAGATGGAGTATATTTAAACCCACATATGATGGTAATTACAGTATATTATCAGTGAACCAAATGATTCAGTTGAAAGACAAAGATTGTGAGGCTGTATTTAAAAATCAAAATCCAGGCCAAGCACGGTGGCTCATGCCTGTAATCCCAGCACTTGGGGAGGCCGAGGTGGGTGGATCACCTGAGGTCAGGAGTTTGAGACCAGCCTGGCCAACATGGTGAAACCCCGTCTCTACTACAACTACAAAAATTAGCCAGGCATGATGGCATGCTCCTGTAATCCCAGCTACCCAGGAGGCTGAGGCAGGAGAATCGCTGAAACCTGGGAGGCAGAGGCTGCAGTGAGCTGAGATCGCGCCATTGCACTCCAGCCTGGGCAACAGAGCAAGACTCCACCTCCAAAAAAAAAAAAAAAAATCAAAATACAGCTATTATCGAGATATCCGAAATATATAGAGATGTTGAAAGTAAAACAATATGAAGCCACTTACGCAAATGTGCAAATTCTTGGATGTTTAGAGGAAAGCAACAGATGTGTGTGTGTGTGTGTGTGTGTGTGTATAATTCATATAAGTTTTATATTGCAGATTATACCTTTTTTGAAAGTCTAAGCAGCCCTTCCTAACTTGAAATGTGATATATTTTAAATTGGTTTCTCCCATGGTTCAGTTTTACAATATCTGCCTAAGTAATTACCTGGCCATTTCATGAATTATGGCAATATCCACACATACTTCTGGTCCTGGTCATTACTGCTTTGAAATGTGGAATCTAAACTGATTGCCTCTCTCCGCCTGTATTAGTGCATGGACTGTTCTTTTCTTAAGTGGATTGAAGAGAACCAAAGCATATAATAAAATTGCTAATTTTGAATTTTAGGTATATAAATATAAAACTGCATAATCTTAAAGTCATGCTTAGTAAATACATGCTCATCAAAGGATTACAGTATCCGGTGTATAACCTTTGAACAGATTCCCTTCAAAATCTTCAGTCAATTTCATCTTTGTGAACTAAGGAAGATTATAAAGAGGCACAGAAGATCCAAAAGAGGTTCCACAGATATTATTTGCTTAAGTTTTAAGTTTTAAAGTGTGGGTTCTTTTATTCTCTTTAAAAGTTGGCAAAATCTTTCCTTTCACTTATTTTTCCTATTCTTTATAATTTAACCAGCACCAGGCATGGTGGCTCACATCTGTAATCCTAGCACTTTAGGAGGCCAAGGTGGGAGGAATACTTGAGGCCAGGAGTTTAAGACCAGCTGGGCAACATAGTGAGAATCCATCTCTACAAAAAAAAAAAAAATTAGCTGGGCACGGTGGCATGCACCTGTAGTCCCAGCTACTTGGAGTTTGAGGTGAGAGGATCACTAGAGCAAAAGAGGTCGAGGCTGCAGTGAGCCATGATAGCACCACTACACTCCAGCCTGGGCAACAGAATGAGACCCAGTATCAAAATAATAATAATTATTATTATTATTTAATATTTATTTTCAAGGTAACTACTGTCGTATAGCAATAATATTAAAAGTATAATCCATTTTAGAAGAGGTATCTATCAGTCAGTTAAATATTTATTGAACATCTACATCTAAGTTATTTTTCTAGGTGCTAGGCATATTGTGGTAAGCAAGACAGAATTCATGCCTTAAGGAGCTTTTTCTTCTTTTTTTTGAGATGGAGTCTCACTCTGTCACCCAGCCTGGAGTGCAGTGGCATGATCTCAGTTCACTGCAACCTCCGTCTCCCGGGTTCAAGCAATTCTCCTGCCTCAGCCTCCCTAGTAACTGGGAGTACAGGCATCCGCCACCACACCCTGCGAATTTTTGTGTTTTTAGTAGAGACAAGGTTTCACCATGTTGGCCAGGCTGGTCTCGAACTCCTGACCTCAGGTGATCCACCTGCCTCGGCCTCCAAAAGTGCTGGGATTATAGGTGTGAGCCACCACATCCAGCCAAGGAGCTTACATTCTTATTGTGGAATGTGTATAATAAAAACAAAAACAAGTAAATTAATAAGGTTCTGACAAGTGCAATGAAAATATATGTAATAACTGGCCGGGTGTGGTGGCTCACACCCATAATCCCAGCACTTTGGGAGGTCGAGGTGGGCGGATCACCTGAGGTTGGGAGTTTGAGACCAATCTGACCAACATGGTGAAACCCTGTCTCTACTAAAAAAAATTAAAATTGGCTGGGTGTGGTAGTGCATGCCTGAAATCCCAGCTACTAGGGAGGCTGAGGCAGGAGAATCACTTGAACCCAGGAGGCAGAGGTTGTGGTGAGCCGAGATCGCCGAGATCGCACCATTGCACTCCAGCCTGGGCAACACGAGCGAAACTGCGCCTAAAAACAACAAAAAAAAAATGTAATAGCAATATTTAGTAGAGAATGGCTAGGGCATGCTGTCTTAACCGGAAAAGCCTCTCTGAAAAGATGGCATTTTGAATTGGAAGCTTATGAGAGGAAGCAATTGTGTGAGAATCTAGGCAAAAAGCATTTAAAGAGAAAGGACAGTGAATGCAAATGCCCAAAGAGGGGAGTTTGAGGAATCTGATTGCTTTCATATGTGGCTTATGAAAATCTGTCTTATTCCTTTAGTAACACCATGTACATTTTTAAATGTTGGATATTAGTGGTACAACCCACTCCCTATGAAGAACTTCTCGATTACTAGTAGCTAAACCGTATCATGTCAGTCTATTAGAAAAAATGCTAGGCTGAAGTGAAAGCCCCAGCCTCACTTTTTCTTGTGCTATACTGTGTGGCTTTGAATAAGTGACTTTATTTCATTGGCTTGCTTTAACTACATTATACAGGTTCAAATAAAAGTATCTCTGTCCTACCTGCATCACAGATTTTATGAAGATAAAGTAGAATTGAACTAATTAACCTGGTAATCTAACACTGAATGATGCTCTGACATATCTGTTGAACATAGAGAAGGTTCTCAAGTCCTTGACTTACTTCATTTGATCTGGGGCAAGTACCCCATTACTTGTCATTGCTGTAACCTAGCATTGTAATTCAAAAATTTCCTGGAAGATTGCTGTAGCTGTCCCATTGAGAGCATTACCTCCAAGCTGAAATCATGGCTTAGGAGTTAGGGAGGACAGATTGTCAACAAACTGTAATAAGCAGTTTACCGCTGGGCACGGTGGCTCACACCTGTAATCGCAGTGCTTTGGGAGGCTGAGATGGGCAGATCACTTGAGGTCTGGAGTTTGAGATCAGCCTGGCCAACATGGTGAAACCCCATCTCTACTAAAAATACAAAAATTAGCCAGGCGTGGCAGTGCACGCCTATAATCCCAGCTAGTCAGGAAGCCAAGGCAGGAAAATCACTTGAACCTGAGAGGCAGAGGTTGCCGAGAGCTGAGATTGCGCCACTGCACTCCAGCCTGGGCAACAGAGCAAGACCCTGTCTCAACAACAACAAAAAAAACAGTTTATATCTGTTTAACAGTCGTGGTCTATTTTGTGTTCCATAGCTTTCTTCTCTGCATGCCTCTCTGTCTTTCTCTCTCCGTTTGTGTGTGAAGGGCCCCATCCATTGTAATAGTTAAGAGTGTAAGCATTGGAGTAAAAGAACTTTAGGTTTGAGTTCCAGCTTTGCCATTTCTGAGCTATATAAGCTGGGCAAATTATTTAGGCTTTGTAAAATGGAGATTAATAATACTTTCATATCAGGTGGTTGTAAGGATAAAATGAGTTCATGTATTGAAAGACTTAACACTGTATCTGACACATGGTAAATGTACAGTAAGTTATTATTGTTATATTCTCAAGTTCCTGCCCTTGAGTCTGACTGGGAAGATGAGACACACACACACATACACACACACATACACATATTATTTAATCAGGTGTATTAGTTAGGGTTCAACCAGAGAAGCAAAAGTGATACAAAGAGATTTATTGCAAGGAGTTGGTTTATACAGTTGTGGGGCTGGCTGAGCAAATCTAAAATCCATACAGAAGGCAATAAGGAAGGGCAGGCTGGAATTCTTGGGCATTGGCTGAAGCTGCTGTCTACAGGCAACATTTTTTCATCAGGGAATCCTCAGTAGTGCTCTTGAGGCCCTTCAACTGATAGAATCAGGCCCTCCAAGACTATCTAGGATACTCTCTTAAAGTCAACTGATTATGAATTTTAATTACATTTGCAAAATACCCTCACAGCAACACCTAGATTGTTTGTTTTGATAACTGGGGACTATGGCCTAGCCAGCCAAGTTGGCACATCAGAAGACCATCACGTCAGATTAAAATGATTTAGTTTGTATGGTAAGTAGTTGTACTATAAAAAGGTAAAAAAAGAAGGCATCTATGAATAGAGAGATTATTTTAGACAGAATAGTGTGGAAAGGCTTCATAGAGGAGGTAGAACTTCTACAGGGCCTTCAAGGCTGGGCGCGGCGGCTTACGCCTGTAATCCCAGCACTTTGGGAGGCTGAGGCGGGTGGATCACCGGAGGTCAGGAGTTCGAGACCATCCTGGCCAACATGGTGAAAACCCATCTCTGTTAAAAATATAAGAATTAGTCACAGCTGGTGGTACATGCCTATAATCTCAGCTACTTGGGAAGCTAAGGCAGGAGAATCACTTGAACCCAGGAGGCAGAGGTTGCAGTGAGCTGAGATCATGCCATTCCATTCCAGCCTGGGCAACAAGAGAGAAACTCCGTCTAAAAAAAAAAAACAAACTTCTACAGGACCTTATGGAATAGAAAGGATTTGGAAAGACATGAAAGAGTTTCTTTTTCCCTCTAATTATAAATCAGGCTTACCTTAGCACTTTTATTCCAAAGAATAAGATTCTGATTAACACTAGACCAGAGAATTCCCAGAACTTAGTATTATTTTCCTGAGATGTTTTCTGTAACCAATGGATAATTTTTATTAAGAGATTTAGGGTAATGCTATAAGGTGGGAACCAGAATTCAGATTAATTTTGCACACTGTACATTAGTTTGCAGTTTGAATTTAAGTTTACTGTTTTCAGTTTTAGTAAAAATATGAAACTTTCCACTGTCATCATCCATTATTTAGGGTTTGACTCTAGTGAGATGGATAATAAGCTTTTAAAACTCCAAGAAGGGAAATGGAGTGGGAACGGTATACCCAGAAAAGCCTTTGTTAACTTATGAAAGTTGTAGGAAACGAGAACTGTCTAAAAATGAGAGCAACAACTAACCCTGATTAGATGTGCTTGGAAAAATCCACTTTTTTTGTCAATTGTGCTTTTTTCTTTTTCCACCAAGCTAATTACATAATATGGTGGAGGAGGAGGTGCTTTTTTTGTTTTGTTTGGAGACAGAATCCCTCTCTGCCACCCAGGCTGGAGTGTAGTGGCGATCATAGCTCACTGCAGCCTTGCATTCCTGGGCTGCAGGGATCCTCCCACTTCAGCCTCCCGAGTAGCTGAGACTACAGGCATGAGCCATCATGCCCAGCTAATTTTTTAAATTTTTATTAGAGATGGGTTGTCACTGTGTTGCCCAGTCTGATCTCCAACTCCTGCCCTTAAGCGATCCTCCCGCCTGGATCTCCTGAGTAGCTGGGGTTACAAGTGTGAGTCACTGCTCTTGGCTATATAGTATGTTGTATCTTTTTTTTTTTTTTTGAGACGGAGTCTCACTCTGGCGCCCAGACTGGAATGCAGTGGCGCAGTCTCAGCTCATTGCACCCTCCACCTCCTGGGTTCAAGCAATCCTCTTGTCTCAGCCTTCTGAGTAGCTGGGATTACAGGCACACACCACCACACTCAGCTAATTTTTTTGTATTTTCAGTAGAGACAGGATTTCGCCATGTTGGCCTGGCTGATCTCAAACTCCTGATCTCAGGTAATCTGCCCGCCTTGGCCTTCCAGAGTGCTAGGATTATAGGTGTGAGCCAGTGTGCCCAGCCTTGTTGTATCATTTTTTTATGTTTTCTCTGATTATAGAAATTATTAATTTATTCATTATTTCAGCAAATCCTATTTGGTGTTTACCCATAAAGACATTTTACAGTTTGACTTTGTAGGTAAGATTCTCTTGACACAAAAAACAGATATTTTGTTTGTTGGGTTCTTTCATAAAGGGGAAAAAAGAAGCAGAGAAGAATATTCCCCTTCTATACATTTCTCAGGACCACATTGTTTAATATTGATCTCTTCTGACATATTCCTCTATGCAAGCAAATTCTAAGTTCCTACCTGGGTAATAATGAGGAATTACTCACTACATTACTCTAGCAAACCTTTGTGGCCATTATATGAGCACATCCTTTAAATGGAAGTATTAAAAAGTAAAAGGGCCTCTAAGTTTTATTACAGTCTCTTTTGAAATTTGATTTCTTGGGATAATGGATTATTGCTTAAAGCAACTAACATAAGATATACTAAATTTAAGATATTTGGAACCATGTTTTCAATTAGATAGTGATATATAGCTAACTATTTCATTTAGCTTTGCCTTTGCTTAGGATCAATTATTATTTAACTTGACAAGTATATTTTCTGCCATTATCCTGTGTTTTTGAGATATACTGAACCAGTCCTATTTGGAACACACTGTTTTGTTTTTGGTTTTGGTTTTTGGTTTTTTGGTTTTTTTGAGACAGAGTCTTGCTGTGTTGCCCATGCTGGAGTGCAGTGTCGCATCTCAGCTCACGGCAACCTTCACCTCCTGGGTTCAAGAGATTCTCCTGCCTCAGCCTCTGGAGTAGCTGGGATTATAGGCATGCGCCACCATGCCCAGCTAATTTTTTTGTATTTTTATTAGAGACGAGGTTTCACCATGTTGACCAGGCTAGTCTCAAACTCCTGATCGACCTCAAGTGATCCGCCCACCTTGGCCTCTCAAAGTGCTGAGATTATAGGCGTGAGCCACCGCACCTGGCAAGAACACACTGTTTTAAAGTACAAGCTTTTTTCCTTTTAAGAAAAGTATAACCCTTTTCCCTTTATACCAACTTCTTTATGAACTTATAAAAAAAATTATTAAACAAGTTTATTTGAAATCTTAACACACATAAACCCTATTCTAAGGAAATCTCTATTTTATTTTGATTTTTGTGGGTTTTTTTTGTTTTGTTTTTGTTGTTTTTGTAGAGACAGGGGTCTTTCTATGTTGCCCAGCCTAGTCTTGAACTCTTAGCTTCAATTGATTCCCCCTGCCTCAGCCTCCCAAAGTGCTGGGATTGTAGGCATGAGCCACCACTGCCCGGCCAATCTTAAATCATAGTAGCACTTCTGGTGGCCTTCATGTCTTATGCTACACTGTCTTATATTTTGTGATATTTGTTGTAATCCTGGCACAGGCGGTATCACTGTTAAGATTAGCTCATTCCTGTGAAGCAAGAAAGAGACTAAGGGTTAAAGCCAACTTAGAAAGAACAAGCCAGCAATAAAACATTTTATTTCAATTAAATATTTATTGTCTGCCTACTGGCACTGTGCTTGAGCTTGGGGATACAGAGATGAGAGGTATCCCTGCCCTGAAGATGCTTACAGACTAGTAGGGGATATGGAAAAATAAAAAGGAGGAGCACATACACGAGACTGGGAGTAGGGTTGCTAGGTAGCAAATAAAAATACAGGATGCTCAGTTACATTCAAATTTAAAATAAACTAGGACTACCTTGAGTATATCTCAAATATTGCCAATAAAGAACAATAATTTTTCAGCATAAGTATATCCTAAGCAACATTTTGCTCGGAAACCCCAATGAATAAGGACCCAGACAACTTTCTGGAAAAGGTTACATCTGAGCTGAATTTTGATGAATGAGCATTGCAGACAGAAGGAGGCATGTGCAAAGCTACAAACATAAGAAATAATGCTACATTCCAGGCATAGCATAGCTAGAGCAGAGAAGATGAAAGGCAATTTGCAGAGGTGAAGGAAGCCAGGTCAAACTCATAACAGACCTTGTATATCATGGTAAGGAATTTGCCTTTTACCTTCAGAGCAGTAGAGAATCAGTAGAAGTTTTTAAGCAGGGAAGTGACTGATCAGATTTATGTTTAGAAAAATTTTGCTACTTGTAGTGGAGAGGGTGGTTTAGATAGGAGACAGCACAAGCAGGGGGATCTGTTTTATGGCAGTTGTAATAATCCAGGCACAAAGTGACGAGGGTTTAAACTATGGCATTGACAGTGGGAATGGAAGGGATGAAATAGCCTCAAAGGATATGAAGGAAGTAATTTGATTGCCAGCAACTGGTGACCAGTTGAGTTTGGGGAAATGGGGAAGAACAAGAACTTTAGGACAACTCACTGCTTCCCTCCTCGGTACCTAGGTGGTTGATGGCACCTTCCACTGAGGCAGGCCATAAAGGAGGACAACCCTTGGGACAGAGGAGGGCAGGGTGTGATGGTTCAGTCTTGGATAGGCTGAGTGTGAATTGCTTTTAGGTTATCCAAATCGAGACAAGAGATGTTCAGGTAGCACTTGGATATTTAATTCAGGAAAAAGGCCTAGGCTGGGATAGAACCAGGATTCCTTGGAGCTGTGGGAATGTCACTGATGATGGTATACAGAGAACACAAGGAAAATGGAACAAAACCCTGGAAAACACTAATACTTAAGATGGTGAGAAAGGAAGAGAATTCCATAAAGAACACTCATAAAGAGTTGCCAGACAGGTGGTTCGCTTGAGCTCAGGAGTGCAAGATCAGCCTAAGCAATAAGGCAAAACCTTGTCTCTACAAAAAATACAAAACTTAGCCGGGTGTGGTAGTGCGTGCTTGTAGTCCCAGCTACTTGGGAGGCTGAGGTGGGAGGATCACCTGAGCCCAGGGAGGTTGAGGCTACAGTGAGGTGTGATAACGCCACTGCACTCCAGACTGGGTGGCAGTGTGAGACCCTGTCTCAAAAAAGATAAAAGAGAGTTGCTAGAGAAGGAGGAGGAAAACATGAAGAGAGAAGCCATAGGAAACAGTTTTAAAACAGTGTGGTCAACCAGGACAAATGCTGAAGGAGGTTAAATAATATAAGGACTAAAATTTGCAAGTCAGAGATCATTGTTAAAACTGTTATGAGTATTGGCTGGGCGCAGCAGCTCATGCCTGTAATCCCAGCACATTGGGAGGCCAAGGTGGGTGGATCACTTGAGGCCAAGAGTTAGAGACCAGCCTGGGCAACATGACAAAAACTCGTTTCTACTAGAAATACAAAACTTAGCCATGCCTGGTGGTTCTTGCCTGCAGTCCCAGCAGCTACCTGCGAGGCTGAGGCACAAGAATTGCTGGAACCCAGGAGGCAGAGGTTGCAGTGAGCCGAGATCACACCATTGCACTCCAGCCTGGGTGACAGAGTGAGACCCTGTCTCAAAAAAAAAAAAAAAAAAAAGAGAATAGAAAAACTTAATATATGATTATCTAAAAAATAGATACATTTGACAAAATTCAGTCAATTCTCAGCAAACTAAGAATAGGAGGGAACTTTCTCAATCTGATAAAAGACATCTATGAAAAACCCACAGCCAACATCATATGTAATGGTGAAAATCTGAATATATAATCTCTGAGATTAGGATCAAAGCAAGGATATACATTCTCATTTCTATTCACATATTACTGAATATCCTATAATATCCTATAATAAGTCAAGAAAAAAAAAGGACGTAGAGATTGGGCAGGAGGGAGGGAAGAAACAGAATCCACCTATGTCTGATGTAAGTGAGGATTCGGTACCCCCATACAACCTTATTACTAGGCTGTATGAAAGCAATTTCTGCTAGACATGTAGACATTTGTTCAGTCATAAAACATTTTATTTGCAACAAATAAATTTATTTTCAAGCAGTCATGAAACATTTCATATAATCTGCCTGTAAACTTATTAAAGTTCTAACTCTGCCTTTTTCTTTCTTTTTTTTGAGATTCAGTCTTGCTCTGTTGCCCAGGCTGGAGTGCAGTGGTACGATCTCAGCCCACTACAACCTCCTCCTCCTGGGTTCAAGTGACTCTCCTGTCTCAGCCACCCCAATAGCTGGGACTAAGGTGCACACCACCACACCTGGCTATTTTTTTTTTTTTTTTGGTATTTTTAGTAGAAATGGGGTTTCACCATGTTGGCCAGGCTGGTCTCGAACTCCTGACCTCAGGTGATCCACCTGCCTCGGCCTCCCAAAGTGCTGGGATTATAGGTGTGAGCCACTGTGTCTGGCCCCCAAGTCTACCCTTTTAAGTGCTCTATCAACTTGCATGAAAGATTTAGTCAAGGCAAAAGCAATGATACTTCAAAGGCAGGCTTGTGTTTCCTTATAATTAGCGTCAGGCCACTAGAAATTCTAAACCAATAATTCTCAATATGTGGTCTCTTAGGCCAGCGTGGGCACTTAAAATTAATGCATATTTTCAGTCTAATGCAAGACCTACTGAGTCAGAAACTCTGAGACGGGTCCAGCAAACTGTGTTTTAATCAACCCTCCATGCAATCTGAAGCTCTCTAAAGTTTGAGAACCTCTAACTGTAAAACTGTTAGCTCCAGGTACCTCCCTAAAGGTAAAGATTATAGCCTCAACTAGTTATTAAACCCCCTTCATAAAAAGGTATGGAATATCTCATATTTTAGCCAATCCACATATCTTAGATACCTTTAATTTTACCACTTATCATTCACTTGTAACATTTATCATGCTATTTAACAAACCACAGGCCGGGTGCAGTGGCTCATGCCTGTAATCTCAGCACTTCAGGAGACCAAGGCAGGCAGATTGCTTAAGGCCAGGAGCTTGAGACCAGCCTTGGCAACAAATTGAGACACCATCTCTACTAAAAATAAAAAAAAAATTAGCCACGGTGGTGGCATGCACTTGTAATCCTAGCTACTTAGGAAGCTGAGGTGGGAGGATTGCTTGAGCCCAGGAGGTCAAGGCTGCAGTGAGCTTTGATCATGCCACTGCACTTCCAGCCTGGGCAACAGAGTGAGACCCTGTCTCAAGAGAAAACCACAAATTTCACCAATAAAAGCCAGATTTCCTAATTAACAAAAACCTCAGAAATTGACCAATCTTGATCAAAGTAAGGAGATAAGGAATATGGAAGTGCTTAGAGTAGCTGCCTCGAGCATTGGCTTCCTGATTACAGCTCTAGCCAAGCACCTGTGCATTCCTGATTTGGATATGAGAGGCATCTGGACTATAACTTACACTGAGGAATTTTAAAATAAATTGCAGACTCTGTTATAACCGAAGGAAGGAAAGAGTGGTGAGTATGTGTGTGTTGGGGGGAGGGGAGAGAGAGATTTGAGCACTCTTAATGGCTGAGAGGATAAGAATGTGAACCTGAAGTGGAAGTCTAGAAAATGGTGAAGATTTAATATTGTCGATACGGGGAACGGGACTAGAGGCGTGGAAGATTTTCAGGCATTATTAAAAACCCAACTCAGCTATTTTTTTTCTTAGGAAAAATTGATGAGTTTTTCTGAAATACATTTTTAGAACATAAATCTTAGAAAATTACTTAAAACCTAGTAGTAGTGTACATCTGTTCATCGTTATTGCCCCCTTGTGGTAGTTTCCATAGTTCATGAAATTATTCATTCAACGAGGTGGGTTTCGTCAAATAAAACTAAAGAGTGCCATCTCCTGGTGTGATGAGGTATGTGCAAGCAAGGGAGGCATTTAGGAGAATCACCCGAGTAAAGAAAAATCTTAGGACAGGAAAAACCTTTGATGTTTTCGCTGATTATCCTGTGGTAAAGTGGAACATTCTCTTTAATTTCTGTGTCTTTTTATTTAGAATATCGTTTACTGACAGTAATTACAGTTTGTGTGTGTGGCTGTGCCTGAAAAACAACAAAACAAAACGAAACAGTACGTGGCCAACCATCCTTTCTATACAAGCATGTGGGAAATTTGCTTTTGGTTTGTGATGGAAGCCACAAGTGGAAGAGCCTGCTCATTGTAACTACCTCTTTGATGAATGGTTGGCCTGAGGTTTTTGCTCAGAACTAGAGTTTCAGTCTTGTAGCTGAATGCCAGACTAGTTTTTACTGCTTCCCAATACGTTTACTAATGAGCTACCTGGTTTGTGCTATTTAAAAAAAAAAAAAAAATGTATTAAATGTTATAGAAAAGTCTGCACTTTAATCCTCAATGAGATTTTAAAGCCAAAACCACTATTTATGTTGGTTATTTAATAAACATTTACTGAACACTTAAATACCAAACGGTGCTGTGTGCTAGAGAGGAGGAGAGATTTGAAGATGAATGTAACCAACTATCTGCCTTCAAATCATCCAGCTTTCCACAAGGGAAGATAACATGGACGAAAATAATGTTAGATTTGAGAATATACAGAAAGAAGGGAGGAAGAAAATAGGCTCAGGAAAGAAATATAAACTCCCAAGATGATTTATTGAAAGATAGTTGTTGTGGAAAGAGTCATGTTTAAATCCTGACATTGAACAGAGTTAAGATAAAGTGTTTAAGATTCAGGAGCCCAAGATCAGAACAGTGGAAGGGTATTGCTCTTTAAGTCCAATCCCATGAATTGTTCATGATAGAGTGCCCTACTTCTGGATAAAAACCCAGCATACACTTCATTCATTCATCCATTTGGCAAGTGCTTTTTTATCTATTTGATTATGTGTCAGGCATTGTGCAAAGTCCTCAGGAAACAAGGATGAAAGTCCTAGCCCTGTTGTGAGTTGCTTGTGTGGAGGGAATGACCAGAGACACCTTTAGTGGGTGCACTCAGGAGGGGCATCTGACACAGTCGGTACTAAACCTGCTCTGCATGGTCCTCTCCAATATCAATAATCCTGGTTCTGTTACCTTAGTGGTTAAAAGAACAGGCTCTGGAGACAGACTCTCTGGGCTCAGGTTCCAACTCTGCCATTAACCTGCTCTCTGTAAAATTCTTACCCTCTTCTTAACCTCTCTTGCCTTGGTTTCTTTATCAATAAAATGGAAATAATGGTGATACCTATTCCATAGGGAGATTGTGAGAATTTAAGATATATATACATGCAAATCTCATAGAACAGTATTAGCATATAAAAAACAATATGGCAGCCAGGCACAGTGGCTCACTCCTGTAATCCCAGCACTTTGGGAGGCCGAGGCAGGCAGATCACGTGAGGTTAGGAATTCCAGACCAGCCTAGCTAACATGGTGAAACCTCATCTCTACTAAAAATACAAAAATTAGCTGGGTGTGGTGGCAGGTTCCTATAATCCAGCTACTCGGGAGGCTGAGGCAGGAGAATCGCTTGAACTGGGGAGGCGGAGGTTGCAGTGAGTCGAGACCGCGCCATTGCACTCCAGCCTGGGTGACAAAAGCGAAACTCCATCTCAGAAAAAAAAAAAAAGCAATATGGCAAACGCCGTGTATCTGCCACCTTCTTAACAAATCTTAACCTTTTGCCATATTTGCTGCATTTTTAAAAATAAGTAAAACATTACAAGTATAGTTGAAGCTCTCTTATCCTGCCTGATACTCTCCTTCCTCCCACTTCACAGGAAGCACCATCTTGAATATGGTATGAGTTTTTGCCATGATGTTTTTCTTTCACTACATGTGGCAGGGGTACATAAATACTATGTTTATGTTTGCATGTAGTACCATTTAATAAATGGTACTAAACTGCTCACGTCATTCTGAAATTGTTTCCATTTCACATTATGTTGATATGTCTGGGCCTAATTCTCTCATTTTTAATGACTGCATAGTATTTCGTGCTATGAATATACCACAATTTATTTAACCATTCTCCTGTTGAGGGGCATTAATGTTCTTACCCATTTTGCACTCTCATAAACTGCATCTGGATGGCAAATCTCCCAGTACTGCATCCGGATGGCATGCTGCAGTCCTTCTAAGACTGTACCCTGGGCCTGCGTCTTGTCTTGTCTGGTCTGTTCTTTTCTTTTTTTTTTTCCTTCCTTAAAACTAATCTCTCAAGGCTGGGTGCAGTGGCTCACGCCTGTAATCCCAACACTTTGGGAGGCCGAGGCGGGTGGATCACCTGAGGTTGAAAGTTTGAGCCCAGCCTGACCAACATGAAGAAACCCCGTCTCTACTAAAAATAAAAATTAGCTGGGCGTGGTGGTGGACACCTGTATCCCAGCTACTTGGGAGGCGAATGCAGGAGAATCGCTTGATCCCAGGAGATGGAGTTTGCAATGAGCCGAGATCACGCCATTGCACTCTAGCCTGGGCAACAAAAGCAAAACTCCATCTCAAAAAATTATAATGATAATAATAAATAATAAATAAATAAACTAATCTTTCATAGAGTTATTGGCCTGCTTTCTTTGGAGGGAAACATTTTTGGTTATTGATTCAATTTTTTATATGTATTAATCTAATTCAGCTTTTCTATTTGTTCCTGCATGACTTTCTATTATGTATATTTTTCTAGAAAAATTGTTTATTTCAAATGTATTACCATAAATTGTTTCTATTTTTTTGCCGTCACTACTCTTTTCTTCCCTAATAATATTTATTTGTTTCTCCTCTTTTTCTCATAATCAGTCTTGCTAAAGGTGTATCTTTTTTGTTAAAGTTTTCAAAGAACTACCTTTTTATATTTATTTGTTTATTTATTTATTTATTTAGAGACAGGGTCTCACTCTGTTACTCAGGCTGGAGTGCAGTGGCACAGTCACATTTCACTGCAGCCTTGACCTCCAGGGCTCAAGCCATCCTCCCACCTCAGGCTCCCGAGTAGCTAGGACTACAGGTGTGCACCCACACCTGGCTAATTTTTGTATGTTTTGTAGAGACAAGGTTTTGCCATGTTGCCCAGTCTGGTCTCGATCTCCCGAACTCAGTGATTCACCCTCCTCAGCCTCCCAAAGTGCTGGGATTATAGGCATGAGCCACCACACCTGGCCTGATTTTTTTTCCATTTATTTCTTCATTTATTATTTCTTTTCTCCTACTTCTTTTGGGAGTTTATTTTCATTATTGTTGGGCTTTCTTTTTTTTTTTTTTTCTTTGAGACAGAGTCTCACTTTGTTGCCCAGGCTGGAATACAGTGGCATGATCATGGCAGCCTCAACCTCATGGGTTCAAGGGATCCTCCTTCCTCAGCCTCCTGAGTAGCTGGGACTATAGGCACACACCACCATGCCTGGCTAATTTAAAAAAAAAAAAAATTTTAGAGATGAGGTCTCACTGTGTTCCCTAGGCTGGTCTTGAACTTCTGGCCTCAAGCAGTCCTCCTGCCTTCATCTCCCATAGTGCTGGGATTATAGTTGTAAGCCACTGAGCCGGTCTGTTGGGTTTGTTTTTTTGTTTGTTTTTTTGGTTGGTTGTTTTTTTAAGTCTCTTTAGTTGAGCGATTATTTATATTCAGTATCTTGGTTTTTTCATCATTGCGTTTAAATTTGGAAATTGCTATAATTTTCACTCTAAGAACTGCTTTGACTGCCTCCCACAAGTTTTGATATGTATACCTATATTGTTCACTTCTAAATATTTTTGCATTTCCATGGTAATTTCTACTTTAACCCACAAATTATTTAGGAATGTGCTTTTTAGTTTCCAAACGTATGTTTGTTTGTTGTTTTACTTTTAACTTTTTTTTTTTTTTTTTTTTTTTGAGATGGAGTCTCGCTCTGTCGCACAGGCTGGAGTGCAATGGCCGGATCTTGGCTCACTGCAAGCTCCGCCTCCCGGGTTCACGCCATTCTCCTGCCTCAGCCTCCGGAGTAGCTGGGACCACAGGCGCCCGCCACCTCGCCCGGCTAGTTTTTTGTATTTTTTAGTAGAGATGGGGTTTCACCGTGTTAGCCAGGATGGTCTCGATCTCCTGACCTCGTGATCCACCCGTCTCGGCCTCCCAAAGTGCTGGGATTACAGGCGTGAGCCACCACGCCCGGCCTACTTTTTACTTTTTAAAAAAAATTGTAGAGTTTTTCAGTCATTTCTTTTTGTCTCTTTTCTTTCGCAATGGGCCATGTTTGAGCTATGGGACTTCAACTTGACTTTTATTGTTCCACTTATTTTTTATTTATTTGTGGTCAGAGAATGTGGTCTATATGATATAACTTCCTTGGAAACCCTAAACCATACCTACAGGAGCTTTCACTCAAGCTTCTCCTAATGAGGCCTCAGAATTCCCATCACCTTTGCCTCAAGGAAGAAACATACCAATGAAATTGCTGGCCATCTGCTACCAAGCACATATGCCTAACAGATGGTCCTGCATTTCCTAAAATATCCCCAAAGGTTGACCAGATGGAAGAAAGACATTGGGCCTCTCCCAAGTGACCTCCCAAACTTGAGTTTAAGAACTAGATTGCTCACTTTGGGAGGCCGAGGCAGGCGGATCACGAGATCAGGAGATTGAGACCATCCTGGCTAACATGGTGAAACCCTGTTTGTACAAAAAATACAAAAAATTAGCCAGGCGTGGTGGCGGGTGCCTCTAGTCCCAGCTACTTGGGAGGTTGAGGCAGGGGAATGGCGTGAACCCGGGAGGCGGAGCTTGCAGTGAGCTGAGATCGTGCCACTGCACTCCAGCCTGGGCGACAGAGTGAGACTCCATCTCAAAAAAAATTAAAAAAAAAAAAAGAACTAGATTGCTTTGCTCCTCTCCCAAAGATGAAACTTAATATTCTTAGCTGCAGACAGATCTGCAAGAGAAACCAGGTCATAGCCAAGGGCTTGTCCAGGAACTTCTCCACTACTAGTAGCTGAAGGGCAACAGTGCCTTGGTGTTGACACTTAACTCTGCACATGGGCAGGGCTCTTTATCTCCCTTATCCTCAAAGCAAACTGTAAGGAGTGTTGGTAGGAGGGTACAGGAGGCAGGCCTGAGGAGCCTGTGCCATTCTGAGCAATATACAGTAGTCATTAAGAGAGTGGGCTCTGGAGCCAAACTGACTGGGTTGGAATCCTGGCTTTATTATTTTGTAGTTGTGAACAAGTTACTTAACAGATATTTCTGTTTCTGTTTTCTTATCTTTTAATGGATAATAGGTTCCACCTCCCAGGGTGGTTGTCATGGTAATAAATGTATAGTGCTAGGAACAATGCCTGACACTTAAGAAACACCTACTAACTATCAGGTACTATATAAACAGTTTTTTTTTTTTTTTTTTTTTTTTTTTTTTGAGACGGAGTCTTGCTCTGTCACCCAGGCTGGAGTGCAGTGGCCGGATCTCAGCTCACTGCAAGCTCTGCCTCCCGGGTTCACACCAATCCCCTGCCTCAGCCTCCCGAGTAGCTGGGACTACAGGCGCCTGCCACCACGCCCGGCTAGTTTTTTTTTTGTATTTTTTAGTAGAGACGGGGTTTCACCGTGTTAGCCAGGATGGTCTCGATCTCCTGACCTCGTGATCCGCCCGTCTCAGCCTCCCAAAGTGCTGGGATTACAGGCTTGAGCCACCGCGCCCGGCCTTATATAAACAGTTTTTATTGGCAGACACAGTGGCTTACGCCTGTAAATCTAGCAGTTTGGGAGGCTGAGGTGGGAAGCTTGCATGAGCCCAGGAATTTGAAACCAGCCTGGGCAACAAAGTGAAGCGCCATCTCTACAAAAAATTTAAAAATTAACCAGGCATAGTGGCACATTCTTGTAGTCCCAGCTACTCGGGAGACTGAGGCAAGAGGATCACTTGAGCCTGGGAGGTCGAAGCTGTGGTGAGCCATGATCGCACCATTGCACTCCAGTCTGGGCAACAGACTCTGTCTCAAAAAAAAAAAAAAATCAGTTTTTATTAATTCAATTACCTGAGCTGTTTTCATTCCAATCCATTTCAACTGGCTTTCATGTTCCGTTTCTCCATTCATCTCTTTGTTAGCTGAAATTCCTTCTCCAATCATTTCTTCAGGAGATGCTCATGGAAATTATGTTTTCTGAACCTTACGTGTTCAAAAATATTTGGTGCCTACTAAAAGAAAGTTCAGCTATATAAAATAATAATAGGCTATGACTGAGCACTTATGAAAGTCACAGGTGATCTATACTTAGACTATTTAATCCTCATAATGATGCTGTAAATTAAGACCTATTAACATCCCCTTCACAGATGAGACTATTAGGACACAGGCGAGTCTCACTTCCTTTCCCAAAGCCTCCGCTGCCATTGCACCACTGTTGTCTACTGTTAAATATGGCTATGGAGAAATCTGGGGCCAATCTGATTTGTTTCCCCTTTAAGGTGCCTTGATCTTTTTACCTGGATGCTCAAAGGATAACTTATTTTTGAAGTTCAGTGAACCTCAGTGGGATATGTCACAGGGGTCATTCATGTCAGTTTTTCTTGGGACATTCATTGTATATCCTTTCAATCTGTAGATTAAAGTGTTTTAATTTCTGTGAAGTTTCCTTGAATTCTACTTTGAGTATTTTTTCTTTTCCACTTGTTCCCATTCTCCTTCATATGGATATGGTGGATATACTTTGTCTTTTATATCTATAAATTTATCGTAAATTCATTTTATTTATTTTTAAATTTCCATTTCATTTTGCTTGCATTCCTCAACCTTGTCCTCCAGAGTTTTTTGTTGTTGTTTTTGTTTTTTTAAAGACAGGATCCCCCTCTGTCACCCAGGCTGGAGTGCAATGGTGCAATCTTGGCTCTCTGCAACCTCTGCCTCCCAGGCTCAAGTAATCCTCCTACTTCAGCCTCCCAAGTAGCTAGTACTACATGTGTGTGCCCCCACACCCAGCTAATTCTTTTGTATTATTTGTAGAGATGGGGTCTTGCTATGTTGCCCAGGCTGCTCTCAAACTCCTGAGCTCAAGCAATCTGCCTGTCCCAGCCTCCAAAGTGCTGTTATTACAGGGATGAGCAACAACGCCTGGCCTAGTCCTCCTAAATCTTACTGTGTTTTATCCCTGTCTGTCTTTCCCCTCATTTTTAATGTGGCTTTTATTTCTAGGATGTTTTATTTTCCTTCCTGTCTGAGTTCTGTTAGCTTATTTTAAACTTCCTCCTATTGCCTCATCATTTCTTCTGCTTTGAAGTCTTATTTTAAACTGGTTCAGTAAGTCCTTTAAATTCATAACAATATGTTTGGTCTGTTTCATAGCAACATTCTTCTAGATTTTTTTTTTTTTTTTTTTTTTTTTTTTTTGAGATGGAGATACACTTTTCTTGCCCAGGCTGGAGTGCAGTGATGTGATCTCGGCTCACTGCAACCTCTGCCTCCCGGGTTCAAGCGACTCTCCCACCTCAGCCTCCTGAATACCTGGGATTACAGGCATGCGCCACCATGCCCAGCTAATTTTGTATTTTTAGTAGAGGCAGGGTTTCTCCATGTTGGTCAAGCTCGTCTTGAACTCCCAACCTCAGGTGATCCACCCACCTCAGCCTCCCAAAGTGCTGAGATTACTGGCGTGTAAGCCACTGTGCCCTGCCTAGAAAATTTTTTTTATCTGACATTTGCTTTTCCTATTCCATTCTTCCTAATTCTTGTAGATTTGCTATGTAGATCTTTTGCTTGTTTGGTTTTGATTATTACTCATTACTGAGTGAAATGAGCCAGCCATGTGCAGGAAGCAACTGGGCAGTAAACTGAGCTGGTAGTGAAGCTGCTTGTGGCCCTGTCTCCCAGCCATAGTTCATCAACAGACTGCCTCCAGCAAAGAGAACATTTCTGAGGATTTTATCATTCAGGCCTGCCTTATCTTACTATTTCATGGTGCCAAATAGAGTTCTGGGAAGTTCCCACAGCTTGTGCCCCTTAAACCTTTGTTGCAACCAGGGTAGTGGTTGTGCTCTGCAGATGGACCACCTCCTTGGTGCTCTGCCAACTTTGTCTGCGAGTGGGGCCCACAGCAGGTATTTAATCTCAGCATACTTCTAGGCTCTGGTGTAGTCTTTACTGAATTTGGCAGGTCATCCTCATTTATTGTACCTAGGGTTTCATTGGTACCTTATTTTTTCAGAGTGGATGGTTTTTTTTTTCCCCCTTTCTTGTTTTTGGGTGATCTCAAGGATGACAACATGACAGGGGTAACTTTATTTTGTTATTCTAAACTTTATTTATTTTAAAACCAGAACTTTTTTTTTTTTTTTTTTTTTTGGAGACAGGGTCTCACTCTCTCACCCAGACTGGAGTGCAGTGGCATGATCTTGGCTCACCACAACCTCTGCCTCCCAGGCTCAAGTGATTCTTCTGCCTCAGCCTCCCAAGTAGCTGGGATTACAGGTGCCCGCCATTACCGCCTGGCTAATTTTTGTATTTTAGTAGAGACAGGGTTTCACCATGTTAGCCAGGCCGGTCTTGAACTCCTGACCTCAAATGATCCACCAGCCTCAGCCTCCCAAAGTGCTGGGATTACAAGCGTGAGCCACCGCGCCTGGCCTAAAACTGGAACCATTTTTAAAAATAGAGTGCCTCTATTCTTGGAAGGAGTAGGTAACATACCGCCTTAGACCACATCAAGTGGGTAAAATAGTTTCAAAGTTCTACACACACCCCAACAGCAAAAAGCTTTCTCATAATCATATAGGTGTAAGTAACAGCTTAGATCAAATCCAGGTCTGTCGAAGTCCAAAGCCTCAGTTCTTTTTGTCATAGAACTTTCTCATAAAGAATAAAGATATCTCTTTATGCTTTTTCTTATGAATATTTTTCTATTAACTACTTTTTCTTTCCTGGTTTTTAGTGTGACAAGTACAAGACTGGAGTTATTGATGGGCCTGCATGTAACAGCCTTTGTGTTACAGAAACTCTTTACTTTGGAAAATGCTTATCCACCAAGCCCAACAATCAGGTAGGGACATTATGAGTAAACATTCCAGAATTATAGTGTACTCTAATTTTACCAGAAATTAAAGGCATTATTAAACGAATTCTTGAACCAAAGCTTTGAGATATTATATGTATTTCAATTTTGTATGCTTTGATTAATTGATTCAACAGACATTTATTTTATTTTAATTTTTTGAGACAGAATCTGTTGTCCAGGCTGGAATACAGTGGTGAGATCTCTGCTTACTGCAAACTCCACTTCCCAGGCTCAAGTGAGCCTCCCACCTCAGCCTCCCATGTAGCTGGGACTACAGGCTCACGCAACCACACTTGGCTAATTTTTTGTATTTTTGTAGAAAGAGTCCTGCCATGTTGCCCAGGCTGGTCTCGAACTCCTGAGCTCAAGCAATCCACCCATCTTGGCTTCCCAAAGTGCTGGGATTATAGGTGTGAGCCACTGCACCTGGCCAGTCAACAGATATGTGTTAATCTATTCCCAGTATATTCCAGACACTGTTTTGTTTTGTTTTTGTTTTTCTGTCAGCACTTTGATCTTAGACAGATGCTGTTTTAGTTACCAGGAATACAATGGTGATTAAGGCAACCTGGTGCAGTGGCTCACACATGTAATCCCAACACTTTGGGAGGCTGAGATGGGAGGACCACTTGAACCCAGGAGTTTGAGACCAACCTGGGCAATGTAGTGAGACCCTGTCTCTCCAAAATCAAAAAAATTTTTTAAAAAGCCAGGTGTGGTGGCACACACCCGTAGTTCTAGCTACTCAGGAGGCTGAGGTGGGAAGATTGCTTGAGCCCAGGAGGTTGAGGCTGCAGTGAGCTATGGTCCCACCACTGTGCTCTAGCCTGGGTGACAGAGTGAGACCCTGTCTCAAAAAATAAAAAAAAATACAGACAGCTGGGCCCAGTGGCACATGCCTGTAATCCCAGCACTTCGGGAGGCCAAGGTGGGTGGATTGCTTTAGTCCAGGAGTTTGAGGCCTACCTGAGCAACATAGCAAAACCCTGTCTCTACAAAAAATACAAAAATTAGCTGGGTGGCCAGGCACAGTGGCACACACCTGTAATCCCAGCACTTTGGGAGGCTGAGGTGGTAGGTCACTTGAGGCCAGGAGTTCGAGACCAACCTGAGCAACGTAGCAAAACCCCATCTCTACTAAAAACACAAAAAATTAGCTGGGTGTGGTGGCGCATGCCTGTAATCCCAACTACTCCAGAGGCTGAGGCACAAGAATCGCTTGAACCTGGAAGGTGGAGGTTCCAGTGAGCCAAAATCTCACACCACTGCACTCCAGCCTGGACAACAGAGCGAGACTCTTGTCTCAAAAAATATATGTATTAGCTGGGTGTGGTGGCACACACCTATGATCCCAGCTACTCGGGAGGCTGAGGTGGGGTGATCACTTGAGCCCAGGAGGTCAAGGCTGCAGTGAGCCACGTTCATGTCACTGCACTCCAGCCTGGGTGACAGAGTAAGACCCTATCTCAAAAAAAAGACAAGATTGCTCCCTTATAGACCTTACATGATCCCAGAGGGACAGGAGGCACAGCTGATAAATAAATAAATAAATAAATAAACAAAATAATTATAGAATATGGTGTGTTCTGTGGGAGATACAGAAGGCAAATAGAGAATGTAGTGTCGGGGATGGTGAGAAGTGCCTTAGAGGATGTGATCAGAGAAGACCTTTCTGAAATAATATCTGAACTTATACCTTAATAAAGAATTCATAGGCATGGGCAAAGGACAGGATGAACTAAATCACAAAAGAACTGCAAACAGCTGATGAACATAATGAAAAAAAATTCTACCTTACTTTTCATCAGAGAAATAAGAATAAAACAATAGAATATCTAATTGGGGTAGAATAAAATACAACGAAACATCCAGAGCACTGGAAAATTGCATTTTAATGTTCAACTTATGATTACTAAATTTTCCTGCATAAATATGCATTATTCCTATAGAAATTTAAAATAATTTTTAAGTTGACAATATTAATCATGTTAAAGACAATTTCTAAAACAAAGTCCAACATTTGAGTGTCTCCTGCATGCCAGGCACTGTTTGAGGCACTGAGGGAGACAGATAAAGCCTCTAACCTCGTGTTCTAATGTGAGATGAGACAGATAGTAATAAACTGATAAATAAACAAATATGATTTTAGACAGTACAAAAGGCTATGAGGATAATGAAACAGGATTAGAGGTGACCCGGAGGTGGAAGAGGATCTATTCTAGACAGGGGGTCAGGGAAGGCTTTCTGAATGCAATGTGTGATCTGAGACTTGAATGATGGAAAGGAGCCAGCCACGTGAAGATCTGGGAGAGCACATTCCAGGCAGAGCCAGCAAGTGAAGCAGGTCAGGAAGCCAAAACAAGCATGATAGCTTTAGCCTATCACAGAAAGACCAGTGTAGCTGGGACTTTGAGAAACTTGGAGTACATGGTACAAGATCAGATTGGAGACATAGGCGAGGCCAACTCAAATGGAGCCCAACCGGTCATGCAAAGGACTTTGGACTTTAATTGAAATGGGAATTTATTAGAGGGTTTGGAGCAAGGCAGTGAAATAATGTTTTGTTTGGATTAATATTAATAATATGATCTTTTTTTTTTTTTTTTTTTATGTAGAAGAGGGGCAACCTATCCTAGTGGTAAAGACCTCAGCTCTTTTCAGCATGTTACTTCACCTGTCTCTGCTTCAGTTTCCCCATCAGTGAAATAAGTATGGCCGGGCGCGGTGGCTCACGCCTGTAATCCCAGCACTTTGGGAGGCCGAGGCGGGCGGATCACAAGGTCAGGAGATCGAGACCACAGTGAAACCCCGTCTCTACTAAAAATTACAAAAAAATTAGCCGGGCGCGGTTGTGGGCGCCTGTAGTCCCAGCTACTCGGGAGGCTGAGGCAGGAGAATGGCGTGAACCCGGGAGGCGGAGCTTGCAGTGAGCCGAGATTGCGCCACTGCACTCCAGCCTGGGCTGGGCGACAGAGCGAGACTCCGTCTCAAAAAAAAAAAAAAAAAAAAAGAAATAAGTATAATGATAGTACCTACCACCTAAGGTTGGTACGAGGATTAAAATAATAGCAAATCAGTAAAAGCCGGGTGTGGTGGCTCATGCCTATAATCCCAGCAACTTGGGAGGCTGAGGCGGGTGAGTCACTTGAGGCTAGCAGTTCAGGACCAGTCTGGGCAATACAGCAAGACCCCATCTCTTAAAAAAAAAAATTTTTTTTAATTAGCCAGGTTTGGTGGGACATGCCCATAGTCCTAGCTACTTGGGAGACTGAGGCAGGAAGATTCCTTGAGCTCAGGAGTTTGAGCTGCAATGAGCTATGATTATGCCACTGAACTCCAGCCTGGGTGACAAAGCGAGACCCTGTCTCTAAAATAAATTAGTAGACCATAGGACATAGTTAACACCATATAATATTAGTTTGATAAATAACTAGATACTTAAATAGTAGTTAATTTTGGGGAAGTGGGATTATGGAAGTAGAATGTTTGGGAACTTTGCTTTTGCCTTACATCCTTCTCATTGGACTTTTTGAAAAATATATTTAGGCATGTATTACTCTTATAATTTAAAAAAATTAGTTTAAGGAAAAAATCTTGAGTATGATTTCAAGTTTGCAGTTCAAAAATAAAGTCACACTTCAACCTCAATGTTTGATGCTTGTTTTGTTTTGTTTAGAGGAGGAGGACCCTAAAAATATAGTGGTATATTTCTTAGAGTTTTCTACTCAGTATAATACGTAACTTGCCACTCTTTTTTACATAGATGTATTTAGGGATTTGGGATAATCTACCAGGTGTTGTGAAATGTCAAATGGAACAAGCGCTTCATCTTGATTTTGGAACTGAATTGGAACCAAGAAAAGAAATAGTGCTATTTGATAAGCCAACTAGAGGAACTACTGTACAGAAATTTAAAGAAATGGTCTATAGTCTCTTTAAGGTAAGTATATCCATTCACACGTTGCTAGTGTGAAGTGGGACTCTTCAGAGGAATTGGCAGGACCTCATCCTAAGCCATAAAGTATTGATATTCTTTGACCTCTATCAGGCACTCCATCCTGAGGAAATAATTGTAAGAGGCCGGGCATGGTGGCTCACGCCTGTTATCCCAACACTTTGGGAGGCCAAGGCAGGAGGATCACTTGAGCCCAGGAGTTCAAGTCCAGCCTGGGCAACATAGTAAGACCTCAGCTATATATATGTATATATATATATAAGGCAGGAGTGGTGGCATGTGCCTGTAATCCTAACTACTTTGAGAGGCTGAGGTGCGAGGATTGCTTGAGCCTGGGAGGTCAAGGTTGCAGTGAGCCAAGATCTCACCACTGCACTCCAGCCTGGGCGACAAAGTGAGACCCTGTTTCAAAAAAAAAAAGAGAAAAGAAATCTGTATTGGAGAATGTTTACTTTAACATTATTTATGATAGCTAAAACTGTCCAGATATGAGGAGGGAGTTCATTAATCAGAGTGCTGTACAGTTTGACATGAAAATTAATTCAAAAAAGGTGAAATAAAATTAGTATACTCAGAATTGTGGTTATTAGAGGCTGGGAAGGGTACAGAGAGGAGGAGAGGTTGGTTAACAGATTCAAAATTACAGCTAGATAGGCAGAATAAGTTCTAGTGTTCTATAGCACTATAGGGTAGAGAGATTAATAATTTTTGTATATTTTCAAAAAACTAAAAGGATTGTGAATGTTCACAACACAATGATAAATATTTGAGACATAAATATGCTAATTACCTTGATTTGATCATTACACATTGTATGCGTGTATTGAAATATCACTCTGTATCCCATGAATTTTTTTTCTGTGTGTTCCCATGCACAATACAGATAAGGCACAGGGCCTAGGCTGAGGTGCACATGGGAGTTTACCTCCTCATTCTGTACAGTCAGTGGAAGAACCCAGCTTGGGATAGCACCAGGAGGCCTGGGTTTTGTTTTGTTTTGGTTTGGTTTTCTGCCTTTTTTTAAAAGACAGTTTTTTGTTTGTTTTGGTTTGGTTTTTGTTTTGTTTTTTTTGGCAAGGTCTTGCTCTCGTGCCCAAGCTGGAGTGTGCAAGTGGCATGATCTCGGCTCATTGCAGCCTCAGCCTCCGGGGTTTAAGCCATCCTCCAGTCTCAGCCCCCCAAGTAGCTGGGATCACAGGCGCACCACCACACCTGGCTAAGGTTGTTTTCTTTTTAGATGGAGTCTCGCTCTGTTGCCCAGGCTGGAGTGCAATGGCATGGTCTCGGCTCATTGCAACCTTGCCTCCCGGATTCAAGCAATTCTCCTGCTTCAGCCTCCCAAGCAGCTGGGATTACAGGCACCTGCCACCACACTCGGCTAATTTTTGTATTTTTAGTAGAGATGGGATTTCACTCCCATTTTTAGTAGAGATGGGATTTTGGCGAGGCTGGTCTCGAATTCTGACCTCGTGGTGATCCACCCGCCTCAGCCTCCCAAAGTGCTGGGACTACAGGCGTGAGTCACCACACCCAGCATTTTTTTTTTTTTTTTTTTTTTTTTTAAGCAGAGACAGGGTTTCACCATGTTGCCCAGGCTGGTCTAGAACTCCTGAGCTCAAGCTATCTGCCCACCTTGGCTTCCCAAAGTGCTGGAATTACAGGCTTGAGCAATTGCGCCCATCAGTATCCCATAAATTTGTAGTTATATCACTAAAACTAATGGGAAAAAAAGCATAGCAGTTCCTCCCATGCAAAAAAAAAAAAAAATAGTACTCTGCAAATTATATTTTTTACTTTAGAGAACTACTAATACAAAGATTAAATAGAAATATAAGAAAGTTTTGGGAAAAAAATTTATTTTCATTGCTCTTTTATTTTCACTCAAATTTTTTATTTGGCTATTTTACATGCATTTCAGACTATTTTATCCCAGAGAAACAGGGAAATACTTTTTAACCTTCATTATTATACTACTACTACTTGAACAAAATAATTATTAATGTGATAAAGACAAAATAGGATAAAATAATTAGGCCAGGCATGGTGGCTCATGCCTGTAATCCCAGCACTTTGGGAGGCTGAGGTAGGAGGATCACCTGAGCCCAGGAGTTGGAGACCAGCCTGCACAACATAGTGAGATCCCCATCCCTAAACAAAAGAGAAAATAATTTTTAGTTGACCCTTATTATAACTTTGATGTAAGTACATTACAGTACAATTTTTTCAAGTCCACATATGAGGGGGTGGTTTTTTAATGTATGAATGAGGAATAATTACTTTGTTGGTTAACTATCTAAAGGGCCTGAAGGGGACAGGGGAGTTAGAGTGCCATTTTCTAAGAAACAGACAAGTATTCAGTGGGTTTTACTGCAGTTACATAAAGCATGGTTCTAGTTCACTTAGGAAGCATCATAAATATTTGGAGATATAATACATTGTTCTTTTATGGGAATTCAGTACGATTATTTCTAGCATGGTTAATAGTGCCCATAAAGGAACTTAGTATGTTATAGCATGGGAGATATTTTTCATTCCTTCTGTATAATTAGCCAAATTCTTGACAGGCAAAATTGGGTGACCAAGGAAACCTCTCTGAACTGGTTAATCTCATCTTGACGGTGGCTGATGGAGACAAAGATGGCCAGGTTTCCTTGGGAGAAGCAAAATCAGCATGGGCACTTCTTCAACTGAATGAATTTCTTCTCATGGTGATACTTCAAGATAAAGAACATACCCCCAAATTAATGGGATTCTGTGGTGACCTGTATGTGATGGAAAGTGTTGAATATACCTCTCTTTATGGAATAAGCCTTCCTTGGGTCATTGAACTTTTTATTCCATCTGGGTTCAGAAGAAGCATGGATCAGCTGTTCACACCATCATGGCCAAGAAAGGCAAAAATAGCCATAGGACTTCTAGAATTTGTGGAAGATGTTTTCCATGGCCCCTATGGGAATTTCCTCATGTGCGATACTAGTGCCAGAAACCTAGGATATAATGATAAGTATGATTTGAAAATGGTGGATATGAGAAAAATTGTGCCAGAGACAAACCTGAAAGAACTTATTAAGGATCGTCACTGTGAGTCTGATTTGGACTGTGTCTATGGCACAGATTGTAGAACTAGCTGTGATCAGAGTACAATGAAGTGTACTTCAGAAGTGATACAACCAAACTTGGCAAAAGCCTGTCAGTTACTCAAAGACTACCTACTGCGTGGTGCTCCAAGTGAAATTCGTGAAGAATTAGAAAAGCAGCTTTATTCTTGTATTGCTCTCAAAGTCACAGCAAATCAAATGGAAATGGAACATTCTTTGATACTAAATAACCTAAAAACATTATTGTGGAAGAAAATTTCCTACACTAATGACTCTTAGTTCATTTGGACATAGTTACAATTTTAAGAAACTTGCCACTTTTAAAGAACAATTTTGAGCATTAAAAAAATGGCTTCAGATTCCTGCCAGCTACACACAACTCCTTCCCCCAGGCCTGAGAAGCCACCAGGATGTGATTACTGAAGTAATGGCAGGTGTAAGATCAACAGGTCCCCAAGATGTCATTCCTGCCCTTTTAGAAGCCCTGTTACATCTCTGATGTTCATTATTTAACTATCTTGACTGACTTTAAAAACCAATGCTGTGAAAAGCCTCATTCCATAAACATCAATAGTGAGTCATCTGTAGATTTACCTTAGCCAAAATACCAATGCTGGAAACATTGTGTTTGCATTGAAGCTGCTGTTCAACAAGAAAATTTATAAATTTACTAATGTCTTAGCATGGTAAAGTTTGCACATTAACAGAAATTAAGACTGCAAAGCAGGTTAAACTTGCTCCTTTATAAACAGATGTTGGGTTAATAGCATGGTTTATTCTATTAAAGACTTATACACCCATTTTTAACCTCATTCAGCCATCAGCTGTTATGTGTAGCTTCACAATGTTTCAAGTGGCTTACTTCAAGAAATCTTATACTTGACAATACACCAATTTTATTGACTGAAAATGGATGAACTTTCCTAAAGAGTCAAAGGGCCCATCTTAGTATTACACAGCTGACTTGAGCCCTTCAAAACTGACATCTTAAGGCCCAATCAAGATCCACATATCCTGACTTTGATCTTTGTGCAAGTGGGACTGTAAGTGCAAGACTAAAATAAATTATAGCAGACTTTTAAGAATAACTTTCCATTTTCAAACAGTATACATTCTGTGGGCCAAAGGGCTATTTCTTGAAGAGGCATGTAAATGTATTCATCTAATGTTTTTTTCCCCACGTAAACTTGATATTCAAGGTTTAATATTTGCTCCTTTCATATTTTCACACATATACTCAGATTTGGCATGTACCTTTCAACATCTCCATAAAATTAAACACCTTTTGGAGAAAAGATCCAGTATTTTCTGCTCAAAGGTTTCACCTACTTAAAGTGGATGTGTTAAAAATCTATGTGACCTTCACTGGACAGCTTTCTCTCAAAACTTTCCTTCAACGCCATGGATTAGCACCAGTTTTGTTTACTTTAAGGTACTTTTCCCATTAATCATCTGGTTATAATAAATGGATGGAAGAAATATTTCCCAGTGATGGCTGGTCTGTTGCTTGCCAGATTTTTAGGAAGAGCTGTTCATCATACAACATAAGGGATAATGACTCCTGTCAGGTAAAACAGAAGCCCAAGAAATAACAACTTTTTCTTAAAACAGTTACGCTTGTTTTCTTGGAGGAAAAAAACCTGTCAACTACTTTGCTTTTATAAAATATTTCAGGGTATTTCCTATAAGGTTCGTAAGAAGAAGAGCTTAACACAGAAGTAGTTTCTGTCTGTAAGTTTATTATCTTTATCTGAAAAATCACCATAGAAAATTGTTTGGTTTAGCTCTCAGCAGCCCGCTCCTGAGCTCTGAGGAAGCTTGCCTTCTTTTGAGCTACCCGATCCTTCTTCTGAGCAAGGGACATTTTGGGACGGTTCCACCTACAAAAGATACGAATATATATTTTTTAAAGCATAACTGAAGAGAATAGAGAATAATTTAAAATTTTAATTTTAACAGTTTATTTTAAGAGAATATTCAAGACTTTGCAATCACAAGGAGGCTAAATAATCCAAGTTCAAATACATTTACTTATGTATGATCTTAAGCTAACTTTCCCAAACCCCAAGTTCTATAATGTCCTACTACCACAGGGTCAAAAGTCAAATAGAAGACATGTTAGATCCAGCAATCCCACTTCTAGGTATTTGCCCAAATGTTTTGAAATCAGTTTGTCCAAGAGAGTGGCACTCCCATGTTCATTGCAGCACTATATATTAACAACAGATAAATGGATAAAGGAAATGTGGTATACATATACATAATGGAATATTACTCAGTCTTTAAAAAAGATGGAAATTGTCATTTGCAACATGAATGGAAGTGGAGAATATTGTGCTCAGTGAAGTAAGCCAGGCACAAAAAGACAAATACTTCATATTCATATAGAATCTAAAACAATGTAACTCACAGAAGTAGAGAGAAGAATGGTGGTTACAGAGGTTGGTGGGGGTGGTGGGTGCAAAGAATGGGCAGATAGTCAAGTATAAAACCTCCAACTGGAGGAATATGGTTTTTTTTTTAGTTCTATTGCACAGCATGATAATATAGAGTGTTGTACGCTTCACAATTAAGAGAATAAATTTCAAATGTTCTTGCCACAAAGTGTTAAGTATTTGAGGTGAATGTTAAATACACTGATTACTACACATTGTATTTATAGGCCATCACATCACTTTATGCTTACGTGTTCATCAAGTATTACTTTCTATTCCATTTAAAGATCAAAACATGAAAGAGCAACAAAAAGCAACTTTTTTGTCAGCCAATAAAAAATGCAGTAACCAGTACTTAGACTGTACTAGGATAGAAAGCCACCTCAGTAGTGTCTGAGGCTAACACATTTCTATCACCACAGTTACTTTTGCAAACCTGGTTCCCTTCGCTTCTGCCACATCATGCAGAGCTAGTGATCGAGTTTGCACAATTACACCATTACACCAAGTCTGCCCCACGTGGGAACCACTCCCAACCTGTTTTCTTGAAAAGACAAAAAAAAAAAAAAAAAATGACGTACCTCTTCTTTTTAACTTCTTTCTTGGGCTTCTTTTCATAGACTGGATTCTCTCGTATAGCAGCATGAGCTTTCTTATACATCTCCTCCATCTGAAACAAAGGAAAGCAAACAGTACTTGGTTTCATTTCATATGCCCTACTATATTAATGCAACCATAACTTATTTTGTCCTTCTAAGTCAGATTCTCAAAAGGAACTAAACTAAATCAATGTTGGTAAACACTAACTTCTAATAAATTCCCAATTTTTGCCTTATGCAATGTAAATTATCGCTATTCATACAACTCCATCTTAAGAAAAAAAAAATCAGGTCAGGTGTGGTGGTTCATGCCTGTAATCTCAAGCACTTTGGGAGTCTGAAGTGGGAGGATCACTTGAGCCCAGGAGTTTGAGACCAGCTAAGGCAACACAGTGAGACCTGTCTCCACAAAAAAACTAATTAGCCAAGTGGCAATTATTAATGGTGGCATGCACCTGTAGTCCCAGCTGCGGAACTACACTTGAGTCCAGGAAGTCAAGGCTGCAGTGGCACAATCACAACTCACTGGACCCCTAGCCTAGGTGACAGAATCAGACCTCATCTTCTACCAAAAACTAAAAAAAAAAAAAAAAATAGCAGGGCATGGTGATGCACACCTATAATCCCAGCTACCTCGGGAGCCTGAGGTGGGAGGATTGCTTGAGCCCAGAAGTTTCAAGTTGCAATGAGCTATAATTGTGCCATTGTACCCCAACCTGGGCAACAGAACAGAACAAGATCCTGCCTCAAAAAAATAAATAAATAAGAAAAGAAAAAGAAAAATCTGCAGGTACTTCTGAGAAATTCAGCCACACTTCTTGAGTCACTCTAAATCAAATTTTTGTCGGCAGAAATATTGCGCTTCTCATTTTAAAATGCTGTCTGGCCTAGATTCTTTCATTCAGGAACAAGTGCCAAAAGTATCAGTTAAGATGATTAATGTATGTGACCAAGAGTCACAACACTGACATAGCTTAACTGAGACCAAGGACTGGATACAGGCCAACAAGCAAATTCATCTGTCATCCCACAATCCCTAGGCTTTTGTTTTCCATCTTTATTTCACAGGCCTTTTAAAGTAATTCCCAGCATTATGTACCAAGGACCTCTTCTGTCTTTCACTACTACCAATCCCTAGTATCTGGTGGTAATACAAGGCCTCTAGGACCAGAAAGACGTCAGAAATTTTCCTGAAAAGCCAACCGATTAGGTATGTTATTGGGCAATTTTTTGGTTTGTGTTTTGACACAAAGTCTCGCTCTGTGGCCCAGGCTGGAGTGCAGTAGCGCAATCCCAGCTCAGTGCAACCTCCACCTCCAGGATTCCAGCAATTCTTCTGCCTCAGCCTCCTGAGTCACTGGGATTACAGGAGTGAGCCACCATGCCCAGCTACTTTTTGTATTTTTAGCAGAGACAGGGTTTCACCATATTGGCAAGGCTGGTCTCGAACTCCTGACCTCAAGTGATCTGCCTGCCTCGGCCTCCCAAGTCCAGGGATTACAGGAGTCAGCTACCATGCCCTGCCAGGGCAATTTTGTTCTAAAACTCACTGGGGAAAAAAAAAAAAAGCTGCAACTCTCTGAATACCTAATAATTATAGCCCACTACAGACTATGTCACAGTAATCCAGGTCTCTAAAATTATTCATTCAATGTGGAGATGTGATTACTACATGTATTTGCATAAAGATTATTAGTAAAGGAAAATAATGCAAAAATGCTCACTGCATTTGAAACCTCAACTACCTATACCCATTTTGAAAGTTAATTTCCCTACCTCTTTTAGCACTCTACTATAGCTGTTCACTAACAAACAAATCCATTTGATGACTTCATATATAGTCATTCAACAAATCTAAGCAACCCAGTTCCTTCCAAGACATCAGACAAGTAGACATGTAGATAATGCCATGAATCAGGTAAAGACCACTTCCTGTTGGAGACACATCGGATGTCTGCATAGGATTTCAGCAGGCACACTGAAGGATAGAGGCCACTGTAGATAAAATTAATGAGCCAGCTAGAAAAATACATTAGCCAAAAAGTAGTCTAGCTGAAGGAAGGCATGTATACAGGAAAGCATTAGGAAGTAAACATCTGAAAGCACAAACTGTGAGTCTGAAAGTTCTGAGCAAGTATGACATGACTACATCAAGATATAGGTTAGGAAGTAAATTTTGCAGGACTAATAGAATCATAATCTAAAAGTAAATGACCTCTTTTCTTTACCAGGATGAAGTCGTAAGTAACAAAGAAATATAACGCAGTAAAAATTAACGTGCACCTACATTACTGATAAAAAACTACTCTTCTTTTCCTAACTCAGAACTCAAGCTATGTATTTATTCAGCCTTTACACTGTGTCCAAAGCATAGAAATAACAGAAAGTGATCATTTCCCAACTACAACTCTGTTTTTATCCAAAATAGAAGCTACTACACACTAACAAAAAAGGACTTGGGTCAGGCACAATGGCTCTCATCTGTAAGCCCAGCACTTTGGGACTGGTTCTTGCATACATGACTCCCCTCATTTCTACATCATGCAAACCCAGTGATCAAATCTCTTTTCCTGTGTACATGTCTGAGATAATTGGAAAGCCCAGAATATAGCACACATATGCTACGAAGAGCTTCCCTCTCAGATGGTACCAAATAAGTGAAGTTTATTATCTAGCACCTCCTATCAAACAAAGCAGATTACAACTATGATTACAGGAATGACATCTACAAATACGTAACAGCCAAAGCATAAAAGGTAGCCAAATCTTCAGATACTTGAAGTCTCCCACACCTGAGGATCTAAAAGATTACTAAAAGAATGTTGACATGTCTAGCTCAGTACTACCCTGAAACATACCTATATAACAATGTTACCTGCCCCCAAAACAAGTAATAAACCTATTTCTATAAATTAACCAATATAGACATTTTTAGGTAAATGTTTTACCATGTCTGGAGTTACACTGTTCTTTATGTATTGAGAGAACTGTTTCTTGTAAGCATCTTCATCTTCTTCCATTAAGTAGCGCATGTAATCTGCAACATTCTGGCCCATGATGTGCTTCCGGTGTACTTCTGCATTAAATTCCTTGCTTTCAGAATCATAACCGGGGAATCGTTTGGTACTAAAATAAAGTTATTCATATTTTAGTATAGACTCACTTAACTTAGTTTACTAGTAAGAATTTACTTCAGTAGCTGCCATCAGTCCCGTCTTGAAACAATTATCGCATCATATGCAACCAAAGGACCAACTACTGACTGCTCAGTTAATGGGATATCATCATTCAGCAGCTCATCTCTGAATTCCAGGACAGAAATGAAATTCATGCTACAAACACCTTTAAAAGCCATTACCAAGGCTTTCTACCATGCAAAACTAGGTATCCAGCACATTAGCACAGGAAGGAGTTTCAAAACTTATACTCTAAATCCTTTAATTTTCAGTGGGTATATGTGAATAAGTGATTTGTCCAAGATCCCAGTTAATGAAATTGTCAAGTGAGAATGCTCTTGGTGTACTTGCAACTAACTCCCCCCACCCACCTCCACATCATAAAAGCAAAATTTCAGTTGGGCTATATTTTAGGCTTACCAAAAATTACTATTTCTTGGTTAAATCACCAAATACTAAAATATTCCTAAGAAGTTAATAAATCAAGATGCATAGACTCAACAATAAAAAATACCATTAAACCAATAGAACTACAAATTAACCTACTTAACTTCCCAAAATGGCCTACAATCTTATTCCTAAGTTGCAGGTTTAGAAATCTCTCATAAGCCTTTTCCTCAAACTCCTTATCAAATTCTAGGATCCACCTTTTTGCATAATTCAGCAAATCATTTTTATTCTGATTGAAAAAAGAAAGTACATGGAGAAAGAGGATGGAGTTGCTCATTGCTAATAAAAATTAAGTCATATGCAAAAGGTAGTGGTTTCAATCCCATCTCTTTAACTGGCCCGAAAAACCTGGACAAATAACTCTGAGCCTCTGACTCTTAATTTATAAAATGGGCTATAATTCTCTCCTGCCCTACCAGGTTTCTCCTGCATGGTACCTAGGCATACAGGAGGCATTCAATGATAGCTACTTTAATTCAGTTATCCCCACAACCCAACTAGTTAAAAACAGGGAAGTACCAGAATCCAGGCACCAAGATCTTAAATAGTATTCTTACCTGTGAGGGATAGACAAGCCTCCATCCACAGCTCCCTTCAGGGCGCCAAAAACTTTATTGCCAGTGGTAGTTCTGGCAAGGCCTGCATCCAAATAGCAGGTAAAGGCACCTGGCTGACCATCAATGCTTTCCACATTGTATTCATCGCCAGTTACCTCCACTTGGCCTTCATAGATCTTGTCCATGCCAAACCTATTGAGAAGCTATTAAAGAAACCAACGTAAATGCTGGTTTGAATTATTCAAGCTGTTCTAAAATTAAAATAGCTTATGTCATAACCGTAAGGACCACTGACATCTGGAAAAGAAAATTTCCTTCCACACCCACCCCTTTCACCAGATCCACTTGGTCATGAATTTTTAAATGCTATAAAAAGAATCTTAAAACATTCGATTTCACCTGAAACAATTTTGTTTTATGACTTCTGCATCTTTGCTACATGTCCACACTTGACTTATGCAGCAATCAATGAAAATGCATAAATTTGATTCTTACACTTACTCAGGGAGGTTATCTCCACATCCAGTATATTTGCTTAGAATAATTCATCAACTACATATTTTGATGCCATAACATGTAGTTTAACTTAATCTGGAGTAAAATTTTAAGGGTAGAATCCTGGACAAAAGGAGCATCATTCGTGGCTCTATTCTCCAACTACATTATGTTAACCTGAGCCACTCCTCTGCTGGTACACAGTCGCCTAGGTATGGTTCCACAAGTAGTGCCTTTAAACCAAATTGTCCTCATGACAATGTCCTCTCCATTCAAACGTTGTTTATAACCAATGATGTGAGTTGTGTCATCAACCTTGATGCACATGCTTAACAATTCCATTGCAAAACCAGGTCAAAAACTGAGATAATAAAAACAAGGCAAAATCCCATCTTCATCTGCTAGCAAAATAGAGCATATACAGCAAACACTGCCAACCAGATGGAAAAATGTTTAGAACAAAAATGAATCTTCCTATCAATGACCACTCTCCAAAACACTAAGATTCTCTCTTTTTTTTTTTGAAACGGAGTTTTGCTCTTGTTGCCCAGGCTGGAGTGCAATGGCGTGATCTCAGCTCACTGCAACCTCTGCCTTCTGGGTTCAAGTGATTCTCCTGCCTCAGCCTCCCAAGTAGTTGGGACTACCAGCACACACACCATCATGCCCGGCTTTTTTTTTTTTTTTTTCTATTTTTTTTAGTAGAGACAGGGCTTCACCATGCTGGCCAGGCTAGTCAAACTCCTAACCTCAAGTGACCCACCGTTCTCGGCTTCCCAAAGTGCTGGGATTATAGGCTTGAGCCACTGCGCCCAGCCAAGATTCTCCAGTTTTAATGTGCATATAAATCACTTGGTACATACTATCAAAATACAGATTCCAGACGGTCTAGAGTGGAGTTCCCAAAAGTCTGCATTTTTAATGTTTGCCAACATCCAGAATGTATACCTAAGTAGCAAATAGTCACTAGCTACAAGTAGATTTTCTTTTTTTTTTTTTTTTTTTTTTGAGACAGAGTCTCGCTCTGTTGCCCAGGCTGCAGTGGCCGGATCTCAGCTCACTGCAAGCTCCGCCTCCTGGGTTTACGCCATTCTCCTGCCTCAGCCTCCCGAGTACCTGGGACTACAGGCGCCCACCACCATGCCAGGCTAGTTTTTTCTTTTTTTTTTTTTTTAGTAGAGATGGGGTTTCACCGTGTTAGCCAGGATGGCCTCGATCTCCTGACCTCGTGATCCGCCCATCTCGGCCTCCCAAAGTGCTGGGATTACAGGCTTGAGCCACCGTGCCCAGCCAAGTAGATTTTCAAATACAAGTTTATATACTGCTGGAACTCAACAGCCACAGGTTGCTAGTGGCAAAACCACTGGACAGCAAATTACAGATTTGTGTCATTGCAGAAAAGTTTACTGGAAAGAGCTGACCTAGATAGGTCCATAAACAGGGCAGAAAACTGGAAGCAGGCACTCTCCTGAAGCACAACTGAAGCTATCTTATCCATTTACAGACATCTTACAGAAAACTCTCCAAGCAATGAGCCGCAAACTACATCAATTAAAGTCATCTTGTACATACCCTGCGGGCCAGCAGCAGGCCAGTACAATATGCTGCAGCATAGTTTGTCAGGCCAACCTTCACACCGTATTTTGGCAGTTCGTGTGCATATGCTGCGCAGACTATCATATCCCCCTCTATACGGGCATAAGCAATCTACAGTAAGAGAAAAACTAGGTTAGTAATCTGTTGCTTTCACTCTCTCATTACATCTTAATGATTTCTTTTCAAAGGAATTAAAAAAACATTGATGGACATAAATGTGCATCACTTAAAATGCTTAAGACTCTTAGCTGGGTTACTAGTAAATTAGAGGTACTTAAAAAGTCAAAGAGGAATATCCAAATATTTCAATCATCTTTTGAACTAAACATAACTAAATTCGGCAAAGTCTCAGGAACCTAATGTTTAGTTATCTGAACTTGGGTACGGAGGAAGACAATGCCTTCACAATCAACAAATTATTGGCCCAGAACACAGGTGTGCCTACCTGCTACAAAATATCAATAAATCTTAACTCTCAGAATTTCTCCTAGTTGTAAAAGCCCAGGATTCTAGCTTTCAGAGTCCAGTGAGAGTGCTCCTGGTACAACAGCAAACTGACACTTCCTAAAGGTCTTTCATGCGGGAGCCACCTTTGTATATTTTATTAAAACCTATTTCAAAGAATAAGCAGAACAAGCTTAAATCCCTGTTTAACTCGCAACTACCTCTTCAGTGGTTAAGTGGCATACAAGGCCATATAGGAAAAATAAGGACAAACCCTATTCTTCTACTGGAATTGGGATGGGCAAGAACTTCTTACTTGCTTCTAATCTCCCCATCCCACACACATAAAACAAATCAGTCTCTTACTCTCTCGCCTAGGTTGGAGGGCAGAGGTGTGATCTCACTTCACTGCAGCCTCAACCTCGGGGCTCAAACAATCCTTCCACTGAGTGGCTGGGACTACAAGCGCGCCCCACCATGCCCAGCTAATTTTCTTACATTTTTTGTGAAGACAAACTCTCACTATATTGCCCAGGCTGGTCTGAAACTCCTGGGCTCAAGCAATCTTTCCAAAGTGCTGGGATTACAGGCATGAGCCACCGTGCCCAACCAAGAGCATTTTTTAAAGTACCAATTTCCCAGGCTCCAATTCTAGACTTACTAAAAGGAAAAGAAATTATTCACTGAATGCTTTTGGAGGTGCTAGACAGCCCTTCTAACACACACACCATGTGCTTTGCTTCCCAAGCACAATTTCTCTAGCAGTAAAAAAAAAAGGGGGGAATGTCTAGAATATAACTTACCTGACAAATGATATCTCTGTTTGTTACACGAACTATCATCCTGTATTTGGGTGTGTTGTATTTATTTTTATCCTGTATCACCAAGCGTTTCCGAGCATAGTAATCAGTTTTACCCTCTGAGAAAGAAAAAAGTAATTTTAGAAAAGATATTCCACTGCATCTGCAAAGCAGATTAATATTGTAAACACAAAAAGGTGACAGTACCTCGTCGTCTTCTAAATTTCACTTGGTATCTCTTAAAGTAGGCCTTATTCTTAACAACTTTAACAAACCCCTTAAAGAAAAAAGGATGTTATTAAAACTTTGATAATGTCTTAGCCTATGATACTTTTGACATGAATTAACCATGTAACAAAATAACACTCCAACTTCAAGAGCAAAAACAAACTGTCACTTGCAGAATCCCATGTTTCACAAGCAACTAGGGTTCAAGAATGTTTTTCCTCTACATTCCATGTCACAGACTGATAGTTTTATAAAACACAATAAAAACGAATCATTAGAGAAATATGGAATAAAAGAAACATACAAAATGCAGATCCCAATTTATTACATTTAAAGCTATAAAATTATTGTTACATTGCTTTCAAAAGGTTTAAACGCTCTCAATTTCCGTACTTTTTTCTTCGAGGACCAGCACCAGCAACTGTGCCAAACTTTTGCGAAGCACTGCTCTAGACAGCAGTCAGTGGCGCCAAACGTCAGTCTGTTCGGAACACGCTATGTCCCACTTCGAAAATCTAGCCTCAAATAACAACTACATACCTCTCTCGCTTCCCACGTATGTTTTTCAAAAGCCAAAATTACCTGCCACAAAGCTTAACTGGGTAAGAGCACATTCAGCAATAATTCCCCACTAAAACAGCACTGTTCCCCATCAGCTAAAGCAACATTTCATCCCACCCTTGGGGCCCTACCCCAATAATTAATAACTCGTCCGGCGACGGCCTCCAGAGGAAGAGACAGGAGGCACGTATTCCACGTTAAAGGAGTTTCCGGGGCCCAGGAACACCTCCGCCTCCAAGCTCCACTGACAATTTTGGCTTCAAAGCCACTTGCTTGGCCCACCAGCACAAGCTTCCTAAAAGACTCGCCCGCTCCGACATTCTCCCGGAAAAGCCACGAAGTACTCGGTACTCGGAGCTCGAGCGGGACCCGAGGACCTACAGCCCCCCTCCATTCCGGCGTTCTCCAGCTAGGCTGAGGCCGACTGCTTGCGACCTCTCACGCCAGGCCGCTTGCCAGCGCCCCCTCACACTAGACGGCAGTATCCCCACTCAGGCCGTCTAAACTCACCCTTCTCCCCAATCCGCAGTCCAAGCTCTCGCTACCCTTCTTCGCCAACCCCTCCCCCCAAGTTCGCGCACCGGGCGGCAGCCATTTAAGGCCACGCTGGGAGCTGCACCTCGACCTAGTCACAGCCAGCAATCTAACGCCATCCGGCCCCTGCGACGCGCGACACGGGCCCTAGGCTGGCGTACGGACAAGAAAAGGGAACCTCCGTGTATCTAGAGCCCCGAGACCGAGGCATAAACTCACCATCCTGCGGAACAGAGACCAGCGTCCGCGGGTCGACAGAGACCTGCAGGCCCAGCGGCGCTAGAGGGGGGGAAAAGGGCCACAGCTCTTGCGCAGGCGCAGTATGTAGCGCAGGCAGTCACGCCAGTGACGTGTGGAAGAGAGAAGGCGTCGGCCACAAAGCGTTTTACGTTCCGCCCCCTGCTGGCAGGAGGGTGAATGCCTGCACAAGCTGTCAAGGTTCCAACGCTCGGGGTATCTCATAGGATCCGTGCGGTGAGGAGGAGCAGGGAGGATTAGTGGAGCCTTTCGCTTTCTTTGCTACAGCGTTTTTGTTTTGTTTTGTTTTGTTTTGTTTTGTTTTGTTCTGTTCTGTTCTGTTCTGTTTTGTTCATAACAAACGTATTTTGCTTTTCTAAGCAAGAAAAAAAAATTAAATAGGGCAAGTTTGCTTGGGAGCCCTCTTGCCTTCTCTGGGCTACTCATCCTGGTCCAAGAGCAAACGGACCCACCCTCCCATCTCACCCCCAGGAAGCCTTCCCTGAGAGCCCCAAGCCTGGGATAGGGGCCACTCCTCTGCCTTCCTACGGCAGCTTTCTACCGGCTTCAGCCCACCACAGACTGTCAACTTTCCGAGGGTGGGCCCTGATGTCCACCTCTGACTCTCCAGCACCTAGCAGGGTATCAGCTGCTCACCATCAGGGCTGGAAGAAGGTACGGCCAACCAGGATGACAGGGTTAAGTGACTCCAAAACACTGCCACTAGGATAAATCAGAATTAGGGTGCCAATTACCTCTGATTCCAACTTGTAATTCCTTATATAACAGGAAAAATAAACAGAGTCCACTATGGCCGATGTCAACAGAGCTCTAGAGCAGAAAACTTAAAACACTTCTCACAGGAATTGTGATTCTATTTTTGCAGGGCCACCTTTGAAAGTGTAGAGAAAGACGTATTCAATTCGTATTTATAGAAAATATTTAAAAACCTTCATTTTGGTGGATTATCAAGTTATTAGCCTACCAAAAGGGCTCCATGTCTTGGTCAGGCCTTGCTTACATTGGAGGCAAAAGCACCAGGAAGGAAAGTCTGCCTGGATACAGGCCCGCTCCTAACTTTTGTGTGTTTTAGGACAAGGGTTCATGGGAAGACCCACATACCATTCATCTGAATATTTAGAAGTCATGGGCCGGGCACAGTAGCTCAGGCCAGGTGCGGTGGCTCACGCCTGTAATCCCAGCACTTTGGGAGGCTGAGGCAGGTGGATCACGAGGTCAAGCGATCGAGACCATCCTGGACAACAAGGTGAAACCCCATCTCTGCTAAAAATAAAAAAACTAGCCGGGCATGGTGACACGCACCTGTAGTACCAGCTACTCAGGAGGCTGAGACAGGAGAATCACTTGAACGAGGGGGGCAGAGGTTGCAGTGAGCTGAGATCGTGCCACTGCACTCCAGCCTGGTGACAGAGTGAGACTCCGTCTCAAAAAAAAAAAAAAAAAAAAAAAGTCATGAAGCAGGCTGGACGTGGTGGGTCAGGCCTGTAATCCTAGCACTTTGGGAGGCCAAGGCAGGAGGATCACTTAAACCCAGGAGTTGGAGACCGGCCTGGGAAACCTGGTGAGACCCTGTCTCTATAAAAAATAAAATCGAAGGCCGGGCACGGTGGCTCGAGCCTGTAATCCCAGCACTTTGGGAGTCCGAGACGGGCGGATCACGAGGTCAGGAGATGGAGACCATCCTGGCTAACACGGTGAAACCCCGTCTCTACTAAAAAATACAAAAAACTAGCTGGGCGAGGTGGCAGGCACCTGTAGTCCCAGCTACTCGGGAGGCTGAGGCAGGAGAATGGCGTGAACCTGGGAGGCAGAGCTTTCAGTGAGCTGAGATCCGGCCACTGCACTCCAGCCTGGGCGACAGAGCAAGACTCTGTCTCAAAAAAATAAATAAATAAAATAAAATCCAAACAAAGAAGTTATGAAACAAATAACATGTTAAATTAAATATACTTTATCATCCTTATCCCTCTCCTTTTTACCTTATAAATCCATAACAAGAAAATTAAAAATATGTATACCTGTTCCCCTTGGTCACAGTCAGGGGTCTATGGCTAGCATGGCTTGCTCAGCCAGTGCAGTTGGTGACACCAGGAGCCAGGGGGTAATTGTCCAGATCCTCAGATAACAGCACCTTATTCAAGTGGTAAAAGTTAAAAATCATCAACAGTGGGATGAATTAACATTATAGGTTCACACCTGTAATCCCAGCATTTTGGGAGGCTGAGCCAGGAGGATCGCTTCAGCCCAGGAGTTCGAGACCAGCCTGGGCACATAAGAAGACCCCTATCTCTAGGGAAAGAAAAAAGGAAAGGAAAGAAAAAATAAATTAACATGATATGCCTCCTGATGCGCCGAGAAGAACACAAAAGCATTTCCTACCAAATTTACATAATCTAATCTAAAATAGTTATCTAATATGTACCAACCAATTCTAATCATGATGAAACTACATGTAAACCCAAATTTAGATAATTCTACAAAGTAACTGGCCTGTTCTCTTCAAAAATGACAAGATCATGAGAGATAAGGAAAGCCTAAACAATATTCCAGACTGAAAGAGACCAAAGTGACACGACAACTGTCTGCAATGTGTGATTCCATATTGCATCCTGGACAAGACAGGAAAAAGGGAAATAAGAAGGCTTTGTATTTCTTTTGTTCAAAGGACATTGTCAGAACAATCAGTGAAATTTTACTGAAGTCTGGATTAGGTGATAGTAAAGAATCAATATTAAATTCTTCTTATTATTTTTTTTTTTTGAGATGGAGTTTTGCTCTTGTTGCCCAGGCTGGAGTGCAATGGCACAATCTCGGCTCACCACAACCTCTGCCTCCTGGGTTCAAGCAGTTCTCCTGCCTCAGCCTCCCAAGCAGTTAGGATTACAGGCATGCGCCACTACGCCCGGCTAATTTTGTATTTTTAGTAGACACGGGGTTTCTCCATGTTGATCAGGCTGGTCTCGAACTCCTGACCTCAGATGATCTGCCCCCCTTGGCCTCCCAAACTGCTGGGATTACAGGCGTGAGGCACCAAGCCTGGCTAAATTCTGATTTTCATAGGTAGACTGGTTATGAATGAGAGTTCTTTTTTTTTTTTAAGGTAATACACACTGAACTATTTTGGAGTAGTGGGCATTATTTCTGCAACTTAGTCTTAGTTGCAGTAAGTGACTTTCTTAGTAAATGGCTTAGAAAAAAATTACATGTATGTATATACATATACATATATGTGCATATAAAGAGAGAGAGATTAAGGCAAAAATGTGTTAAAATGGTGACAGCGGGGAACTTGGGAGAAGGGTATATGGAAACTCTTTGTACGGTTCTTAACCCAATCAGTGGTTTTGAAATTATTTCAAAATAAAAAATAAAACATTGGCTGGGCAACATGGCTCACCCCTGTAATGCCAGGACTTTGGGATGCCTAAGCAGGTGGATCGCTTGAGGTCAGGAGTTTGAGACCAGCCTGGGCAACATGATGACTCCTCATCTCTACAAAAAATACAAAAATTTTAGCTGGGCATGATGATACGTGCCTGTGGTCCCAGCTACTTGGGAGGCTGAAGTGGGAGGATCACATGAACCCAGGAGGCAGAGATTACAGCGAGTCATGATCTCGCCACTGCACTCCAGCCTGGGTGATACAGCAAGACCCTGTCTCGTAAAATCAAAAAACAAAAAACCTGCTGCTAGAATGGGAGCTATTTCTTATTTATTATTCCTCCTAGAATATAGCTTTTATTATTTGAAATGAAAGTGAACTCAGATATGGCCAGGCACAGTGGCTCCCACCTATAATCCCAGCACTTTGGGAGGCCCAGGCGGGCAGATCACAAGGTCACGAGTTCGAGACCAGCCTGACCAATATGGTGAAACCCCATCTCTACTAAAAATACAAAAATTAGCTGAGGGAGGTGGTGGGCGCCTGTAGTCCCAGCTACTCGGGAGGCTGAGGCAGGAGAATATCTTGAATGTGGGGGGCAGAGGTTGCAATAAGCTGAGATCACGACACTGCACTCCAGCCTGGGTGGCAGAGCGACACTCCATCTCAAAAAAAAAAAAAAAAGGAGTGAACTCAGATCTTCATGAGTTCAAAAAGACAAAACATATCTTCGTCAAATATGTCAACCATACATTACAAATAGGAAATAAATCAGCAGCTCTCTCTGCTCTCCACCATGTGAGGACAAAAGGAGGAGTCAGCAGTCTGCAACCTGGAAGAGGCCGTCACCAGAACTGAACCATGCAGGCACCCTGATCTCAGACTTCCGGCCTCCTGGAACTGTGAGAAATAAAGTTTCGTTGTTTATAAGTTTAAAAAAAAATCAGCAATTTTTAGTTCTAGCACTGATGATTTATTTGATGATTTAACACAAATATGTGAAAATGTTTCTAAGATATTAACTATATACTATGATTTTGAGGTGCCTGCTTATTGCTCTGATTAGCTGGTTATATATTGAAACAAGCAACTTTCATGATTACGATCAAAGAACATCTTTTTTTTTTTTTTTTTTTTTTTTTTTGAGACAGAGTCTCACGCTGTTGCCCAGGCTGGAGTGCAGTGGCGCGATCTCGGCTCACTGCAAGCTCCGCCTCCCGGGTTCCCGCCATTCTCCTGCCTCAGCCTCCTGAGTAGCTGGGACTACAGGCGCCTGCCACCGCGCCCGGCTAATTTTTTGTATTTTTAGTAGAGACGGGGTTTCACTGTGGTCTCGATCTCCTGACCTTGTGATCCGCCCGTCTCGGCCTCCCAAAGTGCTGGGATTACAGGCTTGAGCCACCGCGCCCGGCCCAAAGAACATCTTAATACAAAATTTCAGCTAGGGAGAATAAGTTCAAGAGATCCATTGTACAATATGATGACCATAGTTAATAACAATGTATTATATTCTTGAAAATTGCTAAGAAAGATTTTAAGTGTTAAAATCTTAACACTTAATAGATTTTAAGTGTTCTCATAAAAAAAATAAGTATGTAAGGTAATGCATATATTAATTAGCTCTATTTAGCCGTACCACAGTTTATATATATTTCACGTTGTACACAATAAATGTGTCTAATATTTACTAGTCAATCATGATATTTTTAAAAATATCATGTTATTTACAAAATTTTGTTTGTAATTGGTTTTTGCTTTACATGAGAGTGTATAGGGCCAACTACTTTACAGTTGAATCTTCTTTATACATATTAATCCAGTGGAAAAAATTTGAAACGTTTTCTGACACAGGGTCTTGCTCTGTTGCCCAGGCTGGAGTGCAGTGGCACGATCCTGGCTCACTGCAATCTTTTTTTTTTTTTTGAGACGGAGTCTTGCTCTGTGGCTGAGGCTGGAGTGCAGTGGCCGGATCTCAGCTCACTGCAAGCTCCGCCTCCCGGGTTTACACCATTCTCCTGCCTCAGCCTCCCGAGTAGCTGGGACTACAGGCGCCCGCCACCTCGCCCGGCTAGTTTTTTGTATTTTTTAGTAGAGACGGGGTTTCACCGTGTTAGCCAGGATGGTCTCCATCTCCTGACCTCGTGATCCGCCCGTCTCGGCCTCCCAAAGTGCTAGGATTACAGGCTTGAGCCACCGCGCCCGGCCAAGCTCACTGCAATCTTGAACTCCTGGACTCAAGGAATCCTACCACCTCAGCCTTCTGAGTAGCTAAGACTACAGGCCCATGCCACCAAACCTCACCGATTTTTCGTTTTAAGAGAGAGTCTTACTATGTTGTCCACGCTGGTCTGAAACTCCTGGCTTCAAACAATTCTCTGACCTCAGCCTCCCAAAGCACTGGGATTAAGGCATGAGTCATCGTGCCTAGCTGAAACATTTTTGTTTGTTTTGAGACAGGGCCTCACTGTCTCCCAGGTTGTAGTATAGTGGCTCAATGAAAGCTCACTGCAGCCTTGAACTCCTGGCTGGACTAAAATGATTCCCCCCACCTCAGCCTCTGGAGTAGCTAGGACCACAGGCACACACGACCATGCCCAGCTAATTTTTAAATCTTTGTAGCAACAGAATGTTGCCATGTTGCCCAGGCTGGTCTCAGACTCTGGGCTCAAGTGATCCTCCAGCCTTGACCTCTCAAAGTGCTGGGATTACCGGTGTGAGCCCCCTCACCCCGCTGAAACATTTTTAAACCTGTACTTTTACCTAGGAAAAATTAATTAGCCAAAGAAAGAGTAAACTTTGTTTCTTTTTTAAAAAATGTGTAATATCAGGCCGGGTGCAGTGGTTCACGCCTGTAATCCCAGCACTTTGGGAGGCCGAGGCAGGCGGATCACAAGGTCAGGAGATGGAGACCATCCTGGCTAACACAATGCAATTCCATCTCTACTAAAAAACAAAAAATTAGCCGGGTGTTGTGGCAGGCGCCTGTAGTCCCAGCTACTCGGGAGGCTAAGGCAGGAGAATGGCCTGAACCTGGGAGGTGGTGCTTGCGGTGGGCAGAGATCGTCCCACGGCACTCCAGCCTGGGCGACAGAGTGACACTCCGTCTCAAAAAAAAAAAAAAAAGAAAAGTGTAAATCTACGGTTTTTCGTGGGACTGAAAGTCAGCAAAATATCAATGACAATTATAATTATGATGGGTGTTCTGCTCATAGGCTATTGATGTTTGGATGACTAATAAAATAAGGACATACACAATTCATAATTATATGTATTCCATAAAAATTCCTTTTTGTGTCTTCATTTCAGCAAAGTTTCTTTGTTATCATTAAGATATCACATAATTTATGTTCTACAGATAGTAATGCCAAATTAGATAATGTTTCTTGGGTCATTGTCATTCTTTTTGCCATGTTGCCCAGGCTGGTCTCAAATTCCTGGGCTCAAATGACCCACCCGCCTCAGCCTCCCAAAGTGCTGGGATCACAGGCGTGAGCCGCCAAGTTCAACCCATTGTCATTCCTCAATAGTTTTATTATTTCCAATAAATTTTGTTCTGCCGAAGGAAGATAAACTGGAATTTTAAATAAAATTCTTAAAGCAATACTTAGATTTGGAAATGAACCATGATTTTTACATATCACATTTAAACAATGTGATGGTTCACATGCGATCATTCATTGTTTTCACAGAAACTATTACTATATATTTTAATATTGCCACGTAAATCATTGTCACTTTGATTGCTATTTTCTTTTTTTTTTTTTTTTTTTAAACGGAGTCTTGCTCTGTTACCTAGGCTGGAGTGTAATGGCGTGATCTCGGCTCACTGCAACCTCTGCCTCCGGGGTTCAAGCGATTCTCCTGCCTCAGCCTTCTGAGTAGCTGGGACTATAGGCACGTGACACCACACCCAGCTAATTTTTGTATTTTTAGTAGAGATGCGGTTTCACCATGTTGGCCAGGATGGTCTCGATCTCTTGACCTCGTGATCTGCCCACCTCAGCCTCCCAAAGTGCTGGGATTACAGGCGTGAGCCACCGCGTCTGGCCTGATTGCTATTTTCACTATCTTGTAGTTGTATCTACATCCATGAAGGTTTTGGAAAATTCTTCTCCTTTCCAATATTTCAATGCTAGGGTATAATAAAGAAAATCAAAACTAGCAGTATGTTGCTTGATTTGTTCAAATGTCTTTTCAATTAGACTATACACTAATTTATCAGGTTCAGAAAACAATATAAGAATTAATTTCCATCCTGGCTAATACGGTGAAACCCCGTCTCTACTAAAAATACAAAAAACTAGCCGGGCGAGGTGGCGGGCGCCTGTGGTCCCAGCTACTCGGGAGGCTGAGGCAGGAGAATGGCGGGAACCCGGGAGGCGGAGCTTGCAGTGAGCTGAGGTCCGGCCACTGCACTCCAGCCCGGCGACAGAGCGAGACTCCATCTCAAAAAAAAAAAAAAAAAAAAAAAGAATTAATTTTAGGTATATTTTTACGTAAGTTTTCTTCCTTACAGTTATGTGAACTTGTGTTTCCTCATTCTAATTCCCTTGTATTGAATTGGAATGTTAATTTTGTTGGTTTTCATTCAGTTTCATTCACTTCAGAAAAAAAAAATTTCTCTAAAAAATATTAATTCTTTTACAATTTAAATTTATTTGAGTTTTTAAAACTTGTATTAACTTTTTTTTTTTTTTTTGAGATTTTTTTTTGCTCTGTCTCCAGGCTGGAGTGCAGTGGCATGATCTCGGCTCACTGCAACCTCCACCTCCTGGGTTCAAGTGATTCTCGTGCCTCAGCCTCCCGAGTAGCTGGGATTACAGGCGTGCACCACCACACCCAGCTAATTTTTATATTTTTTGTAGAGACAGGGTTTCACCATGTTGGCCAGGATTGTCTCAATATCTTGACCTCGAGATCCATCGCCTCGGCCTCCCAAAGTGCTGGGATTACAGGCGTGAGCCACCATGCCTGTCCATATTAACATTATTAAAAGCAAGCAAGACTGGGTGTGGTGGCTCATGCTTGTAACGCCAGCACTTTGAGAGCCCAAGGCAAGAGGATCACTTGAGCTCAGGAGTTCAAGACCAGCGTAGGCAATATAGTGAGACCCTGTCTCTACACAAAATAGAAAAAATTACCCAAGTGTGGTGGTGAGTTGCTGTAGCCCCAGCTACTCAGGAGGCTGAGGTGGGAGGATTGCTTGAGCCCAAGAGGCCGAGGCTGCAGAGAGCCATGATACTGCCACTGTACTCCAGTCTGGGTGACAGAGTGAGACCCTGTCTTAAAAAATAAATTAAAAGAGCAAGCAATGCTACGTATCAAAAAACTAGATAGTACAAACTCAAAACAAATCATTTTCTGCCTAGGTCCCTGATTTGGTCTTTACTTGAGCACCTTCCGTTATTTCACTTTACTCTTCTAGATCATCTCATATCTCGTCTAAATCAAATCTAACTGTTTCAACATGATGAATGCCCCTGGAACCAGGAATTAAAACATAAATACAAGCAGGAAAATGAATACACTTTCTTCATTACTCAAGGCATGCTACTTTGTTATTAAAGATCCTTTGCATTCCCATGATCAGAAAGACAGGATTTGATAAGTTAATTTGTTTTTTCCCTATTAGGTAAAAAACTTTCCATTACTCAAACCTCCCTGCTCTCCAAAGCAGTGTCCATTTCAAATGTCAACTGCAGCACAACTCCAAAATCTTCATGACATTCAGACACAGTTGCCTTTTGTTTTCAGGTCACGGCATGAGAAATGAGAAGGAGCATATCCCTAGAGCCTGGAAGGTGTTGATTTCCAGGGCAGATGCTTAGCGTTTCTGGTCAGAACTGAGTACCAAGTCCTAAGTGACAGAGGCAACCATAGCCATGCGTGTTTTTGTTTTTGTTTTTGTTTTGTAGCCATGCATTCTTTTTTTTTTTTTTTTTTTTTTTGGAGACAGAGTCTTGCTCCGTTGCCCAGGCTGGAGTGCAATGGTGCGATCTCGCCTCACTGGAAGCTCTGCCTCCCGGGTTCAAGCTATTTTTCTGCCTCAGCCTCCCAAGTAGCTGGGATTACAGGTGCCTGCCACCAAGCCTGGGTAATTTTTGTATTTTTAGAAGAGACGGGGTTTCATCATGTTGGCCAAGCTGGTCTTGAACTCCTGACCTTGTGATCTGCCCTGCCTCAGCCTCCCAAAGTACTGGGATTACAGGCGTGCGCCACTGTACCCGGCCTGTCACCATGCATTCTTTAAATGTACTTTTTCGTATGTTTGTGACATGAGTTTTATAAAGTGCAGGGTCAGAGGAAGTTTCCCTCTTGCCTGGGTCAAAGGGAGATACTTCATGGAAACTTCTCACCCCACTAAGATCACAATTCCTGAGCCCCTGCCTGCTGGTCTGCTGTGCTGGACTTTTGTTTTGTTTTGTTTTGTTTTTAGACAGGGTTTTACTCTGTCCCTCAGGCTGGAGTGCAGTGGTGCAACCGCAGGTAACCGCAGCTGGAACTCCTGGGCCCAAGCAATCTTCTGGCCTCAGCCTTTCCACTAGCTGGGACTATAGGCACGCACCACCATGCCTGGCCTGGCTTGTGCTAGATTTTCACTGGCTTCCACTGATCTGTTGTTGATGACTCAGATTTGATTGGGACAGTGCATGGGGAAAAGAAAGGGGGCTCTCAGATTTCTGTATATTAAAAACAGTGGGCTGGGCACAAATAGTGGCTCACGCCTATAATCTCAGCAATTTAGGAGGCCAAGGTGAGAGGATTGCTTGAGTCCAGGAGTTTGAGACCATCCTGGGCAATACAGGGGGATCCCATCTCTGCAAAAAAAAAAAAAATTTTTTTTGTTTTGAGACAGAGTTTCACTTTGTCACCCAGGCTGGAGTGCAGTGGTGCAATCTTGGCTCACCACAATCTCCGCCTTCTGGGTTCAAGCGATCCTGCCTTAGCCTCCTGAGCAGCCTGGGTGACAGAGTGAGACCCTGTCTCAAACAAACAAACAAAATAAAGATGAAGCTGATTGTTATCTCCCAGGTCCTCAGGCTGAAACTGAAGCATTACAATCTTCCAGAAAATGAAGACTTTCAAAACTCTGATCAGCATGAACTAAGGGACATAGTCCTGTTATCAGATTAAAGCCCCTATGAATGGAAAGAAATGTCAGGCCAGGCGTGGTGGCTCACACCTGTAATCCCAGCACTTTGGGAGGCTGAGGCGGGTGGATCACCTGAGGTCAGGAGTTCGAGACCAGCCTGGCCAACATGGTGAAACTCCATCTCTGCTGAAAATACAAAAATTAGCCAGGCAAGGTGGTGCACGCCTGTAATTCCAACTACTCCGTGGTGTAATCCCAACTACACCACTGCACTCTAGTCTGGGCGACAGAGTGAGACTCTGTCTCAAAAAGAAAGAAAAAAAAAATGAAAAAAGAAATATGAGGGAAGCCCTGCAAACCTAAAGAAGGCAGTCTCAGGACAACTCTGGGAAGTTAAACATCAATTTTTCAGATAGCTAATATACAAAAGTCAAAATATTTAAGTAATTCTGTAATAGTTAGATGGCTTCCTAGAGGTGAAGTTGACAAGTCATAAAAAAGGAAGTTGGAATGCCCAAAGGTTGCTAAACTTTAGAAGTCAATGCCACTTTAAAAGCAGTTTTCTTTTTTTTTTTTTTTTTTTTTTGAGACGGAGTCTCGCTCTGTCGCCCAGGCTGGAGTGCAGTGGCCGCATCTCAGCTCACTGCAAGCTCTGCCTCCCGGGTCTATGCCATTCTCCTGCCTCAGCCTCCCGAGTAGCTGGGACTACAGGCGCCCACCACCTCACCCGGCTAGTTTTTTGTATTTTTTAGTAGAGACGGGGTTTCACCGTATTTAGCCAGGCTGGTCTCGATCTCCTGACCTTGTGATCCGCCCGTCTCAGCCTCCCAAAGTGCTGGGATTACAGGCTTGAGCCACCGCGCCCGGCCTAAAAGCAGTTTTCAGCCAGGCATGGTGGCTCACGCCTGTAATCCCAGCACTCTGGGAGGCTGAGGCGGGTGGGTCATGAGGTCAGGAGTTCGAGACCAGCCTGGCCAACATAGTGAAACCCCGTCGGTACTAAAAATACAAAAAATTAGCCGGGCGTGGTGGCGGGCGCCTGTAGTCCCAACTACTCAGGTGGCTGAGGCAGGAGAATCGCTTAAACGCAGGAGGCAGAGGTTGCAGTGAGCTGAGATCGCGCCATTGCACTCCAGCCTAGACGACAGTGAGAGACTCCATCTCAAAAATAAATAAATAAATAAATAAATAAATAAATAAATAAAGTAGTTTTCATTCACCCTGCTTGTCTAATATATACATATATATATTATATATATATTGTGTGTGTGTGTGCGTGTGTGTTTGGGAGTGTGTTACAAGCTAGGAATCCTAAGAACAAAAATTATGAGTCTACATCCTTTCTGGAATTATTGAAAGTGACTATGGTCTTATTTTGCCAGTTCATCAAGGTTTAACATGTATGACAAATGACAAAGTTTATAAACCCTTTTGAGAATCTACCTGTTAAATTACACCAATGTCTGTCTCCCTCTTCAGTTATCTGGGCATATAAAGAGGACCTAAGATATATACATGAAAGCTCACCAAGTTATTTGGGAGAAACAACATAAAGTATGGATTTTTCCCTTAGCACATAACAATAAAGCCAACTTCTTCAAGGAAATATTGCAAATATAAAGGTGTAATTATATTTGTTATAGACAACCTCTAAGTGATGCTCATAATGCTCTTAGTCATTTTCATGTTTCTGCATGGGGTCAGCATCTTAGAGAGTCTGTGCCTAAAGGAGTCATCTGAATGGCACTTAGCACTGACACCACAGCCATCAGATGAGCGTTTGAATACACAGAATGACTCTAGGAGCTCTGATGGAAGAGGCAGGACAAGTACATTAAGAATACTTGACAAAGAGCAAATAAGACCAGAAACCCAAGTCACACTTGACTATTTTTCTCAAGTTCTACATCCATATCCGGGTGGCTGTACTCTAAAATACATATATATAAAATAGCCAACCATTTCTCATACCCTCCACTGCTACTGCCCTGGTCCAAGCTACCATCATCATTGCCCAGGTCATTGCATTAACTTCAACAGTTCACTCTGCTTCCAACTTTGCCCTTCTGTAGGTTATTCTCCACACAGCCCGACTGATATTTTAAAAATACAAGTCAGATTATGCTATTCCTGTGCTCGGAATTCTCCAGTGGTCAAATTCCTCATCACAGCCCACAAAATCCTACATGCTCTGGACTCCACATGTTTCTCTGACCTCACCTCTTCTCGTTTCATCCTTTCCTCATTCCATTCCAAATACTGGCCTCTAGGCACACTTCTCTCAGAGTCATTGTACTAGCTGTTCCCTCTGCTTTGACTGTCAGCCACCAAATGTTCATTTGGTAGGCTGCTTTACTTCTTTAGGTCTTCTTTTCAGGAAGGCCTTCCCTCATCATTACATCTAAAATAAAGTACTCCATCACTCTGTCTTCCCTGTATCCTGCGTTTTCTCCACAGCATTTGCTACAACCTAGGAATTACACATCTATTTGTTAATTTGTTTAGTGCGTCTACCCTCCCTACCCCAAACAGTCTGTGAAGTCAGGAAGGGGACATTATCTGTTGCAATCACTGCTGTATTCCCAGCATGCACACCAGAGTTTGGTATAAAATAAATGTAATGAGTAAATGAAATGAGTATACTATTATGGCAGGCACATTATAACCTCTCACCATTTATTTTAGTTGTTCCGTTTATCAATTAGTATGTAACAATCTACTTGAAAATATAGAGGCTTAAAATAATAACACTTATTTATTTATTTATTTTGAGATAGGGTCTCACTCTGTCACCCAGGCTGTAGTGTAATGGTGCTATCGGAGCTCCCTGCAGCATTGACCTCCCGGGCTCAAGGGATCCTCCCACCTCAACCTCCTGAGTAGCTGGGACTACAGATGTATGCCCCCATGCCCAGCTAATTTTTTAATTTTTTGTAGAGATGGAATCTTGCTATGTTGCCCAGGCTGGTCTCAAACTCCTGGACCCAAGCAATCCTCCCACCTCTGCCTCCCAAAGTGTTGGGATTACAGGTGTAAGCCATTGCATCTGGCCTTTTAAATTTTTTTTGTAGAGACAGGATCTTGCTATGTTGCCCAGGCTGGTCCCAAACTCCTGGGCTCAAGTTCTCCTTCTGTCTTGGCCTTCCAAAGTGTTGGGATTCCAGACGTGAGCCACTGAGCCTGGCCTTCTAATTTTTTTTTATTTTTTATTTTTTTATTTTTTTAGACAGGGTCTCACTCTGTTGTGCAGGCTGCAGTGCAGTGGTGCAATTTCAGCTCACTGCAATCTCTTCCTCCAAGATTCAAGTGATTCTCCTGCCTCTGTCTCCCAAGTAGCTGGGATTACAGGCACACGCCATCACACCCAGCTAATTTTTGTGGGTTTTTTCTTTCTTTCTTTCTTTTTTGAGACAGAGTCTTGCTCTGTTACCCAGGCTGGAATACAACGGCACAATCTTAGCTTACTGCAACCTCTGCCTCCCGGGTTCAAGTGATTCTCCCGCCTCAGTCTCCCAAGTAGCTGGGACTACAGGCGCCAACCAGAATGCCCAGCTACTTTTTGTATTTTTAGTAGAGACAGGGTTTCACCATTTTGGCCAGGCTGGTCTCGAACTCCTGACCTCAAGTGATCCGCCCCCCTCAGCCTCCCAAAGTGCTGCGACTACAGGTATGAGTCACTGCGCCCAGCTTAATTTTGTGTATTTTTATTAGAGACGGGGTTTTGCCATGTTGGCCAGGCTGGTCTCGAACTCCTGACCTCGGGTAATACGATTTCCTTGGGCTCCTAAATTGCTGGGATTACAGGCATGAGCCACCAGGCCTGTCCTCTAATTTTATTTGAGGTGTTTTTGTTTTGTTTTGTTTTGTTTTGACAAATACAGGCTTGCAGTGGATTAGGGGTAATTTGGTCTTGCTTGCAGTGCTTCTACTCACCAGAAGGAGGAGTGTGACCAGCAAGCTATCAGAAGATGAAGCTGTATTTCAAGAGGCAGATAGAAAATTGGGAAATGAACAAATGACCTACTTCTTTCCATCCAAGTATACCTGAAGAAGGGTGCAGCTACTGGCTACTGGCCTAAAATTTGGGAAGAGAAGGAGGATATTGGTGAAAGCCTGGGAGAAGCTTGCCAAGATTCATCTATTTCCAGTAACAGAGGGGCAGAAGCAGGTGAGTTTGAGTTTGTGTGTTTGTGGGTGTTTGAGGTGATGCCTCAGAGAGAGAAGGTGGCTAATGACAGGGTCATTAGATGTCAGTAAGTGACTTCACAATTCAAAGTGTTGCTATCCTAAAACCAGGAAGTAAGCACAGGACCTCATGGATTTTACACAGGTCATATTCATGTGCACTTCTGAGTTTGGTCCAAAAATATGGTATAACCTATATGTGTTCCACAACTGTCTTTTGCATTTTATCTTCTATAATACACAAATGGCCATTCTTCCTTCAGCTATGAAATTGATTTTACCTCCTAGACCCACTACCTCCTAATTCTTGCCCCTCTCTTTAACCCATGAATCCCTGCTGCCAGTCTTTGGTTGAGACAAAGACCAGCCTTGGGTGGGGACTCCTTTTTTCAAGAATGTCTGAGGCTATCAGTAGTAGTGAATTTATATATTCTCAATACCAAAAGAGGCTGAAACAATTCTTGGATGGCTTCAAGTTTGAAACTAACAAGTCAGAAAGACTCCAGACCATTTCAGCCCCCAGGGCCATGGGTAGCACCAAAGGAGAGAATGACCTTTAGGATCCCCACAGTCTTCATTAGCACCCCCATCATTGATATAAACTATTAGTATTTTCTCAATTTCTATAAAGTGCTATGTACATGCAGCTTCAATACCTGTTTCCTCACCCTACCTCCCCACCTAGTAAGCTGATATATGCTCCTGCTACATAAAAATCCTAAAGCCATCCCTGGTTGGTTATCTGCAATGACCCATAACATTTGGTTTCCTGGAGTAGGTGCAATTGAGATTCTTTGAACTTTGCCCATTTTAAGTCTAACACAACCAGTGTAGTTGCAGCATTTACATTGGAAAAACAGGTTCTGATCAGCATTAGTATGGGCACAAGTGAGTATAGTTTTAACTTCCTTGCTAAACTAGAATATTTGCCTCTAGATCACCATATGTACTTTCTTTGGTCATTTATTGCTGAAATAATCATTAAACCTTGGTGTCGTCCCCATCATAGATGAAGTAAAGGCCCAGGCAAGAAAATCTCTAGATGATTTTTTCCTTTAAAACCACCCAATTTAGGATAATTTTTTTATTCATCAAAAGTAGAAACTTAACATGACTTCCTAGATGAGACTTTTAAAATTTTACTGTCACCATTACTTACACGCTTGTTGAAGAATATAGAACAAGTCCTCTTTTCCAGAATAAAATAATCTTTTTTTTCTATAATAGAATAGCTATATTTTTTCTTTTTCTACTAGAATCCTCTGTTTGCTGGAGGAAATACTTGGATAAGGTGCTGCTGTGGAGGGTGAGGCCTCAAGGACATGCTGAAGCATCAGGCTTGCTGAACTGCTATGCAGAAAGCCAGGTGAAGAATTTGCTTTGCACACCTGTAATCCTAGCATTTTGGGAGGCTGAAGTAGGAGGATCACACAGCTGCACTCCAGCCTGGGCAATAGAATGAGATCTCATCTCTCTAAAAAACAAACAAATCTGGTCAACACAGCAAGATTCCATCTCCATCAGGGGGTGGAGCGGGGGGAAGAATTTGCTTTGCTTCTAAAAGGAAGCCATATGAATGAGACGGGGGAAAGGAAAGAGAGGAGAGTGAAGCCACCATGTTGGCTTTCTATGAATTGACCCTTCTCCATGACCCCACTGTCGTCAGTGAAGTCTACTAAAATCTGCAAAATGTTGGTGGAAATGAATTTCCTGTGAAAAGTTATGTAGGGCTAAATTCTGGGCTGGCATGAATGAAAGAGGAACAGAAACAGCAAGCCCCAAAATATGAGCTGAAGGCAGAAATGATCAGAAATTATAAGTCACTGGGAATTAGCAGGAATTCTAGTTAGGACATTGGATTTTACAGACCTCAAAAACTGAAAGATTGAGTGGAATTTAACTGCTTTTCTGAGGGGAAAGAGCTTCCCTAGTTGACATCTGAAATAATTCTTGAAGAGAATTATTTTGGGAAGGTAAAGCACTGCCTAACACAAATCTTCAGGCCTAAAAGTTCATGTCACACGGAAGGGTAATTAGTTTCTAACTTTATTATTTGGAAATTTAAAATCCATATAAGAAGAATTGGTAGCTAGGCGCAGTGGCTCACGCCTGTGGTCCCAGCACTTTGGGAGGCCAAGGCAGGCAGATCACTTGAGCCTAGGAGTTCGAGGCTAGCCTGGGCAACATGGTGAAACCTCATCTCTACATACACAAATACACACACACACACACACACACACACACACACACACACACTCAAACTGAGAGTGTGTGCCTCAGAGAGAGAAGATGGTGCCTGCTCCTGCCCCTCCATTATTGGAAACAGAGGAATCTTGGCAAGCTTCTCCCAGGCTTTCCCTATATCCTCCTTCCCTTCCCAAATTTTAGGCCAGTAAAATCGTATATTTATATACAAAAAAAAATAGCTCTGTGTGATGGCATGTGCCTGTAGTCCCAGCTACTTGAGAGGCTGAGGCGGTAGGATCAATTGAGCCTGGGAGGTAGAGACTGCAGTGAGCTGTGATCACACCACTGCACTCCAGCCTGGGTGACAGAGTGAGACCCAGCCTCAAAAACAAACAAACAAACAAAAACAAACCCAAAACAAACAAAACCAGAATTGGCTTTTCCATGTTACCTTTAAGAATCTACTGGTTATGGCGGGGCACGGTGGCCCACACCCATAATCCCAGCATTTTGGGAGGCCGAGATGGGTGGATCACCTGAGGTCAGGAGTTTGAGACCAGCCTGGCCAACATGGCGAAACCCCTTCTCTACTCAAAATACAAAAATTAGCCGGGCGTGGTGGCGGGCACCTGTAATCCCAGCTACTCAGGGGGCTGAGACAGGAGAATCACTTGAACCCTGGAGGCAGAGGTTGCAGTGAGCCAAGATCAAGCCATTGCACCCCAGCCTGGGTGACAAGAGTGAAACTCTAACTCAAAAAAAAAAAAAAAAAAAAGAATCTACTGGTTATGTTTTTAAAAACACTCTCGCTGGGCGCACTGGCTCATGCCTATAATCTTAGCACTTTGGGAGGCTGAGGCGGGTAGATCACCTGAGGTCAGGAGTCCGAGACCAGCCTGACCAACATGGTAAAACCCTGTCTCTACTAAAAATACAAAAATTAACTGGGCATGGTGGTGGGTGCCTGCAGTCCCAGCTACTCAGGAGGCTGAGACAGAAGAATCGCTTGAACCTGGGAGGCAGAGGTTGCAGTGAGCTGAGATTATGCCACTGCACTCCAGCCTGGGCAACAGAGCAAGAGTCCATCTCAAAAACAAAACAAAACAAAACAAAACAAAAAAAAACCAAAACACTCTCTCCCATCCCCAAAACTTTGCAGAAATATATCTCATTTTAAACTAATTCACTGTTAGAAAATGAGGTTTAAGACTGAAATTTTGATAAACTCAAGTCAACTTTGAGAAATCCCCAGAGATAATTTGTGTCATTTTCCTGCTCTATCCCTCTGCATCCTGTTCTTTGGGATGAATGTTAGCTGTACCTGTTAAGGCCTGAGCTTGAGAGTGAGCAGGTTCTAGGTTTCTGTGTGGCTCCAACACTTCCTACCTCCCTAAGCTCCCAATTTTTTACCCATAAAATGGCAATAATAATAGTACTACCTCCCAGAATTATTGTGAGGATTAAATAAATGCTCAATATTCATTGTTAATAGTAGTATTGATGGAAATACATATGTCTTGATCCATTTTCTGCTGCTATGACAGAATACCACAGATTGGATAACTTGTAAAGTGTAGAAGTTTATGTGGCTCATGGTTTTGGAGACTGAGAAGTCCAACAGCATAGTCTAGTGTTTGGTGAGGATAATTTATGGTGGAAAGTGGGAGACAAGTGAGCATGTGAGACAGAGAGAAAAGAAAGCCAAACTCCCACGATAACTAACCCACTCCCACAATAACAACGTTAATTTAGTCTGGGCATCATGGCTCATGCCTGTAATCCAAGCACTTTGGGAGGCTGAGACAGGAGGATCACTTGAGCCCAGGAGTTTGAAACCAGCCTGGGCAACACAGGGAGATCCCATCTCTACAGAAAACTAAAAAATTAGGCCAGGCGTGGTGGCTCACTCCTGTAATCCCAGTGCTTTGGGAAGCCAAGGTGGGCAGATCACTTGAGGCCAGGAGTTTAAGACCAGTCTGGCCAACAGGTGGTACCCTGTCTCTACTAAAACAAAAAACAACAAAAAAAGCAAGAATTAACCGGGTGTGGTGGTGGGCACCTGTCATCCCAACTATGCAGGAGGCTGAGGCACAAGAATCCCTTGAACCCTGGAGGTGGAGGTTGCAGTGAGCCAAGATCATGCCACTGCACTCCATCCTGGGCAACAGAGTGAGACTCTGTCTCAAAAAAAAAAAAAAAAAAAAAATTAGCCAGGCATGGTAGCACATGTCTGTGGTCCCAGCTACATGAGAGGCTGAGGCAGGAGGATCACGTGAGCCCAGGAGGTCAAGGCTGCAGTGAGCTGTGTTCACACCACTGTACTCCAACCTAGGTGACAGAATGAGACTGTGTCTCAAAAAATACCCAGAAACCCAAAACATTAATTTATTCGGGAGGGCAGAGCCCTCGTGACCTAGTCACCTCTTTTAAAAGAAATACAATTGACACACAATAATTATACTTATTTATAGGGTACAATGTAGTATTTAGATACATATATAAATTACTTAATGATCAAAGTAATTACCATATCCGTCACCTCAAGCATTTTTCATTTTTTGTGATAAGAATATTTTAAAATATTTTCTATTTTGAGATACACATTATTGTTAACTCTAGTCATCCTACTACATAATAGACCATCAGAACTTAATTGTCTTATCTAAGTGTAGCTTTGTACCTATCGACCAATCTCTCATCATCCCCTCCTCCTTCTCACTCTCTCCATCCATTGGTAACCATTATTCTACTCTGTACTTGTATGATAAAAACTTTTTAGATTCTACATATGAGTGAGATCATGTGGTATTTGTCTTTCTATATCTGCCTAATTTCACTAAATATAATGTCCTCCAGGTTCATCTATGTTGTCACAAATGCCAGGCTTTCTGTCTTTTTTAAGGCTGACTGGTATTCCATTGGGTATAATTTCATCCATTGATGAAATGTGGTAAATTCATCCATCCATCAATGGACACTTATGTTGATTTCATATCCTGACTATTAGGAATACTGCTGCAGTAAACATAGAAGTAAAGATATCTCTTTGACATACTGATTTTATATATCCAGTAGTGGGATTGCTGGATCATATGGTAGTTTTATCAGCAGTGTGTAAGGGTAACCTTTTCACCATAACCTTTTCAATGCTTATTTTTTATTTTTTGATGGTAGCCATTTTGATGAGACTGAGATGATATTTCATGCATTTTTGATTTGCATTTTCCTGATGATTAGTGATGTTGAGCATTTTTCATATATATGCTGGCCATTTGCCTGTCTTCTTTTGAGAAATGTCTATTCAGGTTTTTTGCCCATTTAAAAATCAGATTTTTTTTGTTGTTGTTGTTGCCGAGTTGTTTGAGTTTCTTACATATTTAGGTTATTACCCCTTATGCGATGTATAGTTTGCTAATGTAGTCTCCCATTCAGTAGGTTATCTCTTTTCTCTGTTGATTTTTTTTTTTAAAGATGGAGTCTCACTCTATTGCCCAGACTGGAGTGCAGTGGCACAATCCTGGCTCACTGCAACCTCCGCCTCTCTGGTTCAAACAATTCTCCTGTCTCAGCCTCCCCAGTAGCTGGGATTACAGGCGCCTGCCACCACGCCTGGCTAATTTTTGTATTTTTAGTAGAGATGGGGTTTCACCATATTGGCCAGGCTGGTCTGGAACTCCTGACCTCAGGTGATCTACCCGCCTCAGCCTCTCAAAGTGCTGGGATTACAGGTATGAGCCACTGGGCCTGGCCTGTTGTTTCTTTTGCTGTGCAGAAACTTTTGAGTTTGATGTAATCCTATTTGTCTACATTAGCTTTTGTTGTTTGTGCTTTTGAGGTTTTATACAAAAAAAGAAAATCCTTGCCTAGGCCACATATCACAGAGCTTCCCTGGCTGTGTTTTCTTCTAGTAGTTTTGTCATTTTGGGTCTTACATTTAAGTCTGTAATCCATTTTGAGTTAGTTTTTGCATATGATGAGAGATAAGGGTCTAGTTTCATTCTTCTGCATCTGGATAGCCAGGTTTCCCAGCATCTTTTATTGAAGAGGCTGCTCTTTCTCCAGGTTGTGTACTGGACACCTTTGTTGAAAATCAGTTGACTGTAGATGCATGAGTTTATTTCTGGACTTTCTGTTTTGCTCCATTGTTCTATTAGTTTTTATGCCAGTACCATGTAGGTTGTTGGGGTTCAAGAGGTTCTTGAAAATGCCAAAGGAGTAGAAAGCTTCTTCAAAGAAGTAAGAGAAAGCTTCCCAAATTTAGAGAAAGATACAAATATCTTACAGGAAGGTAAAATATCACTAACCAGATTCAACCTAAATAAGTCTACTCCAAGACATGTGGTAATCGACCTCTTAAAAGTCAAAGACAAGGAGAGGATTCTCTAATCACCTCTTTTTTTTTTTTTTTTTTGAGACGGAGTCTCGCTCTGTCGCCCAGGCTGGAGTACAGTGGCCGGATCTCAGCTCACTGCAAGCTCCGCCTCCCAGGTTCACGCCATTCTCCTGCCTCAGCCTCCCGAGTAGCTGGGACTACAGGCGCCCGCCACCTCGCCCGGCTAATTTTTTTGTATTTTTTAGTAGAGACGGGGTTTCACTGTGCTAGCCAGGATGGTCTCGATCTCCTGACCTCGTGATCCACCCGTCTCGGCCTCCCAAAGTGCTGGGATTACAGGCGTGAGCCACCGCGCCCAGCCTCTTTTTTTTTTTTTTGAGATGGAGTCTCGCTCTGTTGCCCAGGCTAGAGTGCAGTGGCGCATCTCCGCTCACTGCAAGCTCCGCCTCCCAGGTTCACGCCATTCTCCTGCCTCAGCCTCCCGAGTAGCTGGAACTACAGGCGCCCGCCACCACGCCCAGCTAATTTTCTGTATTTTTAGTAGAGACAGGGTTTCACCGTGTTAGTCAGGATGGTCTCCATCTGCTGACCTCATGATCTGCCCACCTCGGCCACCCAAAGTGCTGGAATTAGAGATGTGAGCCACCGTGCCCAGGCTCTAATCACCTCTTAAAGGTCTCATCTCTTAATACTGTTATAATGGTAATTAAATTTTATTTTTAAAAATATTTATTTTAAACGGAAGCTGCCATCTTCCTTCCTTCCTCCTTCCTTCCTTCCTTCCTTCCTTCCTTCCTTCCTTCCTTCCTTTCTCTCTCTCTCTCTCTCTCTTTTCTTCTTTCCTTCTTTCTTTCATTTTTTGAGGCGGGGTCTCGTGTTGCCCAGGCTGGAGTGCAGTGGCATGATTTCAGCTCACTGCAGCCTTGACCTCCTAGGCTCAAGTAATCCTCCTAACTCAGCTTTCCAAGTAGCTGGGACTACAGGTGTGTGCTCTACCTCAGCTTTCCAAGTAGCTGGGACTACAGGTGTGTGCTACCACACTCTGCTATTTTTTGTCTTTTTTGTAGGAATGGGTTTTTGCCATGTTTCCCAGACGGGTCTCAAACTCCTGGGCTCAAGTGATCTGCCTGCCTCGACCTCCCAAAGTGCTGGATTACAGATATGACCCACCAGGCCCAGCCAACAATTAAATTTCACCATGAATTTTGGAAGTGACATAGACCACAGCAACATATAAGCCTAATTCCTACCCTATTATTTCACTATCATCTTGGTTTCAGGTTTATCTCTTGAAATGGATATGGGGAAAGTGTCAGTACTTGAACACAAAGAGAGTTTCTTCCAAATAGAGCTAGACATAAACAAGGCAGGCAGTGATAACAAAGAATTTCTCAGAACAACCTCTACTGGAAAGTTCCGTAGCTACTAAATGCCTCCTTGGCTAATGCCTAACATCCCATAATTAGAAATCTAGTCATTTAAATGAAGGTTTTACTTAAATGCAAATGCAAATGCTGCTAGGAAAGATAACCTTGGAATGAATAATTATTCACACCGTGGAGTGAATAATTTTAAACATTCTTTTCCTAAGAGGAAAGGCTTTGAATGAGATTAAGAAAGAGAAAGTATGGGACAATGGGCTTCTGATAATGATAAAAAGAGAAAAAACAAATAGAAAAAAGGGGAGGGTCCCAAAGGCAAACTTGAAGGATTTAGTGATTAAAATGTTAGGAATTAAGAGAGTCCATCTTCAAAATCTTAACAGTATAGTAGATGATGAATCTGGACAATGTTAGATAAGCCAAAATGGAGAGTGGAAACTTCCGTCTGTGGGTATTGCCTTCAAAACCAGACTAAGTGATTAGGCTTGCCTACCTGCCTTTCATTCTTATGTTGCTCAACCATACTGTACTGGGCTAATTTCTCTGGATGCTCATGTGGTCTTGAAGGCTAAGAACTAGAACTGAGAATCACAGTGTGTTAGCCACTCTCAGGCTTGTGGCTTTCAGCTTTGAGGCAGTTTCAGTGATTTTACTGGAGATTTGGGAACTAAGAACAGGAGATCTATTAGTTATAAAGAACTTCCTAGAACATGAACTTCTCAGGAATTAGACAGACTTAAGTTTGAGTACTGACTCAATGCCTCATTCATTGTGTGACTTTAAGCAAATTGTTTAACTACTTTAACCCTCAGTTTCCCTATCTATACAATGGGATTAATAATACTACTTACCACCGGGCGTGGTGGCTCACACCTGTAATCCCAGCACTTTGAGAGGCCGAGGTGGGCAGATCATGAGGTCAGGAAATCAAGACCATCCTGGCTAATACGGTGAAACCCTGTCTCTACTAAAAATATAAAACATTAGCTGGGCATGGTGGCGGGCACCTGTAGTCCCAGCTACTCGGGAGGCTGAGGCAGGAGAATGATGTGAACCTGGGAGGCAGAGCTTGCAGTGAGCCGAGATTGGGCCACTGTACTCCAGCATGAGGGACAAAGCAAGACTCTGTCTCAAAATAATAATAATAATGATAATAATAATACTTACCTCTTGAGTTTTTGTATTAAATAATATAGTTCATTTGAAGTGCTTAGCCTTACACTTGGCACATAGTTATTTTTGTAATTGTTTTTATGTTAGGTATGGTGGTTAGCCTTATGTGTTAACTGGGTTAAGCTATAATACCCACTTACTTAATCAAGTGCTAATGCAGAAGTTGGGTGAAGGTATTTTGAAGATGTGGTTAACATCTACAGTCAGTTGACTGAGGGTAAAGGAGATTACCCTCTATAATGTGGGTAGGCCTCATCTAATCAGCTGGAGACCTAAAGAGTAAAACAGGTTTCCTAGAGAAAAAGAAAAGCAGCCTAAAATTCTGCCTGGGCTTCTACCCAACCAGTCTGCCCTACAAATTTCAGACTCGATACTGAAGTATCGATTCCTACCTGATTTTCTATCTTGCCAGCCTGTCCTACAGATTTCAGACTAACCAACCCCCACAATCGCATGAGCCAGTTTCCTAAAATAAAGGAATTGTGTGTAGGGTAGGCTGGATGTGTGTCCTATTGGTTCTGTTTCTCTGACACATGGGGTATACTTTGGGCATAGGTCAAAACAAGCTCCACAAAATCCAATAGAGACACTAAAAGGAGGGAGATAATGCAAGAAAGGTTCTAATAAAAATAGGACCAGAATGAGAACTCCCACAGGAAGTGTGAGACCCTCAACTCGTTCTCAACGCAAAGTGGCTACACAAAGCTGGTCCTGGTCCCTCTAGAGAACTTTCACTTCACTGTTACTGAGAATATTTGTCTATTTGTCCACTATGAGTTGCTTGTTCTGCCACCTTCCTCTGTGGCCTCTGGGATCCCCAGGGAGGAGCTGTCAGAGGTGTCTCTTTTCTCGTGGCTCAGGGACTTTACAGTTAGACTGCGGATCCCACTGTACCAGGATCACTGCAGGAAGACTGGCCGTCTCAGCATTCTACTCCTTAAGGACAAAAGGTAAAGACAAAAAAAGCAAAGAAAAAAGACAAAAAAAAAAAAAAAAAAAAGCATGGGAAACAGAAATAGCCTCCAACCCCTAAAGATTTCGAGTGATAGACCCTTTCCTGGCTTATGTCATGTATCAGCCATTACATGCTTCCAAAACTACTATAGATATAACATATTGCTTGGGATCCAAGTTAGAAATTGCTATTTTGGAGTCCCAAAGGGCACCTAGCTATTGATTAAAACTCAGATAAACTAATTGCTACACCTGGGAAAGGAGTGGCTCTGTAACCAGGATTTGTTCAGACATTACTCATATTAACGGTTCAGATTTTAAAAATTCAACTTGCCAAATGACTCAAAAACTACTCACTTCACATTCTTAAAAAAAGTACTTAAAAATCAAAGCACTACTATACTTTTGAGGACCCTCTGAACAAAGGAAAACCTAATAGATATAGTAATGGCGTGGATTGTCTCAGTGAGAAACTTTTTTTTGATATTATAAATATTAAATGGCTGTCTGATTAAACATGGCCAATTAAACACATTTCTAGCCTGGGCAACATGGCAAAACTCTGTCTCTACAAAAATACAAAAATTATACAGGTGTAGTGGTGCAGACCTGTAGTCCTAGCCACTTGGAGGGCTGAGGCAGGAAGATTATTTGAACCCAGGAGGTGGAGGTTGCAGTGAGCCATGATGACGCCGCTATCTTCAGCATGGGTGACAAAATGAGACCCTGTCTCAAGTAAATAAATAAACAAACACATCCTTTTATCTCACTTAAATTACTGCGCCATGGATAATTTTCCAACTTATCACCAGCATTTTCTTCCTCCATCTGTTCTTCATGCTTCCATAAGTTTCACTTTTCTAAAACTCCACTTTTATCAGATCATGATTAATAATGAGCTTCCTCTAACTTCAAGTACATAAAACAGTAAGCAATATGTATTCATATTTTCTGATTAAAAATGAAATTTTCTTCCCATTTTAAAAACATTTCCAAATATGGTGCAACATCATTGTAATGGCAGTGGGTATTTATTGGAAATTATGTCAGGAGTTGGAAAAATTACTTCTGAAAAAGTTTAGCCTGGCCAGGCATGGTGGCTCATGCCTGTGATCCCAGCACTTTGGGAGGCCGAGGCGGGTGGATCACCTGAGGTCAGGAGTTCGAGACCAGCCTGGACAACATGGCGAAACCCCGTCTCTACTAAAAATAGAAAACTTAGCTGGGCATGGTGGCGGGCACCTGTAATCCCAGGTACTTGGGAGGCTGAGACAGAAGAATCGCTTGAACCTGGGAGGCAGAGGTTGCAGTGAGCCAGATCGCACCACTGCACTCTAGCCTGGGCAACAAGAGTGAAACTTTGTCTCAAAAAAAAGAAAATGTTTAGTCTGAGTGAGGAATTAATTACCTCCCATCAAGGGTTTATATGTGTTCTAGGTCCTACTCAAGGGTAGGGAAAGAGGGTTTTGTGGACAAGATTAAACAGGGAAAGGTGTGACTCAGAGTATCCAAGAATTTGCCAAGCCAGAAAGTCAAAACGGAGGTGATAGGAAGAAGAAATGCAGCTACAGGTGAAAAATGCTAATAAAAGCTTGGAGGACTAACTCACGCATCAAACTATGGGGGTACGATGAATTAGGTAGGCAGTGAGATTGGTAACTATGAAACTAAAAGACTAGAATGAAGATAGGAATAGTGAACAGATATTACTAAAATGTTGTATTGGTAGAAATATGTTTCATTTTATTTTCCATCGGAAAAATAGTTTGGGGGCCAGGCATGGTGGCTGTCATCTATAATTCCAGCACTTTGGGAGGCTGAGGCAGGAGGATTGCTTGAGCCCAGGAGTTCAAGACTAGCCTGGGCAACATAGTGAGATCCTGTCTCTACAAAACAAATTTAAAAATTGGGCCACGTGGTGCAGCCTGTAGTCCTAGCTACTTAGAAGGCAGAGGCAGGAGGATTGCTTAAGCCCACGAGTTCAAGGTGGCAGTGAGCTGTGATCATGCCACCGCACTCCACCCTAGGTGACAGACGTTATCTAAAAATAAATAAATAAAATAAAATAAAATGAAAAAAATAAAATAAATTAGTTGGGCATGGTGGCATGTGCCTGTAGTCCCAGCTACTTGGGAGGGGGATAGGAGGATCCCTTGAGCATGAGAGGTTGAGTCTGCAGTGAGATGTCATCATGCCACTGCACTCCAGCCTGGATGATAGAGTGAGACTCTTTGTATTAAAAAAAAGAAGAGGCCGGGCGCGGTGGCTCAAGCCTGTAATCCCAGCACTTTGGGAGGCCGAGACGGGCGGATCACGAGGTCAGGAGATCAAGACCATCCTGGCTAATACAGTGAAACCCCGTCTCTACTAAAAATACAAAAAACTAGCCGGGCGAGGCGGCGGGCGCCTGTGGTCCCAGCTACTTGGGAGGCTGAGGCAGGAGAATGGCGGGAACCTGGGAGGCGGAGCTTGCAGTGAGCTGAGGTCCGGCCACTGCACTCCAGCCCGGGCGACAGAGCGAGACTCCATCTCAAAAAAAAAAAAAAAAAAAAAAAGAAGAAAGAAAGAAAAATAATTTGGGGAAAAATGCAGTTTTAAAGCCACAGAAAATCATTTGACCAAAATCTGAGTTTTAATCTTATTTGTATCTTTGCCTCCTATATTATATTTCTCTAGTGAATTTGCTTTTTTTTTTTTGAGACAGAGTCTTGCTGTGTCGCCCAGGCTGGAGTGCAGTGGTGGGATCTCCGCTCACTGCAAACTCCACTTCCCAGGTTCAAGCGATTCTCCTGCTTCAGTCTCCTGAGTAGCGAGGATTACAGGTGTGTGCCACCACTCCTGGCTAATTTTTGTATTATTAGTAGAGATGGGGTCTCACCATGTTGGCCAGGCTGGTCTCGAACTCCTGACCTCAAGTGATCCGCCTGCCTCAGCCTCCCAAAGTGCTGGGATTACAGGCATGAGTCACCAAGCCCGGCCTGCTTTTTCATTCTCCTAGTGTTGTAGTCCATTCTGACTGCTATATCAAAACACAATAAATTAGGTCGCTTATAAACAACAGAAATTTATTTCTAACAGTTCTAGAGTTTGGGAAGTCTAAGATCAAGGTGTCAGCAGATTTGGTGTCTGGTGAGGGCCCACTTTCTTGTTCATAGATGGTGTCTTCTAGTTGTGTCCTCACATGGTGGAACAGACAAAACAGGTCTCTGGGGGCCTCTTTGATAAGGGTATGAGTCTCATTATGAGGGCTCTATCCTAATCTAATCACCGACCAAGGGCCTTACCTCCTAATACTATCCCATTCGCTATTAGGTTTTCAATATATGAACTTGGGTCAGGAGAGGACACAAACATTTAGACCGTACTTACTCAGACAACAATTTCATAACTTCTCTTTGCTCCTCAAACTGCCAATATTTCCTCTACCCTCAATCTCAGATGATGACCTTTCTTCTTATTTCACTGAGAAATTATAAGCACAATCAGAAAAGAATGTCTACAAATTCCCAGCATATCCACACATCTACATGCTTTTGTGTACATATATCCTGCCTTCTTTCTTGTAATAATAGAGGAATTGTCCATGTTTTCATGTGAGGCTGTGAGGCTAACCCTTCCACCAGTGCACTAGATCCCATCCCTTCTCACTTACTCTGTGATGTTGCTCCAGTAATTCTCCCCCTTTTCTACTGCACCCTCAATTCCCCTCTCTAATGGATTTTCCTATCAGCATGTGTATTAGTCCATTTTCACGCTGCTGATAAAGACATACCTGAGCCTGGGAAGAAAAAGAGGTTTAATGGGACTTACAGTTCCACATGGCTAGGAAGGCCTCAGAGTCATGGCAGGAGATGAAAGTCACGTCTTACATGGTGGTGGCAAGAGAAAATGAGAAAAAAGCAAAGGAAAAGTGGAAACCCCCGATAAACCCATCAGATCTTGTGAGACTTATTAACTATCACAAGAATAGCATGGGGAAGACCAGAACTCATGATTCAATTACCTTCCCCTGGGTCCCTCCCACAAGACATGGGAATTCTGGGAGATACAATTCGAGTTGAGATTTCGGTGGGGACACAGCCAAACCATATCAGCATGCAAACATGCTGTTATTTGTCCCACTTTACAAACCAACAAAAAATGCTCTTCCTTACAACTATCCCTCCATTTTTCTCTTTTCCTGTAAAACAAAATCCTTTCAAAGATTTTCTGTTCCTCTGACTCTACACTCTCTCCTCCTGTTTTCTCCTGGATTCACTACAGTCAGGCTTTTGCCTCCACCATTTCATGAAAATAGGTCCTATCATAGTCACCAATGACTATTGTGAAAGTTGCAGATACCAGGATGAAATCACTTTTGTTATATCCAAACAAACTAGGGCTGGGAAGCCCCAAAGTAGAGGCAGTTCATGCCTACATGTCTGAGATAAAAACCGTTTCCAAGTCCTTTTTTTTTTTTTTAAGAGACAGGGTCTTGTTCTGTCACCAAACCTGGAGTGCTGTGGCAAAATAGCTCACTGCAGCCTCAAAATTCTGAGCTCAAAGGATCCTCCTGCCTAAGCCTCCTAAAGTGCTGGAATTATAGGTATAAAGCACTACACAGGCCTCTAGTACTTTCTAAAGACCCTTTCTGATCCTTTATGCATCTCCTGCTTATTTTATTTTATATTTGTTTTAATTTTTAGTAGAGACAAGGGTTCACTATTTTTCCCAGGCTGGTCTCGAACTCCTGAGCTCAAGTGACCCTCCCATCTCAGCATTCCAAAGTGCTGAGGTTACAGGCGGGAGCCACCAGGCCAGCCAGCATGTCCTGTTTCGATAAGGTTTTTCACTAGACATTCTTTAGAACTGCAGTAACTCAGATAAGACGTTCTTGAAAGAACACTTGCCCAGCAACAGCATCTCCACCAATGAACTGACAATAATTCTGGCTTTGAACCTCTGGAACCAATGAACTCTGTTTCTAGGCAGTTTATGTAAATCTCTATTTTGCTAATAAAAGCTTCTCTAACTCGTCTCTCACCGAATGCACTGGTGGCTTGCCATTCTGTGCATTCCAGATTAGAATCCTTATTTATATTCCTGTGTAAACTCAACATATTTAGAGATCATTTTCTCTAGTGTTTTTTTCCTTTGGTTGACATTTCCATGTTGTCGAATCCAACGGTCATTTCTCTTGACCCATGGGTAGCAATGACTCAGTATTATTTTATTTTATCTTATCTTATCTTCTTATTTTATTTTATTTTATTTTATTTTATTTTATTTGTGGAGATAGAGTCTCACTATGTTGCCCAGGCTGCTCTTGAACTCCTAGCCTCAAGCAATTCTTCTGCCTCAACCTCCCAGTGTTGAGATAACAGTCATGAGCCACTGGACCAGGCCAACTCGATATTCTTTTTTTTTTTTTTTTTTTTTTGAGATGGAGTCTTGCTCTGTCTCCCAGGCTGGAGTGCAGTGGCCGGATCTCAGCTCACTGCAAGCTCTGCCTCCTGGGTTCAGGCCGTTCTCCTGCCTCAGCCTCCCGAGTAGCTGGGACTACAGGCACCCGCCACCTCGCCCGGCTAATTTTTTTGTATTTTTTAGTAGAGACGGGGTTTCACTGTGTTAGCCAGGATGGTCTCGATCTCCTGACCTCGTGATCCGCCCGTCTCGGCCTCCCAAAGTGCTGGGATTACAGGCTTGAGCCACCGCGCCCGGCCGATATTCTTGTAGTACCTTTTTCTGTGTACTTTTTTCTGTGTGTCTTCCCAGACACTACACTCTCCTGATTTCCCTTCTACTTCACTGGCCATTCAGTCTGTTAGCTCCTCTTTCTCCCAACCTCTAATTGTGCTCTAGCTGAGACTCAGCCTTTGAACTTCTGTTTTCCATCTATACTCACACCCTTGGGGATCTCAGCTCTCATTCAATTTAATAGCTTTAAATATACCAGGAATGGCCAGGTGCTGTGGCTCATACCTGTAATCCCAGCCCTTTGGGAGGTGGAGGTGGGCAAATCACCTGAGGTCAGGAGTTCAAGACCAGCCTGGCCAATATGGTGAAACCCTGTCTCTACTAAAAATACAAAAATTAGCCAGGTGTGGTGTCGCGGACTTGTAATCCCAGCTACTTGGGAGGCTGAGGCAGAAGAATTGCTTGAACCCAGGGGGCGGAGGGTGCAGTGAACCGAGATTGAGACACTGCTCTCCAGCTTTATATACATACATGTATACACATACATATATATGTATAGAAATACATACATATATATATATGTGTATCAGGAAGTATTATTCCATTTTTTCATTATCCCTTTTTTTTTTTTTTTTTTTTTTTGAGACGGAGTCTTGCTCTGTCACCCAGGCTGGAGTGCAGTGGTGCGATCTCGGCTCACTGCAAGCTCCACCTCCCAGGTTCGTGCCATTCTCCTGCCTCAGCTTCCCGGGTAGCTGGGACTACAGGCACTCACCACCACGCCCGGCTAATACTTTGTATTTTTAGTACAGACGGGGTTTCACTGTGTTAGCCAGGATGGTCTCCATCTCCTGACCTCATGACCTGCCCGCCTCGGCCTCCCAAAGTGCTAGGATTACAGCACTACACCCAGCCCATTATCCCATTTTTTATAAACAAATAAATTCTATGTATTTATATACTCAGAAATAAAACAGAAAGGAAAAAGACCAAAACATCAATGGTGATTATCATTTGGTGATTAGATTAGAAGTGATTGTTTTTTTAGAAACGGGGTCTTGCAGTATTGCCCAGGCTGGAGTGCAGTGGCTATTTACAGGCATGATCATATCCACTGTGGCCAACTCCTATGCTCAAGAGTTTCTCCTGTGTCCAAGAGTTTCTCCTGTGTCAGCCTCCCTAGTAGCTGGAACTACGGGCACCCGCCATTGGCTCAGCTAGGTTACAAGTGATTTTAATCTTTGTGCTTTTTTGTATTCACATTTTACACAATTAATATGTAATATTTATTTAATGAGATTAAAAAACAAAACAAAAAGGATGTATGCCTGGAAGAGTGCAGAGAAACTTACCCAGTGAACTTTGAAACATTTCCTTCCCACCCTAAGCACCAGAACACTTTGGAAATGAATGTGAAGCATGCAGACTTGAAGCAATTCCTTAAAGTTGGGAGAGAAAAAGCTTTGGTCATCAAAAACTATGCCAATTTGTATGCATTTTCCAGGATGGGGCCTACTTGTATTTCCCAGGCATTGAGTAACTGAGAGATAGGGGCATTCCCTAAGGAAAGACAATGGGAGAACCTGAGATTCGAGAATCCCCAGTTTTGTTTTGTTTTATTTTGTTTTGTTTTGTTTGTGACAGGGTCTCACTGGAGTTCAGTGGTGTGATCTTGGCTCACTGCAGCCAAGACCTCCCAGGCTTGACCTCCCAGGCTCAAGCAGTCCTCCCAGCTCAGCCTCCCGGGTAGCTGGGACTACAGGCACGTACCATCACGTCTCGCTAATTTTTGTATTTTTTTTTTAAAGACGGGTTTCACCATGTTGCCCAGGCTGGTCTCGAACTCCTGAGCTCAAGCCATCTGCCCCTCTCCAGCCTCCCAAAGTGTTGGGATTACAGGCATCAGCCACTACTCCCAGTCTCATATTAATTTTTATAAATGTTCTTTTTTTTTTTTTTTGAGACGGAGTCTCGCTCTGTCGCCCAGGCTGGAGTGCAGTGGCCGGATCTCAGCTCACTGCAAGCTCCGCCTCCCGGGTTTGCGCCATTCTCCTGCCTCAGCCTCCCGAGTAGCTGGGACTACAGGCGCCCGCCACCTCGCCCGGCTAGTTTTTTGTATTTTTTTTCAGTAGAGACGGGGTTTCACCGCGTTAGCCAGGATGGTCTCGATCTCCTGACCTCGTGATCCGCCTGTCTCGGCCTCCCAAAGTGCTGGGATTACAGGCTTGAGCCACCGTGCCCGGCCAATTTTTATAAATGTTCTGTGTGTGCTTTAGAAGAATGAATATTTTCACACAGTTGGATATAGGATTCTATCTTCACATAATAAATTAAGGCTGTTAATTACTGTGTTTACAAAAATTTTAAGTATTTACAGGTGAAATGATATGCTGTCAGAATTTGCTTTAAAATACTCCAGTTCCAGGCTGGACACGGTGGCTCACGCCTTTAATCCCAGCACTTTGGGAGGCTGAAGCGAGCAGATCACTTGAGGTCAGGAGTTCAAGATCAGCCTAGTCAATATGGTGATACCCTGTCTCTACTAATAATACAATAATCAGCCAGGCATGGTGGCACACACCTGTAATACCAGCTACTCAGGAGGCTGAGGCAGGAGAATTGCTTGAACCGAGGAGGCAGAGGTCACAGTGAGCCGAGATCACATCATTGCACTCTAGCCTGGGTGACACAGCAAGACTCTGTCTCAAAAAAAAAAAAAAAAAAAAAAAAATCCAGTTCGTTTCACTCACCACCTCTGCCCTCCGAAAAAAAATTGGGGAAATATCTGAAACAAGATTGCCAAAATGGATGGTAGTATGGTAGTACTTAGAGGTTCATCATCATATGAGAATTTCTCAAATTGTGGTCTCTTAACCATTAGCATCAACATTACTTGGGAACTTGCTAGAAGTGTATTGGATCCCACCTGACACCTACTAAATCAGAAACTCTGGGGACAGGACCCTGCAATCTGTGTTTTAACAAACTCTCCAGGTGATTCTGATGCATGCCAAAGTTTGAGAACCACTGTATTATACTATTCTATTTTTGTGTATGTTTGAATATTTCCATAACAATGTTTTAAAAATAGAGTTGCTACATTCGTTCTTGGTGAATTGGTAGATTTTCATTATGTAGTTACTCTCTGTTGATTTATTACTTCCAGTTTTTTAGTTCTATCTTTTTCTTAATCCTCCAAATTAGAAATGTTTATTGTTATATAGATATTTGTTTAGGTTTAACTACATGGTCATCTATACCTTTGCTCATTAGTTCATCTCCTACCTTCCAACTAAGTTTTTCCTTCTTACCTCTTTTGCGGCTCTGGCTCTAAGACCAGCAGCGTTGGCATCACCTGGGCAATTATGAGAAATGCAGAATCAGTATCTGATTTTAATAAAAATCTCCAAGTGATTTGTATGTACATTAAAGTTTGAAAAGCACTGTCCCAAAGTATGCCTTTTAGAAATTCCCTTAGTGCAGGTCTCTTGTGGTAAACAGTTCTTATTTATTCAAAAAGGTCCTTATTTCACCACTCTTGAACGGGCACACAATTCTATGTTAACAATTATTTGTATTTATTTTCATTTAATTTTAATTTTTAATTATTTATTTATTTATTTTTTTGAGACAAAGACTTGCTCTGTCACCCAGGCTGGAGTGCAGTGGTGCAATCTCGGCTCACTGCAACCTCCACCTTCCAGGTTTAAGTGATTCTCCTGCTTCAGCTTTCCAAGTAGCTGGGATTACAGGCACGTGCACCACCACGCCAGGCTAAGTTTTGTATTTTTAGTAGAAACGGGGTTTCACCATGTTGGCCAGGCTGGTCTTGAACTCCTGACTTCAGGCGATCCACCTGCCTTGGCCTCCCAAAGTGCTGGGATTACAGGAGTGAGCCACCATGCCCGGCCTAACAATTACTTTTTCTTAGCATTTTTAATAATCTTACTTTATTGTCTTCTAGCTTGCTTTATTTACTCTTAAATCTGCTATTCATTTATCTCAGGCTGCTGTTGAGATATTTTCTTTGATATTCTTCAGTTTTATTACAATGTTTCTAACTTTGGATAGATTCAGAATTTTCTTGTGGTATAGGTGTGGAAAAATTCTAAGATAAAAATGTAAAAGAAATAGTTATGATTTAAAAAAATAGGCTGGGTGCAGTGGCTCATGCATGTAATCCCAGTGCTTTGGGAGGCTGAGGCAGAAGAATTTCTTGAGGCCAGGAGTTTCAGGCCAGCCTGGGCCACATAGTGAGATTCTGTCTCTACAAAAAATAAATAATAAATAATTAAATTGGCCGTGTGTGGTGCTCACACCTGTAATTCCAGTACTTTGGGAGGCTGAGGCAAGCGGGTCACGAGGTCAGGAGATGGAGACCATCCTGGCCAACTTGATGAAACCCCGTCTCTACTAAAAATACAAAAATTAGCTGGGTGTGGTGGCTCGCACCTGTAATCCCAGCTACTCAGGAGGCCGAGGCACGAGATTCGCTTGAACCCAAAGGCGGAGGTTGCAGTGAGCTGAAATTGCACCACTGTACTCCAGCCTGGTGACAGAGCAAGAGAGCGAGACTCCATCTCAAAAAAAAAAAAAAAAAAAAAAAATGCCAGGCAGGTGGCTCACGCCTGTAATCCCAGCACTTTGGGAGGCCAAGGCGGGTGGATCACCTGTGGTCTGGAGTTCGAGACCAGCCTGGCCAACATGGTGAAACCCTGTCTCTACTAAAAATACAACATTAGCCAGGCATGGTTGTGCAATCTTGTAATCCCAGCTACTCTGGAGGCTGAGGCAGGAGAATCGCTTAGAACCTGGGAGGCAGAGGTTGTGGTGAACTGAGATCGCGCCACTGCACTCTAGCCTGGGCAGTGTATTTATGTATGTATTTATAAATACATACATAAAAACAAAAATAAATAAATAAAAGTTTACAAAATAAATGGGTAGAGCAGATGGAGTCATAGGTGATAATTTGTAAATGATTGTCAATTTATTGGCTACATACAGGTGTTGGTAACTCAGATCTATTGGGCATTCAGGCAAAGTGTATTAAGTTAATTACATGGTATTCAGAATTATTTCTAGATGTTCATTGTGACTTGAATTAGACATTGAGACTCACAAAGCTACAATTTTTACTCTTTATTTATTTATTATTTATCTTTTAAAAATGTTTCAATATTCCTGTCAAGGCATTAACTTTTTTTTTTTTTTTTTTTGAGACAGAGTCTCGCTCTGTCGCCCAGGCTGGAGTGCTGTGGCCGGATCTCAGCTCACTGCAAGCTCCGCCTCCCGGGTTCCCGCCATTCTCCTGCCTCAGCCTCCCGAGTAGCTGGGACTACAGGCGCCCGCCACCTCGCCCGGCTAGTTTTTTGTATTTTTTAGTAGAGACGGGGTTTCACCGTGTTAGCCAGGATGGTCTCGATCTCCTGACCTCGTGATCCGCCTGTCTCGGCCTCCCAAAGTGCTGGGATTACAGGCTTGAGCCACCGCGCCCGGCCGACATTAACTTTTTTATACTTAATTGTACTTAAGTATACTTAAGTACCAGGAAAACCTTGTGGATCATACCTAAATAAGCATTAAGTCATTTAAAGGACTGATGTGATGTGATGTAGACAATAGTATTCTACACAATAGTTTCAGGTCTATGTTGATTAAATTTTGCTTTTTTGAGACAGGCTCTGTCACCCAGGCTCGAGTGCTGTGGCGTGATCCTGGCTCACTGCAGCCTTGACCTCTCAGGCTCAAGCAGTCCTCCCTCCTCAGCCTCCCTAGTAGGTGGGACTACAAGCATGCACCACTATGCCTGGCTAATTTTTCATTTTTTGTAGAGACAGGGTCTTTCTATGGTGCCCAGGCTGGTTTCAAACTCCTGAGCTCAAATGATCCTCCCACCTTGGCATCCCAAAGTGTTGGGATTACAGGTGTGAGCCATCACACCTGGTCATTTTAGGTTTCTTTTTTTTTTTTTTTTTTTTTTAAATGAGACGGTGTCTTGCTTGGTTGCCAGGCTGCAGTGCAGTGGCGCTGTCTCGGCTGAGATCGCAACCTCTGTGTCCCGGGTTTAAGCGATTCTTTTGCGTCAGCCTCCTTAGTAGCTGGGACTACAGGCGCGTGCCGCCACACCCCGCTAATTTCCGTATTTTTAGTAGAGATGCAGTTTCACGGTGTTGGCCAGGATGTCCTCGGTCTCTTGACCTCGTGATCCGCCCGCCTTGGCCTCCCAAAGTGTTCGGATTACATGCGTGAGCCACCATGTCCGGCCAGCCATTTTAGTTTTAATAATTTTTATATTTTTCTAATTTAAAGAAGGTACTAAATTCTCTTACAGCTCTTATTTATGAATATAGTATTCATTATTGTTATTATGATTATTTTGTATGTGTTTAATCTCATTTTCAATATAAGCTCCTGGAAATTAGAGATTTTGTCTATCTTATTCACCACTCTATTCTCAGTACTTGACCTTGTCTTGCATGAAACAGATATCGAACAAATATTTGTTAAATGAATGAATGAATGAAAATACTGATACCACATTTAACAATTTTACAAGTACTACAGGTTTGACCATCTAACAAATGAAGTAGATTGTATAGGGCAGAGTCATAGCCAACCTGCCATAAAAGAAAATGCAAATGAAAAATAAACCTTTGTATGTATGGCTGCTAAGATTTTGGGGCTTTTGTAATGTAGCATAACCAGCAAAAGCTCAATGATACAGCATATAGAATATACACATACAGATGGACCAGCAGATGAGATTCTAAAGATAGTTCAATAAGCATTAACTACACCCACACACTTCATTCCCTAACAGAAAGAATGGAATTCTTGTTCACTAAGATCTGCCTCAAATATTACTTACTTTGTTTCTCTGGCTACTCAAGTATTTAATCAGAACTCTTTTCTTTCCTTTTTTCCCCAGGCTGGAGTGCAGTGATGCCATCATAGCTCACTGTAACCTCTAACTCAAGGCCCAAGGAATCCTCCTGCCTCAGCCTCCTGAGTAGCTGAGACTACAAGTGCCACCTTGGGTAACAGTCAGATCCTGTCTCAGTAAAATAAAATAAAATTAGCCACCATGCTTGGCTAAATTTTTTTTTTTTATTTTTTTTTAGAGACGGGGTCTTACTATGTTGCCCAGGCTGGTCAGGACTCTTGATTGCATATGACAGAAACCCAACCCAACCTTTCAACCTGCTTCTCCCTCTGTCTTCCCAGTCTCTGTAAATGGCAACTCCATTCTTCAAGTTGCCCAAGCCCCAAATCTCAAAGTTAATCTTGCTTTCTCTCTTATCTCATAGCCAATCTGAAGGAAAATCATGTTGGCTGAAAATATATCCAAATTTAATCACTTCTCATCATTTTCCACCATAGTTCAAGCAATCATCATCTCTCAGTATCTTCCAACTGGTCTCCAGGTTTATACTCCCACCCCCTAGAGAATTTACTTCACAGCAGCCAATGATTTCAAACATAAAACATGAGTCAGAAAGCTGGGCACAGCTGCATGCACCTGTAATCTCAGCTACTTGGGAGGTTGCAGTGTACTTTGATTGCATCTGTAAAGAGCTGCTGCACTCCAGCCCGGGTAATATAGCAAGACTCTGTCTCTTAAAACACACGCACACACACACCCCCTACAGGAGTCAGATGTCACTTTGCTTATCCATCCAATTTAGAATAAAAACCAAAGTCCTGAAAAGGCCTATAGGGCCTTCTATGTAATCCGATTCTGTGTTCTCTCTGATTTCATATGGTAGTATTTATCTTGCTTACTTCATTCTAACCACACCACTGGTCTCCTTGTTGTTCCTTGAATATGCCCAGCGCATTTCTGCCTCAAAGCCTTTGTACTTGCTGTTCTCTCTGTTTAGAATGCTATTCTCAAGATATGGCTTGCTTGCCCACCGTCATCTTTTTTTTTTTTTTTGAGAGAGTTTTGCTCTTGTTGCCCAGCTGGAGTGCAGTGGTGCGATATCGGCTCCACTGCAACCTCTGCCTTCCAATTTCAAGCAATTATCTTGCCTCAGCCTCCCAATTAGCTGGTATTACAGGCCCCCGCCACCACCGAGATGGGTTTCATCATGTTCGCCAGGCTGGTCTCAAACTCCTGACCTCGTGATCCACCCACCTCGGCCTCCCAAAGTGCTGGGATTACAGGCATGAGACACCGCGCCCAGCCCACCTTTTGTTTTTTTTTTTGAGATAAGGTCTGGCTCTATCACCCAGATGAGTGCATTGGCACAATCTCGTTCACTGCAACCTCCACCTCCCGAGCTCAAACCATCCTCCCATCTCAGCCTCCCAAGTAGCTGAGATTATAGGCGTGCACCACCACACCCAGCAATTTTTGTATTTTTTGTAGAGACGAGGTTTTGCCAAAATGCCCAGGCTGGTCTCGAGTATCATGAGCTCAAGCAATCCACCTGCCTCGCCCTCCTAAAGTGCTGGGATTACAAGTGTGAGCCACTGTGCCCAGCCCCACCACCTACTTTGTGAGGTCTTCCCTGACTGTCCTGTTTAAAATTATAATAACCACCAGGTGCAGTGGCTCTGCACCAATTTAGAATAAATTGAGCTCAGGAGTCCTAGACCATCCTGGGCAACATGGTGAAACCCTGTCTCTACCAAACAAACAACAACAACAAAACAACAACAACAAACACAAAAAAACCCAAACAAACAAAAAATAAAAGTTAGCTGGGTATGGTGGCATGTGCCTGTAGTCTCAGATACTTGGGAGGCTGAGGTGGGAGGATCGCTTGAACCCAGGAGGTCGAGGCTGCAGTGAGCTCTGATCTCATTCCACCCTGGGCAACAGAGTCAGATCCTGTTTCAATAAAAAATAAAATAAAATAAAATAAATTTGTAATAACATTTCTTCACACTCCCTTTCTCCTTATACCATCTCATATCATATGTATTATATATACATTTATTAATGTATTCAACTTATTATTTTGATGAAGTCAAATCAAGATTCTTTTTCTGTTTATTTTTCTTTTCCAAGAAAATTTTCTAAATTCCCAGAAGCTGTTCTCTTTTTTTATGTATATTTTGTGCATAGATATATTTTTAATGTATATTTTATGGAAAAATACATATAACCTGAAGTTTGCTGATTTAACCATATTTAGGTGTATAATCCAGTGGCATTAAGTACATTTACAATATTGATAACCATCATCAACTACTTAGTTCCAAAACCCTTTTATTGCCCCACCAGAAACTGTCTATTAAGCATTAACTCCTCATTCCCTGTTCTCCCAGACCTTAGTAATCACCATTTTACTTTCTGTCTTTATGAATTTGACTACTCTAGATACCTCATATAAGTGGAATAATACAATATTTGTCCTTTCATGATGGATTTATTTCACTTACCATAATGCTTTCAAGGCTCATTCATGTTATAGTATGTAGCAGAACTTCATTTCTCTGTATGCCTGAATAATATATTTCATCATACCACATTTTCTTTTTTTTTTTTTTTTTTTTTTTTTTTTTTTTTTTTTGAGACAGAGTCTCACGCTGTTGCCCAGGCTGGAGTGCAGTGGCGCGATCTCGGCTCACTGCAAGCTCCGCCTCCCGGGTTCCCGCCATTCTCCTGCCTCAGCCTCCTGAGTAGCTGGGACTACAGGCGCCCGCCACCGCGCCCGGCTAATTTTTTGTATTTTTAGTAGAGACGGGGTTTCACTGTGGTCTTGATCTCCTGACCTTGTGATCCGCCCGCCTCGGCCTCCCAAAGTGCTGGGATTACAGGCTTGAGCCACCGCGCCCGGCCTTTTTTTTTTTTTTTTTTGAGACTGAGTCTAGCTCTGTCACCCAGGCAGGAGTGCAGTTGTACAATCTTGGCTCACTGCAACCTCCACCTCCCGGGATCAAGCGATTCTCCTCCCTCAGCCTCCCAAGTAGCTGGGATTACAGGTGCCTGCCACCATGCCTGGCTAATTTTTTTGTATTTTTAGTAGAGACAGGGTTTCACTGTGTTGGCCAGGCTGGTTTCGAACTCCTGACCTCGATGTATCACATTTTCTTTATTCATTTAGTTTTTGATAGACATTTGGGTTTTTTTCCCCCTTTTGGCTATTGTAAATAGTGCTGCTGTGAATATTGGTGAAGAAGTATCCATTTGAGCTCCTGTTTTAAATTCTTTTGGCTTGGAGTGGAATTACTGAATCATATGGTAATTCTATTTTTAACTTGAGGAACTGCCAAACTGTTTTCCACAGTGGCTGTATCAGTTTACATTCCCACCAGCAATGCACAAGGGTTTACATTTCTCCACATCTCACCAACATTTGTAATTTTCTGCTTTTTTCATAATAGCATTCTAGTAAGTGTGAAGTGGTGTATCATTTGGTTTTGATTTGCATGTCCCTAATCATTAATAACGTGGTGCATCTTTTCATGTGCTCATTGCATATCTTCTTTGGAGAAATGTTCAAGTCCTTTGCTACCCCCACCCTTTTTAAATTTGAGACAGGGTCTCACTCTGTTGCCTAGGCTAGAGTGCAATGGTGCACTCACAGTTTCTATGTAATAGGAATTCAGCAGCAGCTTGCTGACTGGTTCTGGCTTTTGGTTTTTCATGAGATTCAGTCTGACGTGAGCTGGTACTGGAGTAATCTGAAGGCTTGACTGGGGCTGAAGGATTTGCTTTTGAGGTGGCTCATTGGCATGGCTGTCAAGTTGGTCCTGAATGTTGATGGGAGGCCTTAGTTCTTTTTCCTTCACAGAGCTGTTCACACATGGTGGCTGGCTTCCCCTAAAGCATGCGATTTAAGAAAACAAGGCAAAAACTGCAATGACCTAGTCTCAGAGGTTATAATTGGTCATTTTTTTTTTTTTTTTTGAGACAGAGTCTTGCCTCTGTCACCCAGGGTGGAGTTCAGTGGCGTGATCTTGGCTCACTGCAACCTCCATCTCCCGGGTGCAAGCAATTATCCTGTCTCATCCTCCCAAGTAGCTGAGACTACGGGTGCACACCACTAGGCCTGGCTAATTTTTGTATTTTTAGTAGAGATGGGGTTTCACCATGTTGCTCAGGCTGGTCTCAAACTCCTGACCTCAGGTGATCCTCCTGCCTTGGCCTCCCAAAGTGCTGAGATTACAGGCGTGAGCCACCATGCCCAGCCATAATTGGTAACTTTTGCCATATTTTATTGGTCCCACAGACAAGCCTTATTCGATGTAGGAGGGATTACATATGGATACATAAATGAATAACAGGCAAAGAGGATCATTGGGTCAAAAGCAAGGATCATTCATGGTCAAATCAGAGAATGGCTACCACATGTGTCTATTTCCAGTGCCTAGAACAATGTCTGGTATGATATGTTCAAAAAAATGTTTGATGAGTACACGAGTCCTTCCTTCTTTCCTTTTCCCTTCCTCCTTCTCTCCTTCCCTTCCTCCTTCTCTCCTTCCCTTCCTCCTTCTCTCCTTCCTTTGAAGGTTATGGGGGTGGTCACAGCATTAAAGAAAGATTAGAACAGCAAAGGCTTAGGAAAGGCAGGATTACTGGAACCAGGGATTTTAATATCCTCAGGATGTTCTCCATCTCATTTAGCTTCTCTGAGTATAGCCAGGATCTCCTTAGAGTTTCATCCTTACAGCTTCATAACGAGAGGGCAAAGGGCTTTTACTTTTCCAGCTCTGGTTTGAAAAACCCCAGGGTAGGATTCTCCCAGGCCTGACCCCTTGAATCAATCAGTATGATCAGGCAGTTAAGGTAATGTGACTGGCTTCATTTGAGTCAGGCATCTATACCTGTTAATGGAAAAAGATGGAAGGGGGTATGGACAATAAAAATAGTACAACTCAGTCATAGGTACTCCCCTTTCTATATGTTCCCACCATATTATATCTTGGTACAACAGAACATATAATGTTATTGTTCATTTACTTGTTCATATGTTTGTCTTCTATACTATACTACACATTCTTCTTACACTAGAGTGTGAACACAGGTACCACATTTTTGTAACTCCAAATGATACAGGTTTTGTAGTCAAGAGAGACTCATGCTTGCATTTTTGCTTTTTCTTTCACTAACGATCTGACTTTGGACCAGGCATGGCTTCCCTGTATTTTAAATGGGCCAAATAATAGTTGCCTCATGTGGAAGCACATAACATTATTTTTGACATGTTGTAGGAGCTGAAAATGTTAGTTACTGTCCTTGCTCTTAGGAAAGTAGCTGACATAGTTGATTATCTTTAATATATTTGTGAATAAATGAAGGAGCAAATAAATTCAGCATTCTTAGTGACTGGCTTGGGGATTCACTTGTAAATGGGGATAACAATAGGATTATGATAAAGATTAAGTGAGATGATAGACGAAAAGCGCTTCCACAGTGCCCAGCTATGGTAAGTGCTTTAAAAGCATAAGCCATCAGCAACATGGGGGTATTCACCTATAGTCCCAGCCACTCAGGAGGCTGAGGCAGGAGGGTCACTGGAGCCCAGGAGTTCAAGGCCAGCCTGGGGAACATAGCGAGACCCTGTCTTTAAAAAACAAAACAAAATGGAAGCCATCATGAGAGAGGTAATCCTTTAAAACCAATATATCAGATCTCCTAGAAAAGAATTGAAGAAGTGGCTTTCTCTCTATTTAGGTAGCTTTCACAAGGTATATCACTTGTGAGGTATATTACTTGCTTCTGTATTGCATAGTAAACTCTCAATAGCCCCTGAGTAACACAACTGCAACATCCATTAATAGAACACAATATAGCCTGCAGAATTCCAAAACCTCAGGTAATGAGTGAAAAAAAAAAAAAAAGCCAAAGAGGAAAGTTCTACCAAATTAATAATTTTGTCTTGTGTCAGGAAACACCTAATTATAGAAGTTTCTAACCAATGCCTCAGCATCAGCACTCAAACACAATAACAATTATAACAGCATTCTGAGATAAATCAAGTCATAGAAGGAAGGAAGGAGGGACAGAAGAAGGAAGATGGAAGAGGGAAGGAAGGAAGGAAGGAAGGGAGGGAGGGAGGAAGGAAGGAAGGGAGAGAGGGAGGGAGGGAGGGGAGAAAAGAAGGAAAGAAGGAATGAAAAACCAAAATCAATTAGCATACCTAAGACAAAAAAGCTTTGGTTTCAGCATTCCTAGTCCTCCACATTCCCAGCTCCCTACTACCTAACAAGTGTATAAGGTGGAACTGAAAGGGTGTTAAATGGGTGGATCCCAGTGGCAATGTCGTTAACACTCCCTATGAGTCAGCTATAAATTCAATTCAAATCCCCAGTCTCCCTGTATTCTCTGCTTATCATGGTTACCACCAAAATGACTGCTGCCTTTAGAAACCCTAGTGGGAAACAGGTAAATGTGTAAAACAATGTTTGATCTTATATTAAAATTTATAAAAAATTATAACTGCTGTAACAGAAAGTAATTTGTTATTGAGTTAGGATTTATATATTTCTCTTAATCTTCAAAACACAGGAACAGCTTGTTAACATTTCTTCAGTTTTATTTTAAGACTGTTATCTCATTGTATTGCAGCCATTCGAGTGATGAACAAAATTTATGAAGTGTTAGGTTTAAGTGTTAGGTTTAATTCCACACCTGCAAGAAAGGTATTTTAGTAATTGGCTTTTTGTAATTCAACACTTGTCGCAATTCTCTCCTAGCAGTAATTGGCTGCTGTTTACGTTTCTTTGAATATACATTCACAGAGGAGACCTAGCGTGTCTGTATGGGCTTCAAATTTCTCATATGGAGAAGAAGAAAATGACTGGTTACCATAGCATTTGTTCACAAACTCTATTTGGTGACAATGTTGATGGTTGCATGGTCTCTCAATAATGATTTCAGAAGTGTTGCCTCCCGTCGTGTTTGGGAACACAGTTCATAATAAAAGCTACATTAATTTTTCTGTAAAGTATCATGTTTCTAAAATAGTTTCCTCACTTCATCCTTTTTTTTTTTTTTTTTTGGTGGAGGTGGGAGAGACTGCTAATTAACATTAGCTAATGTTTGTACTGGCTTTAATTAGACAATTTCGCATGTAATAAAAACACATCTCACGTCGCATCTATGATTGGGACTCTTATTTTTATTTGCTTGATGAAGAGACTGAAGCTTACAGAGGTTAAAAGCCAGACTATTAGCAGGTGTCAAAATCAGGATTCTTCAAATTCAGTCTTTTTTATTGGTCTTTTTGTTTTTGCACATTGGTACTTTGTGGGTTTGGAAAATAGTAATTACAATAGCTACTATTTTTGAATACTTGTTATACACATGGTATATATTATTCCATTTAACTGTCACTTCAGTGCTTAAGTAGATATTATTATCTCCAGTTTATGAATGAGAAGATTGGAGCTTGAAGAGCTCAAAGGGGTTGATCACATTTTTGGCAAGAACACTTGAAATTTTAGGTCACAGTCTAGTCACTTGTATTAATGTAGAAGTTACTAGTTCCCAGATAATTGGATAGTTTAAGTGGAATTACTAACTCTAGTTCCACCAAATTTTATCTTGCTTTAAAACAAGTATTTTGGAAAGTCAAGAAATGAATGAATTTTTCCTTTTGGTGGGTAGGAACTGGCACACTATTGATGTCCCATTCTGGTGGCTCAATTTCAAGTTTTTGGGGCTGACCGTGTTAATGTGTAGGATCACATATAGAAGTGATGTCTGAGCTATACGGCCAGAGAGCTTATTCTTTCCCATAATCATGGCAGATCTAGTCTCTACCTGTGCACAAGTATCAAGAGATAAACAGAATTGTGTGTCTCTTAATAATGTTCTTTCCTAAGGTGATGTCAGGGTCTTCTAAAGAATGAATATGGTGGAGGTAAAGTGTTAAAGTGGTGAGGTTAAAGCTATTCTTTTTTTTTTTTTTTTTTTTTTGAGACAGGATCTTGCTCTATTGCCCAGGGTGCGGTGCAGTGCAGTGGCGTGATGTCAGCTCACTGCAACCTCCACCTCCTGGGCTCAAGTGATCATTCCACCTCAGCCTCCCTAGTAGCTGGGACTACAGGTGCACGCCACCATGCCCTGCTAAGTTAAAGCTATTCTTATAACTCCAGTGCATGGAGGCTATAGCTTTTTATTTGAGTACCTTTCAGATTCATATTGTAGAAAGTAACGAGCCTAGTAAGATAGGCTGTCACTATTTCATTGTGAACCTTCATTTAAAAAACAAAACAAAACAACAAAACAGTTTTGAACATCAGTAGGAGTTGAAATGGAGTGTTATGTCTCCTTTTTCTTTAATAGTGCTACCAATAGGACTTTCTGATGAGTGGAAATGTTCTATATTTGTACTGTCAGACAGTAGCCACTAGCCACATGTGCTATTACTGAGTGCTTGAAGTATGTGAGTGTGACTATGAAACTGAACTTTTAATTTATTTATTTTTGAGACAGGGACTCGCTCTGGCACACAGGCTGGAGTGCAGGGGCATGATCTTAACTCACTGCAACCTCCACCTCCTGGCTCAAGTGACCCTCCCACTTCAGTCTCCAGAATAGCTACAGTTGTGCCAATACACCTGGCTAAGTTTTTAATTTTTATTTTCGTAGAGATGGGGTCTGACTATGTTGCTCAGGCTGGCCTCAAACTCTTGGCCTCAAGCGATCCTCCTGTCTTGGCCTCCCAAAGTGCTGGGATTACAGGTATGAGCCACCATGCCTGGCTTAATTTAAGTTTAGATGTAAATAGTCACATGCTGCCAGTGTCTCTAGTGGTTGCTGTATTAGTGCAATCCTAGAATGTAACTGAGATGGTCTGGTTCTCTAAAAAAGCTCCCAAATACAAGCGCCCAGGGTGAAGGAGGAATATTGCTCACCAGTGGGTTTGACTTCTCTGGTGAGTTCCTTCTTTGTACCTTGGGTTGTTTTTGCCATTCAGAGGAGTATCTCCCTTGCATTTCCTTTCTGTGAACAATGGAGCTAACATGACTGACTTAAACACCTTTGGCAGTTTAGAGCATGGTGTTCCAGGGTTTAACCCTTGCCAGGTTTAGAGGGGTTCCCCTCCCAGACAGTGACCCAAATCAATGCTAAGGGTGTACAGTATTAGAACATAGAAAACTTTTAATTGCTCACTGAATTTACCGCAAATAAAACTATCTGAGGGCCGGGCGCAGTGGCTCACGCCTGTAATCCTAGCACTTTGGGAGGCCGAGGTGGGTGGATCACGAGGTCAGGAGATTGAGACCGTCCTGGCTAACATGGTGAAACCCCGTTTCTACTAAAAATACAAAAAATTAGCCGGGCATGGTGGCAGGCGCCTGTAGTCCCAGCTGCTCGGGAGGCCAAGGCGGGAGAATGGCGTAAACCCGGAAGGTGGAGCTTGCAGTGAATGGAGATCGCACCACTGCACTCCAGCCTGGGCGACGGAGCCAGAGGAAAAAAAAAAAGAAAAGCTATCTGAGGAGGGTGCTACTGCCCACTGCACCCTGCATCCTCCCTGCATCCTCAGTCTTCTGCTCCACATGTGGAGTTCCAGGATATGAGCAGTAGAGTGGCAGGAGCTGGAGCAGAGGTGGTGTTGGGTGAAATTCACACAGTGGAATTTCACTTACGCAAATGCTCAAGCACTCGTGGGAGGTCAGAATTAGCTCTTTCTTGGGTTAGAATGAGCTATTTCAGTGAGATGTTAAAGTGTAAGCTCTTTCACCAAATAAATTGATGTGCTCAGGCAAGTGAAAGAAAGGGGTAAATCAGGGTTAGTGCTCGGGGGTCAGAGCTAATGACACAAGCTTCTCTCCTCCGGCCTGTGCATTTGAGATACATCTCAGGTACTTAAGCACAACAGTGCTAAGCTGGTATAAATTATATATATACACACATACGAATATATAAAAGCATATGATATGAATATTACATATATAAATATAAATTGTACCAATAAAATCAACACCAGGCTTATTTTTAATCATTTATTCAAAATACATTGAACAGCTACTGCGCAAAGTGCTAGGACTACTGAGAAGCTTAAGACAAAAATATGGGGTGTGATGGTGTGTGACTGTAGTCCCAGCTACTCAAGAAGCTGAGGCAGGAGGATGGCTTGAATTCAGGAGTCCAAGTTCAGCCTGAGCAACATAATGAGACCCAGTCTTTTAAAATAATAAAATAAAACGAAACCACAAACCTCAAACAAACAAAAAGACAAAATATGATTTCAATCATTGTGAAGCTCTTAATCTAGTAGATGAGTAATATATATAAATCAAAATATTACAATTTCAGAGAAGTGCTATAGGGCCTAATGTTTAACCACTTCTGGCGTTCAACTGACTGTGTTCAAAGCTCTGCCACCACTTTCCAGGGGTATAGATTGAGGCAAGTTATTTAATGTTTACTAAATTTCAGCTTCTTCATATGCAAGGGGGTTATAATAATACCTACCCCATGAGGGCAGTCTGAGGATTAAACGAAATAGTGTATGTATAGCCTTAGCTAATACCCATACATGTTGAGTGCTCAACCAGGTGTTAGCTATTAGATTTTAAAAGTTTATTTAATTTTTATGGTTTTGTTTGTTGTTGTTGCTGTTGAGACAGAGTCTTGCTCTGTTGCCCAGGCTGGAGTGCAGTGGCACGATCTCAGCTCACTGCAAGCTCCACCTCCCGGGTTCAACCAATTCTCTGTCTCAGCCTCCCGAGAAGATGAGATTACAGGCCTCCACCACCATGCCTAGATAATTTTTTTGTATTTTTAGTAGAGACAGGGTTTCACCATGTTGGCCAGGTTGGTCTTGAACTCCTGACCTTGAGATCCATTGCCTCGGCCTCCCAAAGTGCTGGGATTACAGGCATGAGCCATCAGGCCTGGCCTAGTTTTTTTTTTTGAAATGGAGTCTCTCACTCTGTCGCCCAGGCTGGAGTGCAGTGGTGTGATCTCGGCTCACTGCAACCTCCACCTCCCGGATTCAAGTGATTCTCCTGTCTCAGCCTCCCGAGTAGCTGAGATTACAGGCACACACCACCATGCCCGGCTAATTTTTTTTTTTTTTTTTTTTTTTTGTATTTTAGTAGAGATGGGATTTCACCGTGTTGCCCAAGCTGGTCTTGAACTCTTCAGCTCAGGCAATCCACCTGCCTCGGCCTCCCAAAGTGCTAGGATTACAGGTGTGAGTCACTGCACCCGGCCACTATTTTTTATAGTTTTTAAGGTAAAATTTACATTCACTGAAATGTTACCTGCGTATTTTTTGATAAGTGAATATACTTATGTAACTCACATCCCTATCAAGATAGAGACCATTTTTACCACCCAGAAATTTCACTCATGTACCATCCCAGTCAATTCCCTGCCATAGGGAACCACTGTTATGATTTTTTTCACCACAGATTAATTTTGTCTTTTCTAGAATTTCAAATAAATGGAACAGTATGACACTCTTTTGTGTCATTTATCTTCACATAGATAATTCACATACTTTGTGTCATTTATTTATCTTCACATAGATAATTCACACACTTTAAGATAAAAAAGGTACAATTTTAAACCTTTTGGGCATGCAGTAAAAATCTCCTTCCCACAGGTACCCACCAGTCACCCAGTCTTCCTCTCTCTGTCTCTCTTGTTTTGAGACAAGATCTTTCTCTGCTGCCCAGGCTGGAGTGCAGTGGCACGATCATGGCTCACTGCAGCCTCACCCTTCCAGGCTCACCTCGGCTCCCAAGTAGCAGGACTACAGGTGCCTGCCATCACACCTGTCTAAACTTTTTTTGTATTTTTTGTAAAGATGGGGTTTTGCCATGTCGCTCAGGCTAGTCTTGAACTCCTGATCTTAAATGATCCGCTGGCCTCAGCCTTCCAAAGTGCTTAGATTATAGGCGTGAGCCACTGTGCTTGGCTCAGTTGTCCTCTCTTGAAGCAAACAATGTTATTAGTTTAATGTGGGCCATCCCATGTCTTACCATTATTAATTCAGGTGCTTACAAAAAGGCTCTTTGAGAACTGTTTTAAAGGTTACCCAAAGAATCTTGTGACAACCCAGCTAAAATGATATAAAATCAATTTTTTTTTTTTTTGAGACGGAGTCTCGCTCTGTCGCCCAGGCTGGAGTGCAGTAGCCGAATCTCAGCTCACTGCAAGCTCCGCCTCCTGGGTTCACGCCATTCTCCTGCCTCAGCCTCCTGAGTAGCTGGGACTACAGGCGCCCACCACCTCGCCCAGCTAGTTTTTTGTATTTTTTTAGTAGAGACGGGGTTTCACCGTGTTAGCCAGGATGGTCTCGATCTCCTGACCTCGTGATCCGCCCGTCTCGGCCTCCCAAAGTGCTGGGATTACAGGCTTGAGCCACCGCGCCCGGCCAATCAATTTTAACATAACTGAAGTTTTTGGATTCTGATTCCAAATGTCAGATTGGGACATTTTGCCTCTCTCTGACTTTATGTCAAATTTAGTTTAAGTTCTAGCATCTATAATTTTCATTTACTGAACAAATAAGTATCTAACAAATATGAAAATACAACCATGAAACAAAATCAAATCCTGGACTTACGGAGCTAATAGTAAAAAATTCACCAATATAACCACCCAATTACAGTTTCATGCGATGTGAAAGGAGTAAGAGACCACCGTAGGGAGGTCAGAAGGTGCTTCTCAGAGGTGGATACTAGAGATACTAGAGCCGTTGTCAAAGGATGAGGACTGGGGGAACTTTCTGGGCACAGAGCAAAGCATGAGCAAATGCTCTGTTGAGGCCAGGAAGCTGGTAAACAGGCAATAAAAGAGGCCAGTGTGGCTGGAGCACAGAGAGCAGGGTGGAATTGGTCTGAGCAGTGAGAAGAGGTGGAGAGGTGGGCAAGGCACCTGGCCATTCAGGGCTTGGTTAGTTAGGAGGGTTTTTTCTAAGAGAATGGGAAGGTGTTTAAGTGGTTTAGGCTGGGAAGTGACAGGGTCACACTGTATTTTGAGAAAGTTACTTTGCTGTTGTGTTGAGATTAGAAAGGGGATAAAAGGGATATGGGTAAACTACAAGAAGACTAGGTCAGTAATCCTTCCACCCCCACTCCCCAGGTAAAGGTAGCCTAGACTAGGGTGGTGATGGAGGAGATACGAGAGGACAGATTCAAGGACCATTTGTAAGGTAAAAACCAATAGAATTTGCTGACGGATGGAATATAAGAGGGGAGAGGTACATTATCAAGGATGTGTCTTAGTTTTCTTACACAAGGATTCAGTTGCAATAAAACTGTTAATTGAAATTTCTTTAAATAATGGCACAACCTAAAGTTATGCAAACATTTGCCTCAGATAAAATTTCAAGTTTTCAAAGTTTTTAGCTGGGTGGAGGGCATGGCTTTACTTCCTATTTCTTGGTATTTCCTAATGTTGTTGAAAAAAAAGTTGTTTTTTTTTTTTTTTTGGAAATGCTTAGTTCAGTGGAAACCCATCTGCGAATTCTGTCTTATAAATTTAAATTAGAAAATAACTAGGGATATCTAATTTCTAGACCAATAATTTTGGAGTTTCTTGTGCTGCTAATTATTACAATTTTTGTCACTTTTTTTTTGGGACAGAGTATCGTTCTGTCGCCCAGGCTGGAGTGCAGTGGCGCAATCTCGGCTCACTGCAACCTCCACCTCCGTGGTTCAAGCAATTCCCCTGCCTCAGCCTCCAGAGTAGCTGGGAGTACAGGCGCACGCCACCATGCCAGGTTATTTTTTTTGTATTTTTAGTAGAAACGGTGTTTTCACCATGTTGGCCAGATTGGTCTCGAACTCCTGACCTCAGGCAATCCGCCCTCCTTGGCCTCCCAAAGGGTTAGGATTTCGGGTGTGAGCCACCGCGCCTGGCTGTCACTTCCTTTTTTTTTTTTTTTTTTTTTTGAGACGGAGTCTGGCTCTGTTGCCCAGGCTGGAGTGCAGTGGCGCGATCTCCACTTACTGCAAGCTCCGCCTCCCGGGTTCACGCCATTCTCCTGCCTCAGCCTCCCCAGTAGCCGGGACTACAGGCGCCCGCCAACGCGCCCGGCTAATTTTTGTATTTTTAGTAGAGACGGGGTTTCACCGTGTTAACCAGGGTGGTCTCGATCTCCCGACCTCGTGATCCGCCCATCTCGGCCTCCCAAAGTGCTGGGATTACAGGCGTGAGCCACCGCGCCCGGCCTGCCTGGCTGTCACTTCTAAACGTATAATTAAAGTATCTGTATTGCCTTTTAAATTTTTCTTGCCTGCTTTCCCTGGACCAGAATAGGCTGTTTCTGTCCCAAACGAAGTATTTTCCTTCTAAGAATTCGTTGATGCTGGAGGGCTGCCCGGCTGAATCTTACATATTTGTGCCCATGTTCTGCCCCCTGCAGGAGTCTGCATAAACCCAGTGCGTAGAGACGTGGAAGAGTACATTACAAGTGTCATTTACACGTTGATTATTGTTTTTCAGAGTGCCCTAAGCTGCCTTCCGAAGCCTGCGCGTCTGCACTTCGTGCCCAGGGCCTGGAAGTCAGGCTCCGGGCCAGTGCGGCAGCGCGAGGCCTGCAGTCCTAAGCTCGGGGTCGCTTCGGGCCCCCGAGGGGGTGTGTCTTCCACCGCTTTAACATGGAAGGGGCGGTTCAAGTGGCGGGGGATGTCGGCGACTTGCCGGGCTGAGGGTTGGTGCTTTGAAAGAGGCGGAGGGGAAAAGAGGGATTTCCCCGCCCCTGCTGCACTCCGTCCAATCCCTTCGCCTTCTCCTTTTCTCTGCCGGCCCGCCCGGCCCCTAACCTGCTCGAACCCATTCTGCGGTAGAGGCGGCCGGGTCTCTTTAAGGCCCTGCTGCGCCTGCGCCTTGGGCTCTCCTGACGCGGCCGGGCCGGACCCCGGAGGAGCCAGCTGGCCGGCAGGCTAGGGGCTGGTGGCGGTTCCAACAGCGGTGGTACCGGGAGGGGTAGGTGAGGGTCGGGTGGCGGCCCTGAGCTTCTGAGTGAGCGTGGTGCTTTTGGGAACGCGGGACGGGCGACCCGTGGAGCCAGGAGCGGGGCCGAGGCGCTGAGACGCGGCGGCGCGGCTGCCGGCTGGATGGGAAGTTAATGTTTACGGCGAAGTCTACTCAACGTTTCCAAGGTGAGGGGCGCCGCGCCAGGCCGGGCGGGCCGGGAGGCCGGGAGGCCGGGCGGGCGGTGAGTCGGTGTTCCGCTGGCGCACAGCTGGGCCGAGGCGCGGCGGGCGGGGGCGCCGCAAGTTTTGCTGCGCGAGCGGGGCGGGCGCGCCCGGCCCCGCCAGGGCCTAAGTTGCCTGCACTTGCTTCCTCGCCTGTCGCCGCCGCAGCAGGTCGTAGCCCTCCTTCTCGTGGGCACTGGGGAAGAAACTCGTCGGCGGGTCTAACTGTGGCGTCCCAGGGCGGTGGAGGGACGGAGCAGCTTCGGGGGCACGTCCTCGTAAATCCCGTGGAGGACACTGACCCTGCACCCCACCCTCGAGGCCAGAAGTCGGTTCCCTCCGGGGACTTCAGGGGAGAGAGCGCTCGCGCCCCTGACTTGCAAAGTTGGCGTCTTTATTTGGCCGCCGGGATTCTGCGCATGGCGTGTCTCCAGGCTGTTGATGGGCAAGGCAGATGTGCCAGGTCCAGGATGCGCTTGAGGAGAGTTTGTAGCCATCCCTGAATCACCTTGTGACTGTGGGGCAAGCCTCAAATTAACCTCAGGATATCCGGTAGGTTGGATTGTGGGTTTGGTGTTTGCACTCCAAAGAGTTGCTTTGATTTCCCTGTGTCTGTCTTTGGGGCTTCTTAGATAATCTCATTTGGCGTCCTTTCACCCAAGAGTTAATCAAGCCTTTTGGAATGGTTTCCTCGCTTTCCTCCTATCTATTGCTGGTAGAGCTGCTTTTGAAAAGAAGTATTTTCTTGAAGTGGTATCTTTTCTTTGGGTTACAGTGTTGAATAATAAACTCCTTTCTTTGCCGAAAGAATGAATTTCAGTGCTTACTGAAGTTAAAGAGAAGTGATCTGCTGGTAGTTTTTAATCTTTGTTCAGAGCTGATATATGTTAGTAACTTTTTTTTGTATTAAAATTTTGTTAGTAGAATTTCACCAGTGTACCAAAAGCTCTTTTTTCTTTTTTTTTTTTTTTGAGACGGAGTCTCGCTCTGTCGCCAGACTGGAGTGCAGTGGCGACCTTGGTTCACTGCAGCCTCCACCTCCTGTGTTTAAGCAATTCTCCTGCCTCAGCCTCCCGAGTAGCTGGGACTACAGGCGCGTGCCACCACGCCCAGCTAATTTTTGTATTTTGAGTAGACACGAGGTTTCACCATGTTGGCCAGTATGGTCTTGATCTCTTGACCTCGTGTTCCACCCACCTCGGCCTCCCAAAGGGTTGGGATTACAGGTGTGAGCCACCGTGTCCGGACTTCTTTTTCTTTTCTTTTCTTACTTTTTTTTTTTTTTTTTTTTTAAGGCTGAGTCTCAGTCTGTCGCCCAGGCTGGATATATTCTCCTGCCTCAGCCTCCCGAGTAGCTGGGATTACAGGCATACATCACCACGCCGGGCTAATTTTTTTTTTTTTTTTTTGTATTTTTGGTAGAGACGGGGTTTCACCATGTTGGTCAGGCTGGTCTTGAACCCCTGACCTCAAATGATCCTCCCGTCTCAGCCTCCCAAAGTGCTGGGATTACAGGCTTGAGCACTTCTGTTGCGGCCCAGAAGCTCTTTTTTTCTATTCTAAAATGATAACTTTAAGATTTCTGAGAACTTTGTGTTAAATAAATCTTAGAACTAAGTTATTGAAGTATAGAGAAAAAGTTCACAATTCTAAATGTGCAGGTGGTCCGGGTGCGGTGGCTCACACATGTGATCCTAGCATTTTGGGAAGCAGAGGCAGGTGGATCACTTGAGCCCAGGGGTTCGAGACCAGCCTGGGCAATATGGCAAAACCCTATTTCTACTAAAAATACAAAAATTAGCTGTGTGTGGTTGTGTATGCTGGAAGTCCGAGCTACCCAGGAAGCTGAGGTGGGAGGATCACCAGAGCGAGAGAGGTCGAAGTTGCAGTGAGCCTTGATCATGCCGCTGCACTCCAGCCTGAATGGCAGAGTGAGACCGTCTTTCAAAAAAAAACAAAAACAAAAAACATTGTGATGAATTTTTACTAAGTGAACCACCAAAGATCAAGAAATAGAACATTACTAGATTGGAGTATGTACGTAGGAGTGGCATTGTTGATTTTAGAGGTATATGCATGATAAAACTTTAGTATTAGATATTGTTGAACATTTTCCCAAAGTGGTTGTACCAATTAGCAGGGAATGTTCTGGTTACCCCACATCCTTGCTGGTGCTTGTCAGTTGAAATGTTTTTTTGCTAGTCTAGTAGAGGTACAGTAATATATCAGTGTGGTTTCATGTTGCATTTTCCTGGTACTGAGGTTGAGTATCTTTTGTTGACCATTTATATTTCCTCTTGTGAAGTGCCTGTTAAGTCTTTTTGCCCAGTTTTCATTGATATGCTTATTTTTCTTTGATTTATAATACTTTATTCTGGATATGAGTCCTTTCTAGGATATATATGTATTGCATTTTTATTTTTTCCGTCTGTATTTTGTCTTGTCAGTCTTTTAATGGTGTTTTTTTCATGCCTGGAGATTTTTTTTTTTTTTTTTTTTTGAGACGGAGTCTTGCCCTGTCACCCAGGCTGGAGTGCAGTGGCGCGATCTCAGCTCACTGCAAGCCTCGCCTCCAAGGTTCATGCCATTCTCCTGCCTCAGTCTCCCGAGTAGCTGGGACTATAGAATCCCGCCACCACGCCTGGCTAATTTTTTTTTTTTTTTTGTATTTTCAGTAGAGACAGGGTTTCACTGTGTTACCCAGGATGGTTTCGATATCCTGACCTCGTGATCTGCCCACCTCGGCCTCCCAAAGTGCTGGGATTACAGGCGTGAGCCACTGTGCCCAGCCTATGCCTGGAGATTCTTAATTTGTGTGTGTGTGTGTGTGTGTGTGTGTGTGTGTGTGTGTTGTAAGATGGAGTCTCACTCTGTTGCTGGGCTATAGTGCAGTGACGCGATCTCGGCTCACTGCAACCTCTGCCTCTTGGGTTCAAGCAGTTCTCCTGCCTCAGCCTCCTGAGTAGCTGGGACTATAGGTGTGTGCCACCATGCCCCGCTAATTTTTGTATTTTTAGTAGAGACAGGGTTTCACCATGTTGGCCAGGATGGTCTTGAACTCTTAACCTCATGATCCGTCCGCGTCGGACTCCCAAAGTGCTGGGATTACAGGTGTGAGCCAGCGTGCCTGGCCTTTTTTTTTTTTTTTTTTTTGAGACAGGATCTCACTCTGTTGCCCAGGTTTGAGTACAGTGGCATGATCATGGCTCACTGCAATCTTGATCTCCCAAGGCTCGGGTAATCCTCCTGCCTAATTTTTTTTTTAGGCTGGAACTGCAGGTGAGCACCACCATGCCCAGCTAATTTTTGTATTTTTAGTGGAAATGGGGTTTTGCCAAGTTGCATAGGCTGTTCTTGAACTCCTGAGCTCAAGTCATACACCTACACCTGCCTCGGCCTCCTAAAGTGCTGGGATTACAGGCATGAGCCACTGTGCCCAGCCTGAGATTCTTAATTTTAATAAAGTATACTTTATCAATCTTGTCCTTTATGGTTACTGCTTTTTGTGTCCTGTTTAAGAAGTCAGTGCCTAACCTGAAAATATGAACATATTTTTTTGTGTTGCCTTAATAACAATTTTATTTTACTTTTTGCGAAAAAAAAAATATATTTTTTCAGATAGGGTCTGAAGTGCAGTGGTGCAACCTCAGCACACTGCAACCTCTACCTCCTGTGCTCAAGCAGTCCTCCCACCTCAGCCTCCTGAGTAGCTGTGACTACGACTACAGGCATATGCCACCACACCTGGCTAATTTTTGTGTGTTTTGTAGAGACAGGGTTTCAACATATTACCCAGGCTGGTCTCAAACTCTTGGGCTCAAGCAATCTGCCCTCTTTGGCCTCCCAAAGTGCTGGGATTACAGGTGTGAGCCACTGTGCCCATCCCCTACTTTTTGCATTTAAGGTGTATAATTTACGGTAAATTCTCGATGAATCGCAGGGGTCAAGAATCCCTTTTTAGGTCGGGCGTGGTGGCTCATGCCTGTAATCCCAGCACTTTGGGAGGCCGAGGTGGGCAGATCATGAGGTCAGGAGTTTGAGGCCAGCCTAGCCAACATGATGAAACCCTGTCTCTGCTAAACATACAAAAAATTAGCTGGGCGTGGTGGCATACGCCTGTAATCCCAGCTACTCAGGAGGCTGACGCAGGAGAATCGCTTGAACCCAGGAGGCGGAGGTTGCAGTGAGCTGAGATCGTGCTATTGCACTCTAGCCTGGATTACAGAGTGAGACTCCATCTCAAAAAAAAAAAATTTTTTTTCCTTTTTTTGGGGGATACAAAACTGATTAAGATGCTGAAAAAGATTTACTTTTTTTTTTTTTTCCTTCACTTTTTACTATATGGACGTCTGTTTGATCCAGTACCATTTATTGCAAATACCATCCTTGTCCTCTCCACTGTGTGGCACTTTTTTTCATAACTGAGATAACAGTATGGTCAGCTAATTTATGAAATTAGTGTGGGTCTGTTTCTGGATACTTTGTTCTGTTTTATTTGTGTATTTGTTATCCTTGCACTAATATCACTGTATTAATGTAACTTTATAATAAACCTTGATATGTGGTAATATAAGCTCTCCAACTTTGTTCCTTAAGGTTTTCTGGCTGTTCTTGGCTCTTAGCATTTTAATATAATTTTCAGAATCTGTTTGTCAATTTCCACAAATTTTGGAATTGGAGTTGAATATATATAAATTTGGAGATAATTGATGGTTCAATATTGAGAGTCAATTTATGAACATGGTATATCTCTGTATCTAGGTCTTTTAAGAATTTCTCTTGGTAATGTTGTTTTCTGTGTAGAAGCCTTGCACATTTTTGTTACTTATTCTTAGATATTTGATGTGTTTTGATGTTATTGTAACATATTTTAAAACATTTGTGACCTGCATGTAGAAACACATCTGGGTTTTTTTGCAGGGTGAGGGAGGGGTGGCACTGGGATTATTTTAAACTAATCCGAGACATCATTTTATCAATAAATTCTAAATCTTTACTCTTTATTCACACCTAATCCAAAGTACACCTTCTGTGTTCTAGTATTTCCAACTAAGTTTTGCATGGTGTTATTTTTTAACATGGTATCGCCAGTATGTTGGACCAATTAAAGATTTATATGGTATTTAGTATATTGATAGTCATTGTGTTAGGCTCTGGGGATACAAAACTGATTAAGATGCTGCTTCAGCTCTTAAGGAGTTCAGAGTCTAGTGGGGATAGTAGAAATTAAAAAAATAGATCATTATCTTCCACTAGGAGAAGTACTATGATGGAAATTGGCTTGGCAGCATGCAGAGGGGTATCTAAATCAAATCTAGGGGAGGGGAAGAGGGTCTAGGCTTGGCTCCCAGTGTTCTGAGAGGTGGACAAAGGAAGTGGGCTGTGGGCAGGGGCTGTTTTTCATCAAACACACTTCTGTTTAACCCCTTGGCTTTCAGCCTTGAGCCTCACTTTACTTTTCTTGAGTCTGGAGTCTCACCAGGTGTATTAGTCTGTTCTCACACTGCTATGAAGAATCCCCAAGACTGGGTAATTTATAAAGAAAAGAGTACGTGTAATTGACTCACAGTGCCATATGGCTGGGGAGGCCTCAGGAAACTTACAACCATGGTGGAAGGCACCTCTGCACAGGGGAACAGGAGAGCGAATGAATGCCCAGCAAAGGGTGAAGCCCCCTGTAAAACCATCAGATCTCGTGAGAACTCACTCACTATCACGATAACAGGGTGGGGGAAATTGCCCTTGTGATTCAGTTATCTCCACCTGGTCCTGCCCTTGACATGTGGGGATTATTACAATTTAAGGTGAGATTTGGGTGGGGACACAAAGTCAAACCATATCACCAGGTCAGTGTTTCTAGGAAATGAATTTATGAGATAGGAATGGTGGCGGAGGAGGGAACCTAGAGTAGAGTGCAACTGTACCTTACATAGACGTTAAACTATTTACTTTCTCTTTAACCCCATGCCTTTCCACCACTGACCCTATACCTGGGAACTCCTAGGCTCCTAGATCCTGAGCCTTTCCGGGATTCTGTGAGTTAGCCAAATCAGCTTGCTTCTTTTTATTTTTTAAATTTAAAAAAATTTTTATATCACTTTATCCGGCAGTCTCCTGAGCCAGAATAGGCTCAGAGAGACTCCCTCAGCTTGTTTCTTGATTGTATTCCCTTTTGCAGGCCAGTAGGCTCAGCCTCCTCTACTCAGTCATTTATTTCTCTATCTGTTCTTGTTTCATGGGTGCCATATCTGTTCTTATCTCTCTGAGAATGTTAAAAATAATTTTCTTAAACCTTCCTTTTTTTTTTTTTTTTTGAGACGGAGTCTCAGCCGCCCAGGTTAGAGCGCAGTGGCGTGATCTCAGCTCACTGCAGCCACCATCTTCCGGGTACAAGCGATTCTCGTGTCTCAGCCTTTCAGGTCACTGGGATTACAGGCATCCGCCATCATGCCCAGCTAATTTTTGTGTTTTTAGTAGAGACGGGGTTTCACCATGTTGGCCAGGCTGGTCTTGAACGCCTGACCTCAGGTGATCCGTGCATCTTGGCCTCCCAAAGTGCTAGGATTACAGGCGTGAGGCACTGTGCGTGGCCTAGACCTTCTTTTCCTTGCATAGTTTCCTCTAAGTTACTTTTTTTTCCTATTTGATATAGTCTTATTAGTAGAGGCCCTCCTTGGAAGACTGGTAATCCATGGTTGTCTGTTCATGGTTAAGAGTGGGCTACTGAAAGCTGATGGGAAGTCCTGAACTTGTAAGTAGGGCTTAAGGACGTGTAGTTTTACCTTATATTCTAGAGTCTGAAGCAGTGATTCTCTGCTTTGGCTGCCCATTAGAATCACATGAAGAGCTTAAAAAAAAAAATCCCTGCTGCTAATATGTCAGAATCTCTGAGAAAAGGTCCCAGGTAGCGATTTAAAAAAAAATTAGGTGTGGCTACATACAATAAAATGCACTGAATTTAAGTGTATAGTTTGATTTTTACCATGTAACTGCCACAAGATGTAGAGCATGGCAAAAAATTCTAGAAAATTCCTTCATATCCCTTTCTTCTGTTGTCTCACTCCCAGCTCAGAGGTGATCACTATTCTGATTTCTATCTCTGTAGATTAGCACCAGTATTTTTTAAAGCTGCCAAGATAATTCCAGTGTGTGGCCAAGATTGAAATGATTGGTCTGGGTGGATTGTTTGAGGCTATCTCCAGTGTATTTATCTTTCCTTTTGTCCTGGTCATATTTTCCAGAGAGTATCTTTCAGTTTTCTGTTTGGAGAGTTGGGGTCTAGTGTCAGTATCTGGGAACTCAGGAAAAGAGGGTTGGGTAAGGAGGAGCCATAGAACGTTTAGTATATGGGCTCACACAACCTGTCTCTGTTAGGATACCTATGTCTTCCACCTTGTATGGTTTACCCTCTTGAGAAAAGAAATCTGTCACCTGCCACATTGAGGGTGGGGCCACTCAGCAGCTTGGAGGAAATCTGGGTTTCTAACTGTTCAGCATTCACTTGCTCCTTTCTTTTAGTCCCCCTTCCCCTCTTTGTTCTGGCAGTTCCTGAGCCTTTTGAGGAATCTGTGGCATAAACTGGTTTGTTCTTAGTTGTCAGCATTGCTGGCTTAGAATTTGGCCATCTTTAGCAGGGTGCAGTGGCTCATCCCTGTAATCCTAGCCCTTTGGGAGACTGAGGCAGGCAGATCATGAGGTCAAGAGATTGAGACCGTCTTGGCCAACATGGTGAAACCGCGTCTTTACTAAAAATACAAAAATTAGCTGGGCGCGGTAGCGGGCGCCTGTTGTCCCAGCTGCTCAGGAGGCTGAGGCAGGAGGATTGCTTGAACCCTGGAGGCAGAGGTAGCAGTGAGCTGAGATTGCGCCACTGCACTCCAGCCTGGTGACAGAGTGAGACACCGTCACACACATACACAAAGAATTTGGCATCTTTGACTAGGTCAGTTATCCAGCTGCTTTCGAGCTTCCAAAATTTTATTGCTATTGTCTCATTCTCACCATCCTAATGGGTTGTGTCCTAAAAACAGAACAAACAACAATTACACAACTTTCTTTATCCTTATTTTAGTAAAGTTTTGGGAGAAAGCAAAATTAGATGTGTGTGTGTTCAATCTGCCATCTCACCCTGGAAGTCCACTGTCTGCTTTCCATTACACAGAAACTTGTTGCCATCTGTCCTCCATTGTTGTCTCCTCCTTTTAAATTTCTTCACAGTTGTCTGAAAAGAGTGTCAGGAGGTAGAGGACCTAAATATTGGTCAAGCTGTCATTTCTTTAGCAGTCTCAAAATTCTTTTTAGAAGTACTCATTGTCCCAGGATGTTATAATCTCAAGATTGGAAGTGATTTTGAAGATGATCCAGTTTAACGAGCTATTTGATAACCTTCTCTAAAGGAATTGTCCAGCCTAAAATGTGAGAAACTCATGGTAAGAGGAGATGAGTACCTGGAGAAATGGATTGGGCTGTAGATCTCTACAAGGGATCTGAAAATCCATGTGTGCATTAAATGTCGCATGAATAATAGATCTTGCTTATTTGTAATATATAATAAAATTTATTAAAAAGTCATAATGGGCCGGGCGTGGTGGTGGCTTACGCCTGTAATCCCAGCACTTTGGGAGTCTGAGGCAGGTGGATCATCTGAGGTCAGGAGTTTAAGACCAGCCTGGCCAACATAGTGAAACCCCATCTCTACTAAAAATACAAAAAATTGGCTGGGCACAGTGACTCACGCCTGTAATCCCAGTACTTTGGGAGGCCGAGGCGGGCAGATCACGAGTTCAGGAGATTGAGACCATCCTGGCTAACACGTGGTGAAACCCCGTTTGTACTGAAAATACAAAAAAATTAGCCTGGCGTGGTGGCGGGCACCTGTAGTCCCAGCTACTTGGGAGGCTGAGGTAGGAGAATGGCATGAACCCAGGAGGCAGAGCTTTCAGTGAGCCGAGATCTTGCCACTGCACTCCAGCCTGGGCGACGAGCGAGATACCATCTCAAAAAAACAAAAATAAAAAAACAAAAAACCCCCCAAAATTAGCTGGGTGTGGTGGCGTGCACCTGTAGTCCCAGCTACTTGGGAGGCTGAGGCAGGAGAATCACTTGAACATGGGAGGCAGAGGCTGCAGTGAGTCGAGATCACACCACTGCACTGCAGCTTGGGTGACAGTGAGTGAAACTCCATCTCTTTAAAAAAAAAAAAGTCATGATGGTTTTATTATTTCCGTTAGTAATGCTTAAATCTAATTATGGGGAGAGGTAGTACTCAGAACTTTTTATTTTGAGAAAAGCTTCTAAACTAGAAAAAGTTACCAGCTATTATTAAAGATTAATAAGGTTGTGGAGATTTTAGTGTCTAGTTAACATGAAGTGAATGATAAAACCACTCATTGAAAACTTTATTTTAATTATCTCTAATAGCTTTGTTATTCTTTGACATTCTATATTTTTATTTTCTTAAAAACACTAAATCAGTAGCTTCCCAAATGCTGCTCTTTGAGTCAGAGTTTTTACCATGAAGTTCATGATGAAATAGAAATGTTGTCAATGTTTATACAATTTATTCACCTTTAAATTATATCCATCCTTTTTCTGTATTAAAATGCCCTTTTTCTTATGAAGTTGTGATTCTAGATAGTAGATTTTTCCTTCTAATATTTGGCAAAAAATAAAAACCTGCGAGCCCTACATATTGCTTTTCAAATTAATTTTTAACAAGTCTTATAAAATACAAAAGCCTGCTTCTCACTGCACAAAATCTCCATTGGCCTTTTCTTTCTACCACAAGTTAATAACAGTCAGTCATGTATCGTTTGACAATGGGGGTACGTTCTGAGAAATGAGTTGTTAGACAATTTCACTGTTGCATGAACATCATGGAGTACACTTAGACAAACCTAGATAGCAGAGCCTACTATACACCTAGGCTATATAGTATAGCCTTTTGCTCCTAGGCTACAAACCTGCACAGTTTGTTATTGTATAGAATACTGTAGACAGTTGTAACACAGTGGTACTTGTTATCTAAACAGCAAAGATACACCAAAAGTACTATATTATAATCTCGCGAGACCACCCTCTTTTTTTTTTTGAGATGGGGTCTCGCTGTGTCTTGTAGACTGGAGTGCAGTGGCACTATCTCAGCGCACTGCAACTTCTGCCTCCTGGCTTCAAACTGTTCTCCTGCCTGAGCCTCCCAGTAGCTGGGATTACAGGCGCACACCACTACGCCTGGCTAATTTCTACATTTTTATTAGAGACGGAGTTTCACTATGTTGGCCAGGCTGGTCTTGAACTCCTGACCTCGAATGATCCACCCGCCTCAGCCTCCCAAAGTGCTGGGATTACAGGCATGAGTCACCATGCCCAGCCAGGGCCAGGATATGTGGTCTCCATTGACTGAAATGTTCTTATGTGGTGCATGACTGTATTTTACTTTTGTGTTTGTGTATAAAATTCGAGATATCAATCAGATGACATGGGGAATTTTTACTATCTCTCATGGTGTTACAATAGTCCTTCCTCATTGGAAGAATGTAGATTGATTAATTGTTGTTAGAACCTGTTTATTGTGACCCCATAAGTTTGCTTACAAAGTGTCATCTTGCTTCTCACTAGGTATTGCTACTAGCCTGGTATGTTTATTTGTTACATTTTTAGCTGTTTACTTAAAGAGAGCTTTCTCTGCTTGTACTGTTTGCAGTTTATCCTTTTAAGTGGCCAAAGACAATGTGGGTTTAGTGGCTTGTTAATTGTTCTTTGTGCTCATCCAACTCTCTGAAAAGTGTTCCCTGAAGTTTGTTAAACTGTCTATTATCTGGATTTTCCTTGTTGTTTTTGCTATTTAGTGTCTTGTAAGTTTGTTATCTGGACTTTTCCTAACTAACTGCTAGCTCCTTTGTTCTTGAAAGGGACCTTCATGAGAGATAGGAACAAAACTTGCTTTATTATGGATAAATGCTTTTTTTGTTTGTTCATAGAAAAGTGTAAGCACTGAGATAGAAGGAAGGATGGGGATTTTGTCTTTGAGTTGGTGCTCAAATGATTATTTGCTGTTGTCTTTGTCCTGAATCTTTTGTGTATTAGAAATGAATCCAGTGTGCTCATAAATTATGCTAGTGACTTTATCAGAACAGCATTAGCAGATACTGTATAAAAGTGTAGCTTTAATGATTATGTAATATATTTGAATGAAATACATGAGAAAGGTAGAAGAAAAATGTAATATCTTCAGGCATACCAGAAATCAGGATAGTTTGGAAAACTGAGCATAATTTGATGGTGAAAGGACCTTGACGTAAATTGAAAATGAATTTTGGGGATAAGTCATGAATAATGTAATGTCTTTGAATACAGTAGTTCTTCCTTATCTGCAGTTTTACTTAGCTGTGGTCAGTTACAGTCTGAAAATATTAAATGGAAAATTCCAGAAATAATTTATAAGTTTTTTTGTTTTTTGTATTTTTTTGGAGACAGGGTCTTGCTCTGTTGCCCATACTGTAGTGCAGTGGGGTGATCATGGCTCACTGCCGCCTTGACCTCCCGGGCTCAAGCAGTCCTCCCACCTCAGCCTCCTGAGTAGCTGGGACTACAGGTATGTGCCGCCACACCTGGCTAATTAAAAAGCATTTTTTTTTTTCTCATAGAGATTGGGTCTTTTTATGTTGAGTAGGGCTAGTCTCGAATTCCTGGGCTTAAGCGATCCTCCTGCCTCGGCCTCCCAAGTGTTGGGATTACAGGTGTGAGCCACTGCACCTGACCAATTTAATGAGTTTTGATGAAGGTATACACCTATGTGAATCATTTCTATTGTGGTTGCTTTAGTTAATCCCCATTGTTGTGATTGTTTTGTTTTGTTTTTAGAGATGAGGTCCCGCCCTGTTTCCCAGGCTGGAGTTCAGTGCCATGATCATAGCTCAGTGCAGCGTTGAACTCCTGGGCTCAAGCAATCTTCACGCCTCAGCCTTCCAAGTTAGTTGGGACAACAGGATTTGTGCCACTGCACTTGGCTAATTTTTGGGAGTCTGGCTCTGTTGCCCAGTCTGGAGTTGTGATATCTTTTACCATAGATTGGTTTTTCTTGTTCTTGAACTTCACATAAGTAGAATAATAACACAGTGTGTATTCTTTTGTGTCTGCTTCTTTTGGTCAAAAAAATGTTTTTGAAATTCAATGATCTTGCACATATCAATAGTTCTTCTTAATCCATGCATATTAATACATTGTATGAATATAACACAATTTATTTGTCCCATCTCCTGTTTGGCTATTATGAATAAAGTAGCTATGAAGGTTTTTTTTTTTTTTTTTTTTGGAGACAGAGTTTTGCTCTTGTTGCTCAGGCTGGAGTGCAATGGCACAATCTGGCGATCTTGGGTCACTGCAGCCTCCGCCTCCCGGGTTCAAGACATTCTCCTGTCTCAGCCTCCCGAGTAGCTGGGATTACAGGCATGTGCCACCATGCCTGGCTAATTTTGTGTTTTTAGTAGACATGGGGTTTCTCCATGTTGGTCAGGCTGGTCTTGAACTCCCGGCCTCAGGTGATCTGCCTGCCTTGGGCTCCCAAAGTGCTGGGATTACAGTTGTGAGCCACCATGCCTGGCCCTTTTTTTTTTTTAAGATGGTGTTTCACTCTTGTCGCCCAGGCTGGAGTGCAATGGCGCGATCTCGGCTCAGTACAACCTCCACCTCCCAGGTTCAAGTGATTTTCCTGCCTCAGCCTCCCATGTAGCTGGGATTACAGGCGTGCACCACCACTCCCGGCTAATTTTGTATTTTTAGTAGAGACAGGGTTTCACCGTGTTGGGCAGGCTGGTCCTGAACTCCTCCTGTCCTCAGGTGATCCACCCGCCCCACCCTCCAAAAGTGCTGGAATTACAGGCATGAGCCACTGCACCTGGCCGCTATGAAGTTTTGACTGTGAGTCTTTTTGTAGGCATACACTTTCATTTATCTTGGGTAAATAAATAGTGGTGGAATTACTGAGTCATACGGAAGATGTATGTTTAACTTTAGAAGACAATACTGAACAATTTCCCCCAAGAAATTACACCATTTTGCATTCCAACCTGCCATCTATAAAAGATCTAGTTGAGTGACAAATCAGAATTGAGTTTTAGAAGGATTATTTTGGGACAGTGGGCAGGCTGGTGCGGTGGATCATGCCTGTAATCCCAGCACTTTGGGAGGCCGAGGCAGGTGGATCACTAGGTCAGGAGTTTGAGACCAGCCTGATCAACATGGTGAAACCCCATTTCTACTAAAAATACAAAAATTAGCTGGGTGTGGTGGTGCGTGCCTGTAATCCCAGCTACTCAGGAGGCTGAGGCAGGAGAATCACTTGAACCTGCGAGGCGGAGGTTGCAGTGAGCCAAGATCGCACCATTGCACTCCAGCCTGGGTGACAGAGACTCCGTCTCAAAAAAAAAAAAAGAATATCTGGCCGGGCGCGGTGGCTCAAGCCTGTAATCCCAGCACTTTGGGAGGCCGAGACGGGTGGATCACGAGGTCAGGAGATCGAGACCATCCTGGCTAACACAGTGAAACCCCGTCTCTACTAAAAAATACAAAAAAACTAGCCGGGCGAGGTGGCGGGCGCCTGTAGTCCCAGCTACTCGGGAGGCTGAGGCAGGAGAATGGCCTGAACCCGGGAGGCGGAGCTTGCAGTGAGCTGAGATCCGGCCACTGCACTCCAGCAAGGGGGACAGAGTGAGATTCCGTCTCAAAAAAAAAAAAAAAAAAAAAAAAGAATATCTGGTACAGTGAGAGTATAAGACTTGGAATAGGGAAAACACACAGTAAAGTAATACACTTGAAAATTGATGTGTTCCAGCCGGGCGTGGTGGCACACGCCTGTAATCCCAGCTACTTGGGAGACTGAGGCAGGATAATTGCTTGAACCCGGGAGGCGGAGATTATAGTGCGCTGAGATTGCACCACTGCACTCCAGCCTGGGCGACAGAGGGAGACTCCGTCTCAAAAAAAAAAAAAAAAAAAAAAAGAAAATTGATGTATTCCTTATCAAAGGAATTGGTAGGGAGGTAGATAAGTTTATGGATTCTAGTGCTATAAGGACATGAACTCCTTAGACTTGATATATGGGGTGAGGATAAGGTAGGGATCAGGTGACCCCTATGTATCTGTTATAGGCTGCTGGATGTTGAAACACTGTGGAGGAAAAGATTTAAAGGTAAGGAGCAATGAATTCCATTTTGTTTGTAAGTAGTAATTGGGGATAAAAGGAAGTATGAAATATATCTGGGAGTGTGTGTAGGAAGGATAGAATGGAATTGGAATGTTGGGGACCATTAACATTTAAGAAATGAGCTGATGAAGAGTCTGCATAAGACCAAAAGGAGTAGCCACTATAAAAGGAAACCAAGGAAAGTGATTTAACAGAAGTTAAAAAAATAGAACTTTGAAGAGGGAGGGAGGGACTGGAATGTTGTTAGTGTGAGTAAAAATACAGACTTCTGGCCGGGCGCTGTGGCTCACTCCTGTCATCCCAGTACTTTGGGAGGCCGAGGCGGGTGGATCACCTGAGGTCAGGAGTTCAAGACTAACCTGGGCAACATGGTGAAACCCTGTCACTACTGAAAATACAATTACAAATTACAAAAATACAAATACGGATTAGCTGGGCGTGGTGTCAGGTGCCTGTAATCCCAACTACTTGGGAGGCTGAGGCAGGAAAATTACTTGAACCTGGGAGGCGGAAGTTGCAGTGAACCGGGATTGGGCCATTGCATTCCAGTCTGGGTGACAGATCGAAACCGTGTCTCAAAAAGCAAACAAACAAAAAAACCCAGACTTTTGGAGGTTTCTTTTTATATCTGTTAAAACTTGTAATATCATGTTACTTGTCCTAGTAGTTATACTTTATGGAATAAATCCTAGAGAAACGTACACATGTGGAAAAATATGTTTAACATACATTAATAATAGTAAAAAATGGGAAGCACCCCAAGTATCCATCAATAGAGGATTGGTTAAATAAAGTATAGTACATTTGTGTGATGGAATGCTGTACAGCTTATGGAATATGGTGTATATACTGTGTTACTTTCCGGTGCTGCTGTAACAAATTAGTACAAACTTAGTGACTTAAAACAAATTTAGTCTCTCACAGTTCCGAAGGTCAGAGTTCAAAATGTTTCACTGGGTTAAAGTCAAGATTGTAGCAGGGCTGGTTTCTTCTGGAGGCTCTAGGGGAGAATCTTCTCCATCTTCTGGAGCTATGTTCCTTGTATTCCTTGTATTGCGTTCCTTGGCCGCATCCTCCATCTTCAAACCCAGCAGTATAGCAATTTCAAATTTTTTCTGTTTGAGCCTTCACATTGTTTTCTCTCTCATAAGGACTTTTATGATTATATCAGGCACAAGCCAGATAATTTAAGATAACCTCCCATCTCAAGATCTTTTTTTTTTTTGAGACGGAGTCTCACTGTGTCATGCAGGCTGGAGTGCAGTGGCGCCATCTCAGCTCACTGCAGGCTCTGCCTTCCGGGTTCATGCCATTCTCCTGCCTCAGCCTCCTGAGTAGCTGGGACTACAGGTGCCTACCACCACGCCTGGCTAATTTTATATATTTTTGGTGGAGACGAGGTTTCGCAATGTTAGCCAGGATGGTCTCGATCTCCTGACCTCGTGATCCGCCTGCCTCAGCCTCCCAAAGTACTGGGATTACAGGCGTGAGACACCATGCCTGGCCTATCTCAAGATCTTTAACTTAATCACAGCTGCAAAGCACCTTCTGCCATATAAGATAACATAGTCACAGGTTCCAGGTATTAGGATATGGAGCTCTTTGCCTGGGGCAGGTAGGGTGGCGGGGGTGCGTGGGGAGGGGAGGAATTAATCTTCATGCCGCAAATACTGACAAGGACAGAAGATCAAAGTACGTTAAGTAAAAAAAATTGTCAAGGAAATATGTAAAATTTTCTAATTTTGTAAAATCTAAAAAATTACCTGTATACCTATATGTCATATGTATTATTAGAAAAGAAATCTTGATGAATATATTACCATGTTGTTAACTGTGACTGTCTTTGAGAGAGAGATTACAGAGTACTTCGACTTCCATTTTTTTCTGTGATATTTGGATTCTTTTTTTTTTTTTTTTTTTTGAGACGGAGTCTCGCTCTGTCGCCCAGGCTGGAGTGCAGTGGCCTGATCTCAGCTCACTGCAAGCTCCGCCTCCCGGGTTCACGGCATTCTCCTGCCTCAGCCTCCCGAGTAGCTGGGACTACAGGCGCCCGCCACCTCGCCCGGCTAGTTTTTTGTAGTTTTAGTAGAGACGGGGTTTCACTGTGTTCACCAGGATGGTCTCGATCTCCTGACCTCGTGATCCACCCGTCTCGGCCTCCCAAAGTGCTGGGATTACAGGCTTGAGCCACCGCGCCCGGCCGATATTTGGATTCTTAACATGTATTTTGTAATCAGAAAAATCAGAATAAAAGGAGAGAATGGTACTGGGGCACATGTTGCAGAGAGAGCAAGTAAGATAAGGACTGTCAAGTGTTTAGTTGATTTAGCAACACAGAGGTTCTCAGTAAGTAACCTTAGTTAAGTGTGGTTTCAGAAAAATGGTAGAATAGAAGCCAGTTTGCAATGAAAAAGTGGGAGGTGAGAAAGGAAAGAGTGAAAAGGTAAACATTTTTTGTAGTTGCTTAGCTATGGGGAAGGGAGGACACAGTGAGACACAGGGTACTTTGGGGTGGAATGAAGATCCAGCGAGATTTTGTTTTTGTTTTGTTTTTTTGAGAAAGGGTCTTGCCCTGTCGTCCAAGCTGGAGTGCAGTGGTGCATTCATGGATCACTGCAGCCTTGATCTGCTGGGCTTAAGCAGTCCTCTCACCTCAGCCTCCCGAGTAGCTGGGACTACAGGCATGTGCTGCCATATCCGGCTACTTTTTGTATTTTTTGTAGAGATGGGATTTCACCTTGTTGCCCAGACTGGTCTTAAACTCCTGGGATCAAGCAATCCACCTGCCTTGGCCTCCCAAAGTCCTGGGATTACAGGTGTCAGTCAGTAACCACACCTAGCCAAGATTTTTAAATATGGCGGAGGAGCATGTTTAAAAATTGAGAGCAGAAACTGGGAAGAAGGGAGCAATCACTTGAGCTCTAGGAGAGTCCAAAGAGCATAAGCTCTGACGGAAGTCTTCTGACTTTAGACAGAACACTTACTTGCCTGTGGCAGGTGAGAACTAGAGAGGTGTGGATATGTGTCAGAGTTAAGTGTGTAACACTTTAGATTCCTTTAATATCAGATTTTAAAAAAACTCTTGCCGTCCTAAATGCTTTTTTGGCATCTTCTGAAAGTCAGTTATTGTGTAGCTATGTATCTTTAGTCTTGCTAATGTACTCTCATTGTATTGACTTGTCCCAGAAATGTCTGATTGTTTCTGTAGCCTAGTATATGGAGCTCAGGGAATTAAGACCTTAGTTTTCTATTATAGTATAACATTTTGAGAATTTTTTTCCTGTTATATTTGAAACTAACCATTGCATAAAATACATGCTTATGTGAGTTCTTTTTTTTTGAGATAGGGTCTCACTCTGTTGCCCAGGTTGGAGTGCAGTGGTGTGATCTTGGCTTATTGCAACCTCCGCCTCCCAGGTTCAAGTGATTCTCTTTCCTCAGCTTCCCAAGTAGCTGGGATTACAGGCATGCACCACCATGCCCAGCTAATTTTTGCATTTTTAGTGGAGACAGGGTTTCGCCACATTGGCCAGGCTGGTCTTGAACTCCTGGCCTCAAGTGATCCACCCACCTTGGCCTCCCAAAGTGCTGGGATTACAGGTGTGAGTCACCGTGCTCTGCCAAAAAAAAATCTGCTTTTTTGAGTCTGTATAAATTTTCTCTGGAATGTTACAACAGGAAAGCATTAGAATTATTATATAATTCAAAGAAACCAAGGTTCAAAGAGCTTAAATAACTTGTCAAAGCCACGCATCTTGTTAATAGAACATAGTACTTTACCTGCTGAGATGCAGAAGACCTTTAAAAAATTATTTTATTGATATTTAGTATATTTGTGCCGGAATTCCCTGATTTTTCACATGTATCTTTTATCCAGTTTTCATTAAGATAGAACATTTTTTCCACCTCATAATTTCATTGCTCTTTTCTTTTACCTATACAGTAGTTCCCCCTTATCCTCAGGAGATACATTCCAAGACTGCTAGTGATACCTGAAACTGTGGATAGGACCAAGCTCTATGCATAGTATGTGTTTACCTGTTCATACCTACTTATGATAAAGTTTTATTTATAAATTAGGCACAGTAACAGAGTAAAGACAACAATTAATTATTACTAGTCAAATATTATTAAGTGAAATAAGGATTACTTGAACACAAGCACTGTCATACAGCAACAACAGTGGATCTGATAACCGAGATGCCTACTAAGTAACTAACAGGCGGATAGCATATACAGTATGGATACACTGGGCAAAGTGATGATTCATGTTCCAGGTGGAACAGGACAGATGGCATGTAATTTCGAATTGATGAATTGGATTTTTTTTTTTTTTTTTTTTTTGAGACGGAGTCTTGCTGGGTTGCCCAGGCTGGAGTGCAGTGGTGTGATATCAGCTCCCAGGTTCCAGTGATTCTCCTGTTTCAGCCTCCCAAGTAGCTGGGATTACAGGTGCGTGCCACCACGCCCAGCTAATTTTTGTATTTTCAGTAGGGGCAGGGTTTCACCATTTTGGCAGGCTGTTCTCGAACTCCTGACCTCAAGTGATCCGCCTGCCTTGGCCTCCCAAAGTGCTGGGATTATAAGCTTGAATCACCGCACCTGGCCGAGAATTAATGAATTGTTTATTTTTGGAATTTTCCAAGTAATATTTCTGGACCAGGGTGATGGCAGGTAGCTGAAACCATGGAGAGTGAAACCTCAGATAAGGAGGAACTACTGTAATTAAAGTAATTACCTGTGTAATTAAAGTAATTAAAATGACTAGCATTAAAATAGAGTTTTTAGGCCTTTGCTGTGATCTAGGCACTATTTACCCATTTGGAGGATTATATTGAGATTCTTATTGACATTTTAGGATTTTTCAAAACAGTAGTACTTCATTCTTATTTCACATTGGGAAGGGAATGATAATGCTGTTGAGCATACTTAACACCGTGCTGCATATATTGTGTCTACTGAAATTTAAAATTCATATAATATATACTGTATTTTAAGAGTTGCTTGTTCTGAATTTGTATTTTTAAGCACTAGCATGAAACATAAGGAAACATTTTAATACCTTTGCTGCTGTCAAGAAAAATTTGTGTGTGGATATCCTTTTTTTTAAAAAAACAAAATGAAACAAAACAATTTTGTTGTGGCATTGGAAGGTTGAGGTTAGGGAATAGGCTTAGCTCCTCACTTGTGAGCTTGAACAGCTTAGGTGTAACAATTTTAGGTGCAGCTTAAATAATCAAATTTCAGTTTTCCAGTGTTCTTATTCAATATATTTTATTTATTTATTATTTGTATTATTATTATTATTATTTTTTTTTTTTTTGCAGGGTCTTGATCTGTCACCCAGCCTGGAGTGGAGTGGCATGATCATAGCTCACTGTAAACTTGAACTCTTGGGCTCAACTAATCCCAAGTGTCAGACTCCTGACACTTGGACAGACTCCTGTGTGAGACTCCTGAGTAGCCAGGACTATAGGCACATGCCACCATGCCTGGCTAGTTTTTAAAAGATTTTTTTGTGGATATGAAATCTCACTATGTTACCCAGGCTGATCTCGAACTTGTGGTCTGAAGCGACCCTCCTGCCTTGGCCTCCCGAAGTGTTAGGATTACAGGCATGAGCCACTGTGCCCCGCCCTTTTCCCCGAGTTTTAACACAAAAGGATTTGTGGGGAAATCAGTAATTTGGTAATACAGCAAAATGGTTCATGTAATAATTCCTTCTCTATGAAGGAAGGCAACTTTAGGTTTGGTAGGGAATCTAGCAAAATTCTGTGTTGAAAATAATTTGATTGTAAAAAGAATTGGTGCCTGGGAAATAAAGTGGCATGGCATAGTAGAACATGGGTTTTGTTTCATGTCTTTGTTGTTTATAAACTTTCTGGGTCTTTTTTTTTTTTTTTTTTTTATGAGAAAAATATGTGTCTTGATATTTACTGTGTAAAGTTGGTCATGAGGAGTGGAAATAATAGCATATAGTGCCTAGAACAGTACTTGCTATATGTTTTGGTCATCAGTATAAATAGCAGCTATATTAATTTTGTGATTATAATATTAAAGGAAAGCGAAATGCATAAAGCAGCCAGCCACAGTGGCTCACACCTGTAATCCTAGCACTTTGAGAGACTGAGGCGGGAGGATCACTTGAGCCCAGGAGTTCAAGACCAGCCTGGGCAACGTGGTGAGACCCCATCTCTATTTAAAAAAAAAAAAAGGAAAAAAATGCAGAAACCTCAAATGAAATTGAAGATATATATATAAGGAATATCTAGTAGCAAAATTGATTTCAGTTTTGTTGAATTACCAGATTGTTAAATATATTACCAAAATTGCCTATATGACAGTTTTCTTATGGTAATATGGAGGATTATATTGTCCACCTCATAAAACTGATGTATGTGCTTAAAAATATTAATTATTCTGTTCATTGGATGATTTAGGTTGGCCTAGTAGCAGAAGAGGTCCTGGGTTTGTATAATTCTTTTATAGATTGTGTTTACCAAAGCATATAACATTAAATAAGACATAATTTTTTAGCATGTAGGAAACTTACTTCAGATTCACAGACCATGGAAATTTTTGTTATTCGTAACAAATAAATTGTAATTTGTTATTTATAGTTTTAAGATCATTATTTCTTCATAAGAAATAAGTATAATCTAGCAATGAATGTACTGGACGTAATGTTAGGTAGTAGATTAAATGGCTGGTTAAAGTATTTCATTAATTATTTTTGAGTGAAGTTACACTTGTATAATTCAGAAGGTTTCAGATGCCAAATAAATGCTAATTTTTCAGGGTAATTGCATGCTCTATCTCGTACAGTTTTGGATATCTTAAAATAAGTTTGGTAATCAGTATCACCAGCTGCTAACTCTGGTTTTATTGAATCTAAGGGTGTGGCTGGTATTTTTCCTTACATGTAAGGACCAGGGAGAGGAAGTTTAAAAATGTGTTCTGTCTTAGAGTAGAAATGGAATTATGGAAAGACTTCTTGCCACACCTGTGGTCTACTATCATTTTAAGTATTCCTAGATTAACAAACATTGAAAATGCTAAAACTGAGTAATACTTCATTTATTCATGTGAAATGCCTTGATCAGATAACACAGAAATATCAGCAGTACTCAGATGTTTTGAACTGTTGCAAAAATGAGTGTAGGTATATGTGGTAACTTTGTATATAGCTCAAGATATTTCTGAGCTGTTTAGCTGATTTAGGGGGTTTTATTTAGCTGGAGAGCAGTGCATGTGGTACTGTTTAGTAAAGTTCTCTAACAGTGAATATAAATATAAATTTCCAACTAAAACACAAACTCATACTACTAGAGCATTAAGTATAAAAAATTAACCACAAACCTGACATTTTATATTTAGATTTGTTTTTTATACTTAAGTCCTGTAACCAACTTTAGAGAAACACTAAACCAATTAGTTTAGTGTTTCTCTTACCCTTTGAAAATTTCCATTTGCCTCTGATATAGGCATGTAATTATGATGTGGTAGCCATTTGATGCTTTTTCTCTATTGATTTTCTCTCATTTTCTCTTCTTCCTTTTTCTTTAGAAACTGTTGCTTATAGTTTATGAAGAGGTTTCCTTTCATTTAAATTCTATTTATTCATTTTTTAAGAGACTCCCTCTGTCACCCAGGCTGGAGTGGAGTGTCACAATCATAGCTCACTACAGCCTCAAACTCCTGGTCTCAAGTGATTCTCATTCCTGGGCCTCCCAAAGTGCTGGGATTACAGGTGTGAGCCACCATGCCCAGCTCCAAATGTTAATTAAATTAAATTAATTAATTTATTTTTAAAGACAGAGTCTTGTTCTTTCACCTAGGCCAGAGTGTAGTGGCATGATCATAGCTCATTGCAGCGTCAAACTCCAGGGTGCCAGTGATCCTCCTGCATTAGCCTCCCAAGTAGCTGGAACTACAGGCACACACCACCATGCCCGGCTAATTTGGCCTCTGAAAGCACTAGGATTACAGGTGTGAGCCACCGTGCCTGCCTCAAAATGTTAATTTTAAAGTCAGGAAAGTTTCTGTTTGGGTTTATAGGGTTTATATTTAATACAAAAATTATAAAAATTTTTGTTGATATTCTTGAGACCTTTAAACATTTTTAGTATATGTATATATATTTATTTATTTGAGACAAAGTCTCACTCTGCTGCTCAGGCCAAGTGCAGTGGTGTGATCATGGCTCACTGCAATCTTGACCTCCCAGGCTCAAGCAGACCTCCCAGGCTCAAGCAGTCCTCCCACCTCAGCTTCTTGAGTAGCTGGGACCACAGGCATGTGCCACTACACCTGGCTGATTTTTAATGTATTTGTAGAGACAAGGTCTTCCTATGTTGCCCAGGCTGGTCTCAAACTCCTCGACTCAAGGGATCGATCCTCCTGCCTTGGCCTCTCAAGGTGCTGGGATTACAGGTGTGAGCCACCATGCACAGCCCTTTTTTTTTGTTTTTACAGATTTAGGGGTACAAGTGCAGTTTTCGTTACATGGTTATGTTGTGTAGTGGTGAGGTCTGGACTTTTAGCGTAGCCATCACCCGGATAGTGTATATTGTACCCAGTAAGTAACTTCTCCTTCCTTACCTGCCTCCCACCCTCCCACTCTGAGACCTTTTAAAAAATACTGGTATTACTACATTGATGTAGCAGAAAATGATTAAGTATAGTCTATAATAGGCTGTTTTCAGATAAGTTAGGAATTTTCATGTTGACAACTTCATTTTCAAATATAATTTCTGCTTTAATATTTTAGTTAATAGAATTTCTTAAATAGGTAATAGATTAGTTTTTGGCAGGCAGTAAAATCCTCAGGGTCATGACATATTCTGATATGCTGTGTTTTGACTTTTATGTTCTACAGTTAGTTTTAGCTTACCTTCTTAGCAGTGATTTATAGTTGTCAGAACATTTAGGGCTGAATGTTTAGTATCTTGGCTCTATCATTTATTAATTAGCTAAGGGATCTTGGGTAAGTTGTTTAACCTCTATAAGCTTCAGTAAAATCTATCTCAGGGTTATGGTGAGGATTAAATAAGATAATGAATCTAAAGTCTTGTCACAGTCCCTGGCATGTAGTAAAGCATATAGTAAATGATGGTGGTAGCAGCAGCAGTGATGTATCATTGTGTACATGTTTTGTTTTCCTGAAAGTTAGCTGTAAGGAAGGATCAGAGAGAGAAAGAAATATGTTATATGCCTACAGATAATCTTAACTTGGAGAAACATGCCATATAGACATCTAAGAAAAGATAATTGTCTGTCGTGTTACTATTATTTCCTCTTTTTTCCCTTTCTCTGTAATTCCTACTCTTCTGTTTTTTTATTTCTTCTGAAGCCAGTACTTTGTGTATCTTTGTAGCTTTCATCTCTCTTTGATAGTTGTTAGCTTAAATAAGTGAAAGACATAACTTGAAATTCTTCTTTTTGGATATGTTTTAAAACTTACATTCCATTTTAATATCAAGTATTTTGATAATACTTACGTAAGACATTACATGGGTGTTTATTCCCATTTACAGAATTGGAACAACAATTCTTATAACCTGTTAAAAGATTGAAGGTAGATATTACATTTGTACTAGTCTTAAATCCTACTGTAATAAGATATTTGTACCAACCTTAAATCTTACTGGAACTAAGCCATGTGTTGTAGCACACATCTGTAGTCCAAGCTACTTGGGAGACTGAGGCGGGAGCATTACTAGAGCCCAGGAGTTTGAGACCAACCTGGGCAATGTAGCAAGACACCATCTCCTAAAAAAATTTTTACTGGAACTGGTGTAAATTTTATTTTTAACTTTCCATGTACTAATTCAGTTGTATATCAGGTTTTTTATGGGCTCAGAGTTTCTAACTCCTTGAAAACTCCTTGAGGTGGGAGACATAACGATGTATACAGATACAAATTAATGACCTTTTATATTTGCATTGATACAGCATTTTGAAATTTGAGCAAACATTTTAGGATGTGCTTCTCAATTTGATATATTGCTGTTTATTTTAGAAGCAAATAAGAAAAGAACTCTGGATACATTTGGTGTTACACATACTTAGACAAATACCCACTAAAAAAATATCGTGCTATAAGTCTGCACATTCTGGTTTGTAGTTTTGTTTAAGCAAAGTTGCAGTTTAAATAATGATCCCTGAGACATAATTACCTGTCATTCACCTACCTGCTAATTTCCCTGAGTTTATGGTTTCTATAAAACTTACTTTGAAACATGAGGTACTTGTAATAGTCAATTTGAGAATGAAAATATGAATAATTTAAAAAATATGACATAGGTGGTAGAGCTTATGTCATGTTTTTTAAATGAATAGAGCTTATCTATTCATTAATTCTTTTTTTTTTTTTGAGACAGAGTCTCGCTCTGTTGCCCAGCCTGGAGTGCAGTGGCGCAATCTCGGCTCACTGCAACCTCTGCCTCCCGGGTTCATGCCATTCTCCTGCCTCAGCCTTCCGAGTAGCTGGGACTACAGGTGCCCGCGACCACGCCCGGCTAATTTTTTGTGTGTTTTTAGTAGAGACGGGGTTTCACCGTCTTAGCCAGGATGGTTTCGATCTCTTGACCTTGTGATCCGCCCGCCTCAGCCTCCCAACGTGCTGGGATTACAGGTGTGAGCCACTGCACCCGGCCTATTCATTAATTCTTTATGCCACCCTTTTTTTTTGTTTGTTTGTTTTTTGAGATGGAGTCTCACTCTGTCACCCAAGCTGGAGTGCTGTGGCGTGATCTTGGGTCATTGCAACCTCTACCTCCTGATTTCAAGCAGTTCTCCTGCCTCAGTGTCTCAAGAAGCTGGGATTACAGGTGTGTGCCACCACACCCAGCTAATTTTTTTATATTTTTAGTAGAGACAGGGTTTCACCATGTTGACCAGGCTGGTCTCAAACTCCTGACCTCAAGTGATCCTCCCGCCTCAGCCTCCCAAGGTGCTGGGATTACAGGTATGAGCCACTGTGCCCAGCTTCTTTCAGCCAACTTTTGTTGTTTAGTGTATACTGGCTGCTGTGCTCGTCATTATGGAGAGAAGACTAGTACCCTCTCTTATTCAGAACAAGAAAAAAGAAAAAAAGATGCTTTTAGGCTCCAAGTCAGCTCCCTTCTCAGCTGTGCTGCTAACCTGCAATCCTGACCTCAGTAATGATCTCCTGATATCTTCAGCATTGTGTTGCTCTCTCCCTTTTATTTCCTTACTTTATATCTTTTCAGATTAGAACATATTTTTCTTGTCATGGCAAAGGTCTCTACAAAAATTAATTTCCCCTCATTTATGCAAAATAATACATATTTAAGAAAATTTGGAAAAATAAGTATAAATAATATTAAAAATCACAAAGTTAATGTCTTACATTGAATTTTATTGTGGTAATTGCTTTTGGCAGTTTCTGTTACTTGTGTTTTCTTTATAGTTTAGCCAGAGCAAACTATTAAAACTCAGTTTGGTACTTGTATGCTCGTGTTTATAGCAGCATTATTCCCAAGAGTCAAAAGGTGGAAATAACCCAAATGTCCCTCAGCATAGAGATGAATTCATAGACAGAATGTATGTGGGCGGTGTCTGTATATGTATGAATGTGAATATTATTTAGCCACAAAAAGGAATGAGGTTCTGATACATGCTACAACATGGATGAACCTTGAAAACATTATGCTGAGTAAAATAAGCCAGACAGAAAAGGCTAGTTTTACATATAATCATACAAGTATGATCCCACCTGTAACATATATATATAGAATAGGCAAATTCATAGAGTCAGAAAGTAAATTAGAGGTTACCCAAGGATGCAAGAAAGGGAAATGGATATAGTATTTCTGTTTGGGATGATGAAAAAGTTTTGGAAATAATGCTCATGGTTGCACAAGATTGTGAATGTTTTAAATGCCATGAACCATACATTTAAAAATAATGAGAATGGCAAATTTTATATGTTTTACTATAAATATACTTTAAAAAAAAGTCTGTTTGAAACCCTTAACGACTTGTAGCTAGTTCACAGTTTTACTTCTGAGTGAGGCTTAGGTGTCTCTCTGTATATTAATCATGCTCCATCATTTTTTCAAAAAAAAGCACTGATTATGTGAGTGGTGAGTTTGTGGACCATTAAATTTTCTTCTTGGTTTTCTTTTTTTTCCATAAATATGGATCACTTATAATGAAAACATTTACACATAAGAATTACTTTTTTTTTCTTTATGAGATGGGATCTCACTGTTGCTCAGGCTGGAGTACAGTGGCGTGATCTCGGCTCACTGTAACCTTTGCCCCCTAAGCTCAAGCAGTTCTTCCTCCTAAGTATCTGGGACCACAGATGCGTGCCACCACACCCGGCTAAGTTTTTGTATTTTCGGTAGAGATGGGGTTTCACCGTGTTGCCCAGGCTGGTCTCTAACACCTGAGTTCAGGCGATCTGCCTGCTTGGGCCTCCCAAAGTGTTGGAATTACAGGTGTGAGCCACCGCACCCAGCCAAGAATTACTTTAAAAACAAAACTACATTAGATAGTATTTATCTTCTTTAGGCTACTGTCTAGTGTCTTTTTTTTTCTTCTAGATCATCTTTCACCTTTTTTTTGATGTGTGGATCTCATTCTTTCATTATAAGTTTTATATAACCACATTGGAGATAATTAGAAAAAAGAGAAAGGACTCTCTCTGACCCCAAATTTCATATTCTGACATAACCTTTATTTTAATTTTGATGTATTTTCTTCATGTCTCTGCCTATATCTTTGATCTAATTTGAATATATATGTAATTTGAGTTCTGTTTTCACTTTTTGTTGCATTAACATTTTGCATATGGTCTGCCTGATTGTTGTCTTAGCCAGATTTTTAATTTTATTTATTTGTTTGTCTATTTATTTATTTAGTGAGACAGGGTCTTGCCCTGTCACCCAGGCTGGAGTGCAGTGGCTGAATAATGGCTCACTGCAGCCTCTGACCTCATAGATTCAATCAGTCGTCTTGCCTCAGGCTCCTGAGTAGCTGGGACCACAGGTGTGCGCCACTATGCCCGGCTAATTTTTGTATTTTTTGTAGAGATGGGGTTTTGCCATGTTGCCCAAGCTGGTCTTGAACTCCTGGGCTCAAACAATCCACCTGCTTTGGCCTCCCAAAGTGCTAGGATTACAAGTATGAGCCACCGTGCCCAGCCTTAACCAACTTTTTTTTTTTTTGAGATGGAGTCTTGCTTTGTCGCCCAGGCTGGAGTGCAGTGGCACAATATCCACTCACTGCAAGCTCTGCCTCCTAGGTTCGCCATTCACCTGCCTCAGCCTCCTGAGTAGCTAGGACTACAGGCGCCTGCCACCACACCGGGCTAATGTTTTGTATATTTTTTTTCAGTAGAGGCGGGGTTTCACTGTGTTAGACAGGATGGTCTCGATCTCCTGACCTTGTGATCTTCCCGCCTCGGCCTCCTAAAGTGCTGGGATTACAGGCATGAGCCACCGCGCCTGGCCAGCCTTAACCAACTTTTTAAAACAAAATTACAAAAGGCTTACATGATACTAAAAAATTTTAAATACAAAAGTCACTAAAGTAGGAAAGTTTTCTTTCTCTGTTTTTATTTCCCTTGCTACATTCTCACTATCTTGAGGTAGCTGTTAATAGATTGATAGCCTATCAAAAAATGGTATTATATTGTATGTATATCGTATTGTTTACCTATATTTGATTGGCTCCATCAAATTGGGAACTATGTTCTTTTTAATGGCTTCATTACATTCTGTTGTATGGTAGTGTCATAATTTATTTGCTTATTTTCTGATTGATGAACATTGTGGTTATTACCAGTTTTTTCTTATTATAAATAATTCTTTATTTTTATTTATTTATTTATTTTTTTAAGACAGAGTCTCGCTCGCTCTTTGGCCCGGGCTGGATTTTGCAGTGGCTCAGTCTCAGCTCACTGCAATTCTGCCTCCTGGGTTCAAGTGATTCTTGTGCCTCAGCCTGCTGAGTAGCTGGGATTACAGGTGTGCGCCACCATGCCCAGCTAATTTTTGTATTTTTAGTAGAGACGGGGTTTTGTCATGTTGGCCAAGCTTGTCTGAAACTCCTGGCCTCAAGTGATCCACCTACCTTGGCCTCCCGAAGTGCTGGATTACAAGTGTGAGCCACCATACCTGGCCTGATTTTTTTTTTTTTTTTTTTTAAAATAAGAGATCTACTCCAGCCTTAATTTTAGTACATAAATCCATATACCTATACTATTTATAATAGGAAGTTATGTAGAATAATCTAAATTTTTTTAATTGTACAGATTGGTATAGCATAGGAATTCATGACTTTACTCAAAATTTCATCTGTAGAACAAAGATAAAACTCAAAACTGAAGAATAAAAGAAACCTCTTCAAAAATTAATCCTTTAACTTTACATCATAAAAGACTGTTTGGCAAGCCCAAGATAAACGTTTTTGACTTATAAGCCAATGTTAGGCCCAGAATCTCCCATAGGTCAAATGCCAAAATGGCAAATTGGACTCTGTCCAAATTTTCTGTTTATTGAATATTTTTCAAATATTTGTACTATTAGCCAGGACTTGAGCATTTTTGTCATACAGGGATTTTTTGTAACTGAATTTGACACACACACCGTCATAGTGTTTGTTTAGTCCTCCCAGGCATTCGTGGTGTATTGAAAGAGATACTCAGTCTTCCTGGTGCTGGTACCTGAAGAGTTCTGATGTAATTTGGATCTCTTTACTTTCGAATGGAAGTTTACAAAAAGCTTACCCAGAGCTTCAAGTCACAAGGCAGTCTGGGTCAGTTATTAACCTTACATATAATCACCTTTCAAAAGCATGGAGTAATACAAGGGTAATGTTCATTTGTGTGAAAGCTCTGCTTATAAGAAACATTCAGACAGGGCTTAACTTCTGCTACAGTTGCCAGTGAGGGACATCCCAATACCAGTCCGCATGTGCCCAAGGCCCTGAACACTAGTTTGGAAGCCAGGAGGACATGTCTGTAGCTTGTAAGATGAGGTGTACATGGTAGATACCATCTGCTGACAGTTTGGTTGATGTAGGATGGCGATACAGCGGTGAGGTCTATGTGACTGACATGCTGAGGTTGCTGAAAGTGAACTGGCTGCGAGGGCTAGGAGACTGTCTAGAACACACTTAGTTGTGCCAGTTGAGGTCCTGCTTGTCCTCTCTTTGCTTCTTTCATATCATTATCATGAGCAGTCAATAGCTGTTCAGTACACGGCACTAAGAAATCCCAGGAGTAAGCAGTAAGATGATGTAGTGATGTAGTCTTGTAGGCCATGTTGGAGAAAGATGAAGTATAATCCTCGAAGAAGCCCATACATGTAGCAGCTACTGAAGAAAGTGCGTAATTTAGAAAGGGGTAATTTTGCAACAGTACTTCCAGGAAATCTGCACATTTGGCTATGTGGTGTTTAACCTTTTCCAGGCAAATTGTTGGCCAGCCATCATGAAGATCTGTTTTGTGTACTACTTCAGAGAGAGCAAATTCAGTGAAATGGGCAGCTGTTGGAAGGCAGAGGTCCATTCCACTGATAGGTTTCTAATAATATAGTTACACATGTAGCAAATTTTGTTTTGTTATTACTACATTCATATTAGTCATACAACTGTTGAGCTGTTCCAGCTTAGGCACACTATCTTCTTTTTCTTCAAATTTACTTACTAGAAGCAGATAGGAAACTGTAGCCAAATACAGCTACTAGATACAGATGTCATAGCAATCCATAAATAGTTCTATTGCAAGATGCTGGAATAGAAAGGCAGAGTGTGACGTGATCACTCACAATGGCAGTCGTCAGCAAAATACTGGCTGAGACTCAGTTGAGGGGATTGGCCTCTTTAGGAGGGCAACTTCAGCTCTTCGTAGCAAGTGCTCGGTGAATATTGGTGGCCAGCTCTCCTCGCCATCACTGCCTTTCCAGCTCCCTGGGACCCTGAGGTGCATGCAGCCAGACGCGACAACTACAGTCCCGCCCCACAGCCCTCACAGACTCAGTCCTCTTGGTGTCGGCCCTGCTGGTGCTGCAGACAGCCAGCTGCGAAGCACCAGTCTCAGCTCTGGCTGAGCTCCCCCCATTGTTAAAGGACTGGCAGGCGGCTCCCAATTCTGTGATTAATTTCAGTATGTAGATCCTTGCTTATTTGAGTATTTTATTGGGACAGATTTCTGAATCAGCCCATGGGCATATATCATGGATACTTCCAAATAGTTGTTCTGAACAGCTGTATTAATGAATGTATTCGGCAATACTGTCTTTAAAAATACTAATTTCCTTTAGACAAAGCATCCGTTTTTTGTTTTTGGGTTTTTTGGTTTGTTTGTTTTGTTTTTATGATGGAATCTTGCTCTGTCGCCCAGGCTGGAGTGCAGTGGTGTGATCTGGGCTCACTGCAATATCCGCCTCCTGGATTCAAGTGATTCTCCTGCTTCAGCCTCCTGAATAGCTGGGACTACAGGTGTGTGCCACCCATGTCCGGCTAATTTTTGTATTTTTTAGTGGAGACGGGGTTTCAACATGTTGGCCAGGTTGGTCTCGAACTCCTGACGTCTAGTGATCCACCCACCTCAGCCTCTCAAAGTGCTAGGATTACAGGTGTGAGCCACTACAGCTGGCCCAAAGCATCAGTTTTTTATAATGAATATTTCAGATGCAAAAAAAAAAAAAACCTATGTTCATATCACCCACCGTAAGAAACAAACATTACAAATATACTTGTAAATATAGTCCCCATCTTCTTTAAGATATAACATTATACTTATATGTATGTTTATAAACAGTATATCATATAAACATGCCCTTTTACATTTTCATTTTTGCTCAACTTTGTGTGTTGAACATAATATGTCACATGAGGTCATTAGCCTCCAGGATGGCTGTCAATGGTCTCTACCTCCTTATATTTATACTCTTATGCACTTTCTTCCCACATTGAATAGGGCTGACTTGTGTAACCAATTGAATATTGCAAAAACGTCAGAGTGACTTATGAAGCTAAGTCATGTGAGGATTTTCTATCTTGCTTTCTTGTTCTGGGGGAAGCCAGTTGCCACATGGTGAGGATACTCAGCAGTCTTATACTCAGTCTTATACTCAGCTCCACATGGTGAGAAACTGAGGCCTTTTGCCAATAAACATATGAGGAAACCATCTTTGAAGCAGCTCTTCCAGCCCCAGTCAAGCCTTCAGATGACAGCAGCACTAGCCAAGATCTTGTCTGCAAGCTCATGAGAGACCATGAGCCAGAATTGCCCAGCTAAACTGTACTCCAGTTTCTGACGTACAGAAACTGTGAGATAATAAATATTTAATATATTAAGCTACTAGGTTTGGTAGTAATGGATGAGAGAAAGAGACTTGTAATTGTTTCCATGTTTGCCTCCCCATACTTCATTACGAGTGAGCAATTTGAAGACAGGACAGGAGCCCTATATCTTACTTATTTTCCCACTCAATGCCTAGCCTTATACCTATGTTTAGTAAGTACTTGTTGAGTGAAATTAATAGTGTTCTTGTGGAGGTAAAAAATTTAGAAGGGATATTAAATCCCTAAAGCTGAGATAGCCTGATGTTTGAATCATGAGTCATTGTTGGATAGCATGTAAAGACCACATTGTTTCTTCTGAATAGTAGTAAAAGTAAGCCTCTCAGCTACTAATGCTACCCTGGCTATGGGAGTATGGCATTGATTTTGAAGTTATGGCATGTGGCTTTTACTTCACTATTGTTCTCTGGGGCTTGGGTTAGGATACAGTCTTTTCTGTAGACGACTTTTTATTTCAGACTTCCTCCTAGGCATACTAACTGAAGCTAAATTTCTTTCTTTTTCTTTTTCAAAATATGGAAGAATGTCAAAGACCTAAAGTCCTGTCAGTTTAGGATTTGCTGGTATATGTAGCAAGAGACAGTACTTAACTATATCCTAGTGGATTATTTTTATTTATAGATTATGGAGAGACAGTGTTACTACAGAGAATTATACCTAATTATGTTCAGAAAATATATTCCAAAATTAGATTCCAAAATTAGGTATAATTTTGAGTCACACATTTGGTACTTTTTAGTTCTTGTAACCTGTGTTGTTTAATAGGGAGGCCCCTAACTATATGTGATGAGTGAGCTCTTGAACTGTGACTAGTCTGACTTGAGATATGGTGTACATGTAAAATTCATACTGAATTTCAGACTTAGTATTAAAGAAAGAATGTAAAATATTACACTAATAATTTCTTCATATTCCTTATCTATTGAAATAATGTTTTGAGTATATTGGGTTAAAAAATCTAATTTCATTTGTTTTACTTTTTTTTACTTTTTAAAATATAGCTACTAGAAAATCTTAAATAACGGATATGGCTTGCATTTGTGGCTTGCCTTTTATTTCTATTAGAGAGTGCTTTTCTATTGATTGATTGATTGGTTGATTGGTTGATGACTGATTGATTGGTTGATTGATTGATTGAGATGAAGTCTCACTGTGTTGCCCAGGCTAGTCTTGAACCCCTGGCCCAAGTGATCCTCCTGCCTCGGCCTTCCAAGGTGCTGAGATCACAGGCCTGAGCCATGTCGACTGGATGAGAGTGCTTTTTAACCCATCAAAATGTTCAGTTCTTCAGGGCCTTTGTATATTTTCCTTCTTTTTATTTTTATTTTTTGCCTGGCTCTTTGTCTATCTGGCTTCCTCCTGCTCATTTCAGAGATCTTATCTTAAACGTTGCCTCCTCAGAAAGGCAGTCCTCCACCCTATCAAATTAAGTTATTTAGTGTTTTGCCCTCATGTCATGTATCCTTCTCTGCATTTATTTGTTCACGATTTGACTTCTTTTTTTTTTTTTTTTTTTTTTTCAATGGAGTCTTGCTCTGTCGCCCAGGCTGGAGTGCAGTGGCCGGATCTCAGCTCACTGCAAGCTCCACCTCCCGGGTTTACGCCATTCTCCTGCCTCAGCCTCCGGAGTAGCTGGGACTACAGGTGTCCGCCACCACGCCCGGCTAGTTTTTTGTATGTTTTTAGTAGAGACGGGGTTTTACCGTGTTAGCCAGGATGGTCTCGATCTCCTGACCTCGTGATCGGCCCGTCTCGGCCTCCCAAAGTGCTGCGATTACAGACTTGTGCCACCGCGCCTGGCACGATTTGACTTCTTAACTAGCTCTGTGAGGGAAAGGAGCATGTCTATTTTGTTTATGACGATACTTTTAGCACCCAATAAAGTGTTCTTTTAGAGTAGATTCCAAATAAATTCTTATTAAATGAGTGATACTGGTATTACTAAGCAGTGGGTTCACTGCTGGATGCTCATAGAACCCAATACTATGGCACCGGCTTTTGAGAAAAGAAAAAGGGCTTTATTGTGAGCTGACTGGCAAGGAGACAGCAGTTTAAGAAAGAAACTATGGAGGAGGATGTCATAAAAGAAATTAGGAAAACAGGGCTGTGCAACACCGCGGTCCCTCAGCACGTGCAGGTCGACTCCCTGCTCCCCACAAAAAAGGAAGAGTTCCCAGAACTGAACAACCTGTTGTGTTTAGCGCTCTGATGCGTCCTTTTCTAAATTAAAAGGGCCCATTGGAGCGCTAAGCACAACAGGTGAAAAAAAGGTCTGTATTAAGACATTTCATTAGGCTGGGTGCAGTGGCTCACGTCTGTAATCCCAGCACTTTGGGAGGCTGAGGCGGGCAGATCACTTCAGGCCAGGAGTTTGAGACCAGCCTGGCCAACATGGTGAAACCCTGTCTCTACTAAAAATATAAAAATTAGCCAGGCATGGTGGCACCTGCCTGTAATTCCAGGTACTCAGGAGGCTGAGGCAGGAGAATTGCTTCAATCCAGGAGGCAGAGGCTGCAGTGAGCTGAGATTGCGCCACTGTATTACAGCCTGGGCAACAGAGCAAGATTCCGTATTAAAAAAAAAAAAAAAGACATTTTACTGAATTTTCACAAATAAGGGGCTAAGGAGAAGATAGAGAAGTTCCCAGAGGTAAAGGAAAAATAAGTTTGTTAATAAAATTAGAGTAGTTTCAGGCACTTCAACAAGAATACTAGAAACAAAAAGACAATAGAGGGCAATATCTTAAAAAGTATAAGGGAAAATTATTATTTTTTTTAAAACAGGGTCTGTCTCTGTCGCCCAGGCTCGAGTGCAGTGGCGTGATCTCGGCTCACTGCCACCTCTGCCTCCTGGGTTCAAGCAACTCTCCTGCCTCAGCCTCCCAAGTAGTTGTGATTATAGGCATGCGCCACAACGCCCAGCTAATTTTTTGTACTTTTAGTAGAGATGGGGTTTCACCATGTTGCCCAGGCTAGTTTTGAACTCCTGAGCTCAGATGATCCACCCACCTTGGCTTCGCAAAGTGCCGAGATTACAGATGTGAGCCACTGTGCCCAATTGGGAAAATAATTTGTAATCTAAGAGTTTATAGTGCAGTCCTTTCAAGTGTAACAGTAGAAAAAGCATTTTCACATATGCAGTGTCTCAAACTCACCTCTCATGCAACCCCTTTCAGGAAGGTAATAGAGGAGGTACTCCACCAAAATAAAAGTGTTTTGAGCAAAGGGAAGACATAGGGTTTAGGAAACAAATGATCCAAACCAAGAGAGTTGAAAGGAATACCTGGGATCACAGTTGTGTACCACGTGTAGAGCAGCTAGTCCAGAATGGAGCAAGTCAGAAGGTTGCAGAAAGGACTTGTACAAAAATATAAAATTGATAGCACATGTGATATGCTTGAATATGTTGAGATTTATATAATTGGATGAATTGGGGTGAATTTATAAGTACAAATAAAGCTAAACAATTAAGACATTTATTAACTCCAGGGAAGGTAAAAAAGAAAGTAAAAGTAAAAGTAATCAGAGCATACCTCATAGAACAACTGTGACTAAAGTTACATAGTCATGTTAATGCATACACTGAATATTGGTGTAACCAAAAACATGTTTTAATTACATAGGGATGATAGAATGTATGAAGTGTTTGTATGTTATGGTGGGCAAGGTTGATGATATGGATGATGGGGAAAGAACTAATTGACCTTTTTCACAGGAAGAAGTTAACAGATAAAATATTACTTTTTTTTTTTTCTGGTCGTAGGCCTCATATAAGTGGTAAAAATTAAAAGTAAGGGAAAAAGGCAATGGGGTAGACATTTATTATAGCCAAAGGAGGGTCAGGAATTCTTCTTCTGGATCTGGGGATGATAGGAATGTTCAAAAATTATTTGCAAAAGTTTGTTCATATGTGCATGAATTTCTCAAAGGAGTTTGTGACCCCTAAAATGTCTAAAGAGCATAGTGTAGTGTGATGATGGTGGTGTTTTTCAGTGTGTTCGTGAAAGTGTTAGTTTTAGTTTTGATTTTTGATTTATTTTTATGTTTTCATGTATTAAATTATTTCATTATCTTGTTATATGAAAGACGACTTAGTTTGGTAAACCAAATACCATTTTTTATTTGGTTTTATATTAAAATAAATCTCTTGAGTATTGCTTTGTATGTGTGCTGCCTTCTGAGTTAATGTCTTCAGCTCTTCTTGTTCATTTTCTGTTTATGCCTGTTTAATTCTCTACCCCTCTGTCTTCCCCACATCTCACCTCCCTTTTTTTCCTATTTCATTTATTAAATTTTTTATTTCTGTAAGTTCCATTTGGATTCTTCAAAAATTTGCACGATCTTTGTATCCTATTCCTTGCTCATTTAAATAATTCTTTTATTGCTTTGGGCATTTTAGAGTTAGTTATATATTCTGTATTTGAGAATTCCAATAGTTGAAGTGCTTGTGGGTCTAATTCTATGCTCAGCTGTCATTTATTGAGTTTTGTCTCTTGTGTGAGTTATATTTTTGAATGGTGAGCTTATTTTCATCTGTGTCAACTTTGGTGGCTTGATTGAGTATTTTAAGAGACTTAGAGAACAGTTATGTGAACATGAATTAGTATGGATATTTGGAAATCTGAGGCTGTGGGCCCACTTTTAGCAGGATGTAGATTATGTATGATAAGGTTGGATCTACCTTTTAGTGACTCTTCAAATGCTTGACAAAGTACATTATTTTATAACACTTTCTGTGCTCTAAATGGGGAGGGAGTTTTTCCCTGTCTGAAGTTAGCATGATTTGGCTAATTAAGTGAATACTCATATTCAGTAATTAGTACTCTCCTGCTTAACTAGGTATATATATTTATATATACTATATATATATGTAGAAATTACCCTTTATTCCACAGAGACATTTATTGAGCATCTGGTTTATGATAGACAAGATCTTTGATACTGGGGATATAGAGGTATTCAAGGCAGTCTCTCCTTTTGGAAAGTTAAATAGTAGATGAAACTGAACTTTGTACATGTTATTAAAGATGTATTAGAGTATCCATATTAAAAGCTTCTGAATGCCCAGGCTTATTTGTTCATATTGTAGAATGGTTGCCTTTTAAGAAGTTAAAAATTAGGAGCTCCAGCTGAAGGAGAAGGAGGTTAAGTAAGGAGAGCTCTATACCATGGCTGGTACAAAGCTTACTGCCAGCAGATGCACCAGTGATAAAACATCCAGGAAGCAACCGGCTACAGAAGCTGCTTGCAAGAGTGTGCCCTCTACTGGAGGAGTGAAGAAGCCTCATCATTACAGTCCTGGTACTGTGGCACTCCATGAAATTAGATATTATCAGATCCATTGAACTTCTAATTTACAAATTTCCCTTCCGGCGTCTGGTGTGAGAAATTGCTCAAGACTTCACAACAGACCTGTGCTTCCAGAATGCAGCTATTGGTGCTTTGCAGGAGGCAAGTGAGGCCTATCTGGTTGTCCTTTTTGAAGACACCACCCTGTGTGCTCTCCATGCCAAATGTGTAACAATTATGCCAAGATATTTCACTAGCATGCCTCATCTGGGCTGGGCGTAGTGGCTCACACCTGTAATCCCAGCACTCTGGGAGGCCCCAGTGGGTGGATCACTTGAGCCCAGGAGCTTAAGACCAGCCTGGTCAACATGGCGAAACCCCGTCTCTACTAAAAATACAGAAATTAGCCGGGTGTGGTGGTGCACACCTATAGTCCCAGCTACTTGGGAGGTGAGACAGGAGGGTCACTTGAGTCTGGGAGGTGGAGTTTGCTATGAGCTGAGATCATGCCATTGCACTCCAGCCTGGGTGACAGAGCGAGACCTTGTCAAAAAAAAAAAAAAACAAAACAAAAAAACAAACCACCATGGTGGAAAACATTTCAATGAAAAACAAAAATTCTCTTCTTCTTGTTCTTAGTAGTTCTGAATGTTAGATTTTTTTTTTTTTTTTTTTTCCTCATGAGGTCAAAAGGTTCCTAAGTATATGATTGTGAATGGAAAAAGTAGGATCAGAAATCAGGTATGGGCAGTTTTTCCATTTTCATTTGTGTGTGAATTTCTTTTTAGGGACAGTCTTGCTCTGCTGCTGAGGCTGGAGTGCAGTGGCACCATCATATCATACTGCAATCTCAATCTCTTGGGTTCAAGTGATTCTCCTACCTCAGCCCGTCGAGAAGCTGGGATGAACTGTAGGTGCATGCCACTGTGCCTGGCCTTTGTGTGAATTTTTAATATAAATGTGGCGGTGTAAAGCATTAATCCGAGTCGATGTTAAATTTCAGCAGTTCAACTTTATGACAATTATAAATCAACCTGTTAAAATTTTCTGGATAATGCCAGCATTTGGATTTTTTTTTTTTTTTTTTTTGAGGTGGAATCTCACTCTGTCACCCAGGCTGGAGTGCAGTGGCGCGATCTCGGCTCTCTGCAACCTCCGCCTCCCAGGTTCAAGCTATTCTCCTGCCTCAGCCTCCTGAGTAGCTGGGACTACAGGGGCGTGCCACCAGGCCAGCTAATTTTTGTATTTATAGTAGAAATGGGGTTTCGCCATGTTGGCCACGCTGGTCTTGAACTTCTGACCTTGGGTGATCCACCTATCTTGGCCTCCCAAAGTGTTGGGATTTCAGGCGTGAGCCACTGCACCTGGCCTGGATTTTTTTTAAAACAAGTAAATTTCTTATTGATGGCAACTAAATGGTGTTTGTAGCTTTTTATCATTCAGTAGATTCCATCCATTCATGATACTTTTCTGAGTTGTCCTACATGCAAGTGTAGTTTTTAATGTTGTCTGTCTTCTGTGCTGTTCCTATAAGTTTGCTATTAAGATACATTAAACTATAAGATGTCTTGAAGTGGATTTAGAAGGAAATGGGGAACTTAATATTAGATCACTTCTGCTTTATTAAGTTGAAGCCACTTGGGAATGTCTAAAGAGCCACATGGTGAAGAAAGTTGGAAAAAGAAATGAAGATTGGAATATACTAGAGTCTTGATTAGAGAGGAATAGGGTCATCAAGCATTGCTTGCATCATACTGTGCTTTTTGTTACTTTATGGACAAATTTGTATGACAATTTTTTTTTTTTATAGACAGTCTTGCTTTGTTGCCCAGGCTGGAGTGCAGTGGATCTCGGCTCACTGCTGCAACCTCCACCTTCCAGGTTCAAGTGATTCTCTTGTCTCAGCCTCCTGAGTAGCTGAGACTACAGGCCCATGCCACGATGCCTGGTTAATTTTTTTGTATTTTTAGTAGAGACAGGGTTTCACCATTTTGGCCAAGCTGGTGTTGAACTCCTGACCTCAGGTGACCCACCCGCCTTGGCCTCCCAAAATGCTGGGTTTACAGGCGTGAGCTACTGCGCCCAGCTGACAAATTTTTAAAAACAGCTTTCTAGATATATAGTTCACACGCTGCAGACAATGTGCCCATTTAAAGGGTATGATTCAGTGGTTTTTAGTATGTTCATGGATATGCACAACCATCATCATAGTCAATTTTAGAACAATTTCATCACCTCGAAAAGATACCCTGTACCCTTTAGTTATTGCCCCCCATCCTTCTATCCTCCCCAGCCCCAAGCAACTGGTAATCTACTTTCTGTTTATAAATATGCTACTCTGTACATTTCATATAAATGGAATCGTAATATGTGGTCTTTTGTCACTGACTTCTTTCACCTTAACACAATATTTTCAAGATTAATTCATGTTGTAGAATCTGTAAGTACTTCATTCGTTTTTATGGCTGTGATCTAATTTTCTAAAATGTAAATTTAATTAGGAACTGCTGTGACATTGACCCAATCTCATCTCAGTATCTTTACTGAAATGTTTCTGCTTTATTTTAGTCAGTGAAGATATGAATATTTACAATAAGATCTTCAACTTGTTTCCTATATTACATAAAAAAACAAGATTCTGATTTCATGGACATAGTCTACATATTAAAAGGCTAAATTGGAGATCATGTATCTCAGCATTGCCTTAGCATGCTAATCAAAATACTGTTTTAATAGCAGTGAAAAAGTAATGATGTGGTTTAATTTTTTATTCAGGGTTTATATGCATCGTGACTCTGAGCCACAAATCAGTAAGTTTTCCTACCCTAATTAAATGTTATTCTCAGGCCTCCAGAGCATTAATAGGATTTTCTTTTTTTCGGGACAGAGTTTCACTTTTGTTGCCCAGGCTAGAGTGTGATGGCACGATCTCGGCTCACTGCAACCTCTGCCTCCCGGGTTCAAGTGATTCTCCTGCCTCAGCCTCCTGAGTAGCTGGGATTACACATATGCACCACCATGCCCAGCTAATTTTTGTATTTTTAGTAGTAATGGGGTGTCTTCATGTTAGTCAGGCTGGTCTCTAACTCTCGACCTCAGGAGATCCACCTGCGTTGGCCTCCCAAAGTGCTGGAATTACAAGTGTGAGCCACTGTGCCTTGCCAATATTTATTTATATTTTCTTAGTGTCCTTGTACCTACTCATAGCACACTATAGACAAATGAAAAGATGTTTTTTTCTTCAATTATTTGAATCTTCTGTCTCCTCAAAAATAAAAATAAGTCTGGTATGCTGTCTTTACTGATACTCTATACTTTTAGTTTCCTGGTTTTATTTCAAAGACTGTTAAATATTTTAATTTTGTTTTGTGGGATAGTGTGATACTGTTTCAGTTACTGTAGCTGTGTAACAAACCACTATGAAACTTAATGGCTTCAAATAATCATTTTAGTATGTGCTTACATTCTGTGGGTCAGGAATTTAGACAGAGGATTATGAAGAGGACTTGTCTCTGCTTCATGTCTTTGGTCTCAGCTGGGAAGACTTACAGGCTGGGGTTGACTCTTCATTTAGGGCCTAAAATCAGTTGGGGGTATATTTATATTTGTGCCTGGTGGTTGAGGCTGGGACCTCAGCTGGACTGTTAGTGAGAATGCCTGTACTCTCCATGTGGTCTCTGTGTGGGCTAGTTTGGGCTTCTTGAAAGCATAGTAGTCAGATTCCAAGAGTTAAGCTTAGTAATCACTTTTGGTGCCCACTTTTGATTGAAGCAGTCAACCAGCTTTGCTTGGGTTCAAGGGGAGGGGATGTGGACTTCACCACTCTATGGGAAGACGTGGGATAGGAAATATGGCCATGTTATGGATTGGATTGTGTCCTTCAAAAAGATATGTTGAAGTCCAGCTATCACAGTACCCTAGCACCTCAGAATGTGACTTTATTTGGAAACAGGTTGTTGCAAATATAATTAGGGAAGACACAGTCACCGGAGGGGAGAATGTCATGTAATCATGGAGGCCAAGATCCAAGTGCTAAAAGTGCTGCAACTACAAACCAAGAAATGTTGGTCATTGCTGGCAAACCACCCAAAGCTAAGAAGAGGCAAGGGAACATTCTCCCTACAGGTTTTAGCGGGAGAATGACCCTTCTGACAACTTGATTTTGGACTTCTAGCCTCCAGAACTGTGAGACAATACATTTCTGGTTTGTTTTTTTTTTGTGAGATGGAGTCTGGCTCTGTCGCCCAGGCTGGAGTGCAGTGGCGTGATCTCGGCTCACTGCAACCTCCGCCTCCCGGATTCAAGCAGTTCTCCTGTCTCAGCCTCCCGAGTAGCTGGGACTACAGGCGCCCACCATCATGCCCAGCTAATTTTTGTATTTTTGGTAGAGATGGAGTTTTGTCATGTTGGCCAGGCTAGTCTGAAACTCCTGATCTCAAGTGATCCACCTGCCTTGGCCTCCCAAAGCGCTGGGATTACAGGCGTGAGCCACCATACCCGGCTTATTTCTGTTGTTTAAGCCACCCAGTTTGGGGTACTTTGTAACAGCAGTACTAGGAAACTAAGATAACAATTAGTTTTCTTGCTGCATCTGCAGGAGATTGGTTCCAAGATCACTGCCCTCATACTACCATGGATGCTTAAGTCCTATATATAAAATAGTGCAGTATTTGTGTATAACATACACACATCTTCCTGTATACTTTAAAATCATTTCTAGATTACTTATTGATACCTAATACAATGTAAATGCTGTGTAAGTAGTTGTTATACAGTACTGTTTTTAAACATCTGTATTACTTTTAATTGTATTATTTTGAATATTTTTGATGCGTGGTTGGTTCAGAACCTGCGGATGTGGAACCTGCGGACTATATAGGCCATCTTTGGAAAATACAGACCGTTACAAATGTGTCGTAAAAATTATTCTATAGCTTTGCCCCCATTACTTGTATCGGGTAATAATATATGGTTGTTTTACCCACTTATACTTTTTTTTTAAAACACTTTTTTTTTGAGACAGAGTCTTGCTCTGTTGCCCAGGCTAGAGAGCAGTGGCATGATCACAGTTCACTGCAGCCTTGACCTCTCAGGCTCAAGTGATCCTCCCGCCTCAGCATCCCAAGTAGCTGGGATCACAGACATATGCCACCATGCCTGGCTAATTTTCTTTTTAATTTTTCATGGAGACAGCATCTCACTCTGTTGCCCAGGCTGATCTTGAACTGCTGGACACAAACAGTCCTTCTGCCTTGGCCTCCCAAAGTAGTGGGATTACGGGCAGGGGCCACTGTGCCTCACCCATTTACACTTTTCTATATCCAACAGCAATTTACCAGAAGGGACTATTTTAATAGCCATCAGACTAATTTATATGTTAACTTTTTTTTCTTTGGCGAATGAGTATAATACTTTCTGTTTTTTTTTTTTTTTTTTTTTTTTTTTTTTGAGATGGAGTCTAGCTCTGTTGCCGAGGCTGGAGTGCAGTGATGCAGTCTTGGCTCACTGCAGCCTCCGCCTCCTGGGCTCAAGTGATCCTCCCACCTTAGCCTCCCAAGTAGCTGAGACTACAGGCGTGCACCACTACACCCGGCTAATTTTTGTATTTTTAGTAGAGACAGGGTTTCACCATGTTGGCCAGACCGATCTCCAGCTCCTGACCTCAAGTGATGCACCCACCTCGGCCTCCCAAAGTGCTGGGATTTCAGGCGTGAGCCACTGTGCCCAGCCAGTATAATATTTTAAAAGTTATTTTTAGTGTGTATAGCTGCAAAGGGAATTTTGAATAGGAGATACCTTCACTGAAATGTGCTATTTAACAATCAAAATTAATCAAAAGTCATTGAGAAAGTGTTGAATACTGGTAAAAAGGAAAGACCTTAGACACATTAAATTTAACAGAGTTTAATTGAGCAAAGAACGATTCACAACTCGGACAGCCTTCAGGAGCAGAACAAGTTCAGAGAACTCTGGCCTGCAGTGTGGTCAAGCAGCATTTATGGACAGAAAACAGAAGCGCGGTAAAGAGACAGCTCTTTTGGTTACAGCTTGGCATTTGCTTTATTAGAACATGAGTTGAATGTTGGCTGCCTAAAGCTCGGTTGCTATGATTGATTGAGACTTAGCTATTTATTACATAAGTATACTGTACACCCAATTTAGGCTTTCAGTTAGTTTACCAACTAAGTTAGGTTGCTCTTTGTTATGTAAGGACTCAAGTACATAGCTATCGTTAGGTCAAGTTTAATTTAACACTATTCACCAATTTTGTTTTCAAGTCATCAAGAAGATTCATGAAAAGTAATGAATGGTCTCTCTGACCTACAGGAATATATATGAAATAATGTTTTTGTTTTATTTTTGAGACAGGCTCTCATTCTGTCACCCAGGCTAGAGTGCAGTGGCATAATCATAGCTCACTGCAGCTTCATGCTTCTGGGCTCAAGCGATCCTCCACCTCAGCCTCACAAGTGCCACTACTATGGTCTGTGCCATCACAACCAGCTAATTTTTTTTTGTAGAGATGAGGTCTCATTATGTTGCCCAGGCTGGTCTTGAATTTTTGATCTCAAGTGATCCTCCTGCCTCCCAGAGTGTTGGGATTATAGGCATGAACCACTGTACCTGACCTATTTTTCTTTCTTAAGGTACTGAGAGGCAGTAGTACATCTAATGGTTAATAATATAATAATATAAGCATAATATGGCACATATAGCACTGTGGAGATTAAATTAGGTGATAACAATGTATTTTCCTGAAAGTACTCAGTGAATATTATTATCATTATTAATGAATGTCACAATGTTTAATATAAACAAGAAGTACCATAGAAGTGAAGAGAAATGTGACACAGAGCACACAAACACCTTAAAGAATGAGTACTGTTGGCAACTGAGCAGCATTTCTCAGAATTTGTTTTGCAGTAAAGAGTGAAAAAGGCTGGGTGCGGTGGCCCACGCCTGTAATACCAGCACTTTCAGAGGCCAAGGCAGGTGGATCGCTTGAGCCCCAGGAGTTTGAGACCAGCCTGGGCAACTTGGTGAAACTCTGTCTCTACCAAAAAAAAAAAAAAAAAAAAAAAAGGCCAGGCCTGGTAGTTGTGTGCCTGTGGTCCCAGGTACTTGGGAAGCTGAGGTGGGAGGATTGCTTAAGCTCGGGAGGTTGAGACTGCAGTAAGCCATGATTGCACCACTGTGCTCCAGCCTGTCTCAAAAAAAAAGAGAGAGAAACGATTCCTGACTAGTCAAGTTTGGAAAGTAAATTCCTTTACCTTCTACTTTTGACAGTGTATAATAATATCTGAGAATTTCTGTAATAAAAAAATTTTACTTTGGGACTTCAAAGCTTTTAATAATGTGATTTACTACATAGTTTAGAAAAACTCTTCCTCTATAAAGCATCTCAAAATGCAAACATCCTTTTAAACGCAAAGTTGTATTTTCAAGAATGTAAGAGAAATGCCCCTTCTCCAAAAACAGAGCCACTCTAGAAACCACCATTGTCTTCAAGTTCGCTGTCCTGTATGTGTGTGTGTATGTGTGTAGCTGTTTTACTTAATTATTTATTTTTGACTAATATAAAGATACTTGGCGTAACTATATTAATTTCAGACAAAGCAAACTTGAGAAGAAGGAGAATTATCAGGGATAAAGACAGGCATTACATAATGATAAATGGGTCCGTTCTCCAAGAAGACGAAATCGTCTGCGAGGCAACAACCAATAGCAATGTAAGGAGTAACAGACAAATTCATTACTATAGTTGGATGCCTCAACACCTCTCAGTAATACATAGTGTGGCAGACAGAAAATCAGTTAGGCTATAGCTGAATAGCACCATTTATCAACTGGATTTAATTGATGTATATAGACTGCTTCATCCAACAACAGCAAAAAACACATTCTTCTCAAAGTCATATGGAACCTATACCAAGATGAACCACATTCTGGGATATAAAACACATCTTAACTTGTATTCTCAGACCATGGTGGAATTAGGTTAGAGATCACTAACAATTATCTATACAACTTGTGTTGTATAGTTAGAAAGATACTTGGAAAATCTGAAAATACTTGGGAATTAAAAAAAACACTTCTAAATAACACGAGTTGAAGTCTCAAGACAAAGTAAAAATATTTTGAACTAAAGGAAAATGAAAAGCGGCAAAAGCAATGCTTAGAGTTTGATTTATATTGAATCATATAGTAGAAAAAAGATTTAAAAATCAGTGATTAAGCTTCTACTTTAGGGAACTAGAGATAGAAGAGCAATATAAACCTAAAGCAAGCAGGATAAAACAAATAATAAAAATTATTAGAAATCAGTGAAATAGAAAACAGGAAAATAATTACAAAAGTAATGAAAGAAAAACTGTTTCTTTTAAAAGGTCAGTGAAAGTGACAGATCTCTAGCCAAGGTAACCAAGAACAAAAGAGAGAAGACACAAATTACTAATGTCAAGAATGAAAGGAGTAGTTTTTTCCCCCAGATTTCATTGTGATAAAGTATTCATAACAAAATTTACAGTTTTAACCATTTTAAGTTTATAATTAAGTATATTCATATTGTTGTACAACCATCATCACCATCATCTCTAGAATTTTTTCATCTTTCCAGGCAAACTCTGTGGCCATTAGTCAATAACTCCCTATTTCCTCTTCCCATGGCAACCACCATTTTACTTTCTTTCTCTGTGGATTTGACTATCTCATAAAAGTGGAATCACAATATTTGTCATTTTATGGCTGGTGTTTTTCACTTTGTGTAATGTCCTCAAGGTTTGTTCATGTCGTAGTATGTCAGAATTTCCTTCCCTTTTTTTTTTTTTTTTTGAGACGGAGTCTTGCTCTGTCGCCGGGCTGGAGTGCAGTGGTGCGATCTTGGCGCACTGCAACCTCCGCCTCCCGGGTTCAAGCGATTCTCTTGCCTCAGCCTCCCAAGTAGCTGGGATTACAGTCGCTCGCCACCATGCCCAGCTAATTTTTGTATTTTTAATATACACAGTGTTTTGCCATGTTGGCCAAGCTAGTCTCGAACTCCTGACCTCAGGCGATCCACCCACCTCGGCCTCCCAAAGTGCTGGGATTACAGGTACACCCAGCTCTCCTTCCTTTTTAAGGCTGAATAATAGTTCATTGTATAGAAATAGCACATTTTTTTAATCCATTAATCCATTGATGTACACTTGGTTGTTTATCCCTTTTGGCTATTGTGAATAATGCTGCTATGAACATGGGTATATAAATGTCTAAGTCCTTGTTTCGGTTCTTTGGATAAATACCCAGAAGTGGAATTGCTGGATCTTATAATTCTGTGTTAAATTTTTTGAGGAACTGCCATACTGTTTTCCATAGCAGCTGTGCCATTTATATTTCCATTAACAATATCAACACTTGTTATTTTCCTTTTTGATAATAGCCATCAAAATGTGTGTGAAATGATACCTCATTGTGGTTTTGATTTGCATTTTATTTAATTTTAATTTAATTTTTTTTTTTTGGAGACAGAGTTTTGCTCTTGTCGCCCAGTCGGGAGTATGATGGCACTGTCTCAGCTCACTGCAACCTCCGCCTCCTGGTTTCAAGTGATTCTTCTACCTCAGTCTCCTGAGTAGCTGAGATTATAGGCATCTGCCATCACACCCAGCGAATTTTTGTATTTTTAGTAGAGAGAGAGTTTCTCCATGTTGACCAGGCTGGTCTCGAACTCCTGACCTCAGGTGATCCACGTGCTTTTTCCTCCCGAAGTGCTGGGTTTACAGGCATGAGCTACCGTGCCTGGCTGATTTGCATTTTATTAATGATTAGTGATGTTAGCTGGGCACAGTGGCTCGTGCCTATAGTACCAGCTATCCAGGAGGCTGAGGCAGGAGGATTGCTTGAGGCCAGGAGTTCAAGACCAGCCTGGGCAATATAGCAAGACCTCATCTCTTAAAAAAATTAGTAATGTTGAACATATTTTCATAAGCCCCTGTGCTTATTGGCCATTTATATATCTTCTTTGGGGAAATGTCTGTTCAAATCCTTCGCTGATCTTTTAATCAGATTATTTGTTTTTTGTGTGTGTTATTTGTAGAATTATTTTGAGGAATAATTTATATATTCTAGATATTAAACCCATACAGCTATATGATTTGCAAATATTTGCTTTCATTTTTGTGGGTTATTTTTACTCTGTTGATACACACAAATTTTTAATTTTGATGGAGTTCAATTTATCTTTTTTTTCCTTTTGTTGCCTGTGCTTTTTGTGTCAGTCTAAGGAATCATTGCCAAATCATTGTCATGAAGTTTTTCGCTTATGTTTTCTTCTAAGTTTTATAGTTTTAGTTCTATTATTTAGGTCTTCAATCCATTGTCATTTAAGAGGTCTTTTAAATGAGCTGAATCTTTGATTTCTTATCTCGAAAATGGAGAGATTACCTACTTTATAGAGTTATGAATCAGCACTAAAATGAGTTAATATTAAATGATGTGAAAAGTTCTCAAAAAATAAAATAGAGTTGTCGAATCAGCCTTTATATTATGAGGCAAGCTAACCCCACATTGACAAAGAATAACCCCATCAGCCCAGTTTTCTGAATTGTACCAGTTGTTTTTTCTTTTTTAAATAAAATAAAAAGAAGTTACTGTCTTTTTGAAGGCTTTTTTTGATAATAGGATTTGTTATGTAATAATATTCTGACTATCCTTTTGGAATCTCCAGCCTTTAGGAATTAGTCTGATTCAAGAAATCTCAAGAATAAAGGTCATTGTGGTAGGAATAGGAATATTTTGCAGCTCCTATTTCTTTATCTCTCAGATACTCCTCAGCTTACTATAATCTGGTTTCTGCCTTCTCTTGGTGAAATGGAGTCACTGAAGTCATTAGTGACTACATCCATTGCCAACCTTTTTTTTTTTTTTTTTTGAGACGGAGTCTCGCTGTGTCTCCCAGGCTGGAGTGCAGTGGCGTGATCTCGACTCACTGCAAGCTCCGCCTCCCGGGTTCACGCCATTCTCCCGCCTCAGCCTCCCAAGTAGCTGAGACTACAGGCGCCTGCCACCACGCCCGGCTAGTTTTTTTTTTTGTATTTTTAGTAGAGACGGGGTTTCACCATGTTAGCCAGGATAGTCTCGATCTCCTGACCTCGTGATCCACCCGCCTCGGCCTCCCAAAGTGCTGGGATTACAGGCTTGAGCCACCGCGCCCGGCCCATTGCCAACCTTTGGTCTTGCTCGTTGTTGATAGTGGTTAAGAGCAAGGAATCTCCAACCAGATTGCGTGTGTTTGACTCTTACTAGCTTTGTGACCTTATGTAAATTGTATAGCATTTTTGTGTCGTCATTTCTTCACTTGTAAAATGTGGAAAATAGTAATACCTACTTTATAGCATTTTAATGATAAATAGATTTAATACATATAAAGTGTTAGAACAGTACCTGGCTCGATTTAAATGCTGAAAAAGTGTTTGCTGATATATTCCCCTCCTCTTTGAAACTTTGTTTCCAAACCTCTGTGGTACCATACAGTGGGAGTTGCATGGAATGTGGAGTTGAGGTAGCGCAGAAGGCTGGTGAAAATTTCACATCAGAGTCCCTAAAAACCATACCATGTGGAAACTGTTATACTGGCTTTCAGCACTAAGTCTAAGACTGCCATACAATTAACAAAGATACTAAAGGGAGTGACAGGGATCTATTTTAGATACTTTTCCATATGACTATAAGAAATACAGGAATAATGACAGGATAAGGGACTATCTTTAATTATAGCAGTCTCCATGCTCTGCATAGTGAGTGACTTACACAGAATACTCAGTAAATATTAGTTGATTTTATACATACATGTACACAGACACACACATATACACATATGTATATCTGATACAGTGAAAGTGAGCCCAATAAAAAATAAAACCAAAATCTTGACCTGTGTGTTTTTGGTCCACTCATCTCAAGGAAGGAATATGAGATGTCTGGTTGGCAGTCCCTCATAATGGCCAGCTTTGTGAGAATCAAAGAGTGTAAGAAAATTGTCAAGAGACAAGAAACCAGAAAAGAAAAGAAAAAGCAGAGAGAAAAATGAGTGTAACACAGATTAGAGGGGTGGGAATAAACAGCAGGTACTTTGGAGAAGCTCGTAAGAGACGGAAAATAAAGCAGTTTTGCATTGTGGTGTGGTGGTGGAAAAGTCTCTTAGTCCTCAATAGCCCTTGAAAGTGTTTGAACTTCTGTGTTAAAAGCTACTTGTTTCTGCTTCCTGTACTTTTTGAAGGAAGATTATAAAATGATAATAGTGAACTGTTTATATAAGCAAGCTGTATGTACACTAATGTTAACTATATTTTAAAATCATCTCATGCATTCATTTCAGTAAACAGATATGAAAAAGTGTTAGGAAATATTCCCTGGCTCTAAGGAAGGTTAAAAAGATAGAACTGCAAAATGATTGATTTTCTTTGTGACATCTGTATATAGCTGAAGTCCTGACGTTATGAAATGTGTACTGCCGTACTGCACTTTTTTTTTTTTAAATGTAACTTGACCTTTGACATTTAAAGATCTGTTGGGTTTTTGACTCTCAGTGATGGCACAGGTGCCCACCATACTCATAGTCCCTCTTTAGCCACAATAGTACCCTTTACCCAGAGGGGAATATTATACTCTAGAAATGTGATGCAGTTTCACAGTATGATTCAGGAGGTAATTAACCATAGCCATGGCCTTTTCTCCCTCATGATTTTTGATCTAAAATCAGAATCTTTAAAAATAGAGAAGTTTTAGGGAAGTTAAGAGCATCCTTTTAATAAAATATAAGGTGATATAATCATGTCTGTTTCTCATGGGAGATTGTATTCAAATATTGTAATAGTATATAATGCTTTTAGTACACTTAAAAATTGAGATATAATTTATATACCATAAAGTTTGCCCCTTTTAAAGTGTAAAATTCAGTGGCATTTATTATATTCACAAGGTTGTGCAACCATCACTGCTGACCAATCCCAGAATATTTACATCGCCTCATAAAGAAATCCTGTACCCATTAGTAGTCATTTCCCATCCCCTTTCCCAGGCCCTGGAAATTACTAATCTACTTCTGGATTTGCCTATTCTGGAAATTTTATGTAAATGGAATCATACAATATGTGGCCTTTTGTGTGTGATTTCTAAACCTTTTTTTTTTTTTTTTTTTTTTGAGACAGAGTCTCACTCTGTCACCCAGGCTGGAGTGCAGTGGCCGGATCTCAGCTCACTGCAAGCTCCGCCTCCCGGGTTCACGCCACTCTCCTGCCTCAGCCTCCCGAGTAGCTGGGACCACAGGCGCCCGCCACCTCGCCCGGCTAGTTTTTTGTATTTTTTAGTAGAGACGGGGTTTCACCATGTTAGCCAGGATGGTCTCGATCTCCTGACCTCGTGATCCACCCGTCTCGGCCTCCCAAAGTGCTGGGATTACAGGCTTGAGCCACCGCGCCCGGCCTTCTAAACCTTTTTAATGATGGTTTTTGCATTTTCAAAGTGTGTTCACTTTTTTTTTTTTTTTTTGAGACAGAGTTTTACTTTTGTTGTTCAGGTTGGAGTGCAGTGCGTAATCTTGGCGCACTGCAGCCTCTGCCTTCTGGGTTCAAGCGATTCTCCTGCTTCAGAGTCCCGAGTAGCTGGGATTACAGGTGCCCACCACCATGCCCAGCTGATTTTTGTATTTTTAGTAGACACGGGGTTTTGCCATGTTGGCCAAGCTGGTCTCGAACTCCTGACCTCAGGTGATCTGCCCACCTCGGCCTCCCAAAGTGTTGGGATTACAGGCGTGAGCCTCTGCGCCCAGTCAGTATGTTCACTTTTTAAAATAAATGCATAACACCTCTATGAGATAGACAGGAACTTTGTGACATAGTTGTATTGTCAGATTTATTTATGTTTATTTATATGACCTCAATTTACCCTAGGTTGAGGAAAAGAGATACAAGGGTGGCAAGGCGGAAGTTTGGAAAAGTAAAATTAAAGGAAAAATAGTACATGATGATATATGAAAAATAATTTAGCCCTGTGGGATTTCTAGATTCTATGAATATTAAACTTGATTAAATTGCAACTGCAATTAAATACTCTAACCGTATTTAAGAACTTAAAATTTGAAGTTGAGTCTTCAGTAGTTATAGGCCGAATTCCATTTCAGTGAGGTTGAAAGCATGGCAGAATTGTGCTCTTGATTATTCCAAACTCTTTAAATCTAAGCCTGTTGCTACCATGTGCAGAAGGGGTATGATATAAATTTCTTTTAATGAAGCAATTAATAGGTGTCTTTTGCTTTTGCAGTAATTAACTTACCGAGTAGGGGAGTTTAATATAATGAAAATGTAAAGCATTAATTCTTGAAAATTGTAAGTATATTTGAAATTAATGTATTAGTAAAGTGTACCATTTTTCTATAAAGTTTATACATTAGGTTTTCTTCCATTTTTCTGTAAATTTTATACATTAGGTTTTCTCTTTTTAATATATTAGAATGTGCTTTGGGAATGCAAATTTGTGCCGTTTTTGCAATTGAGTTTGTAGTTGTTATCCTAAGATCAATAGGATAACAAATCACACAGTAGGCTATCTTGGTGCCTACTATGGCTTCTGCCATTTCCTGGCACAAATAATGTTTTGGCTAAATTATTATTTGATTCCTATATGGCTTTTTGCCTTGATGAGCTGTGCTCATCTTTGAGTTGACAGGAAGGACTTCTTTTGCCTGGAAGCAGGCATAAATGATTGCCTCATGCTTCTCTTTCTTAGGTCTCTTACGCCATTCAACTTTTCTTTCTTGGGATTCTTCTCTCAATGGTAACAGCCCACTGGTCCTTTCTATAATATCATTTGTAAAGGAAGTAAGTTCTAAAAGGGGAAAATTATTGGCGAATGAAAAGAAAATGAGAGGTATCTTGAGTTTAATAAAACTCTTGCCCCTATTCAGCACTTGTAATGGAATCTTTGTCCTTTTAGATGCCCTGTCCTCAGGTTAAGTGGCTTAGCTATGTCCTTAGAATTGCTTTTCCATTTTATCCTTTCCGTACTTGGAATTTTTCTGCTAAATTGAAGTGGAGGAAGTGGAGACAGAGAAAGAGCCATGTATATATTGAGGGGAGGAGGAAATGCTTGGGTAACCAATGAGGAGAGTGGTACCTACTACCAGGAGTCTGGACAGGATTTTTTTGTGTGTGTACATGTGTTCGTATGGATTGCCATATATAAACCAGTATTAGCTTTGAACAGTATGTACATTTTCTTTTTCAGCTGAATTTGTTGTATACATATCTGCTTAGGAGGTTGGCATGGTTTATGACAAATATATGAGCATATGTATAATTCATTGAGTCTTAGAGAGGAATCTTAAAGGCTTTTTTCTTCCTGGTTAGCCACCTAAAACAGAAACTTACCATTAACCAACTCTTGATATTTGGCTTTTACAATCGCCACATTAATGTAGCTATTGGTAGGGAATGTACTACTCTTTCTAGGCATCCCATTCTATTTCTCAATAAACCAACTATTAGAAATTCTACCTTGAGCCCCTCTCATTCTATTAACCCAGCCATTTAGCCTAATTTTGTTCCTGTGGTGCTAGTCCCTCTTCTATAACAACACTCTTTAGTGGTTTGAAGAGAGATCGATCAAGAGCCTCACTACATTTTATTTATGCTAAATATACCCAGTTTTTATTGAATTGTTAGTCATGTTACAGGATTTCCATGATCATCTAAGGGACATATTTTAATTCCTTGACTTGCATGTGTTTTTGACTAAAACCCCAAGAAAGAATACATTTTACATCCTGACTCAGTACACCCATATACATACATACATGAGGGTATATTTTTAAAATAAGAATTTCATTAGACAACATATCTTTAATTTGATATTTTTGCTGTTTTTCATTTTTAAAACACGCTGGTTGATTTTTGTCACTTCTTGATGGATCTCAGTTTGGAACACTGTTCTGATTTGTTCATGCTGCAGAACTGAAATAAACAGTTTGCAAAAGCTGGATATTAGGGGTTGTTACTAAAATAGGTTTTACCTTTAATTCCTCAAAGAGAGTATTCTGATGATGGTTATTAAGTAAATCCTGACAGAATTATTAAGTTCTAGGTAATGAATACAGTGAAACTAAAGTATATGCAACTTTTATTTTTGTCTTTAGGTGGCGACAGACAAGGTTGCAGAAAAGCTGAGCTCTACTCTCTCATGGGTGAAGAACACAGTATCGCATACAGTCAGTCAGATGGCCAGTCAGGTGGCGAGTCCATCTGCTTCATTACATACCACATCCTCATCTACCACACTATCAACACCAGCCCTTTCACCATCTTCCCCATCACAGTTGAGTCCAGACGACTTAGAACTCCTGGCTAAACTGGAAGAACAGAATAGGTGAGTGAGGTTGCTTGGCTTTTTTCTCTCCAATTATCATACAAATCCAGCCATTCATATTTACTTACATTAAGATTTTTTTTTTTTTCCTATTTTTTGGCTTCTTATTTATCAAAGTTGCTTACAGAAGTGTTCGTCTTTTTTGGGGGAAGACTGGTCTTAAAAGAGACTAAAATTTTCTTCTGGCTCAAATAGCTTTATAGGTTTGTTTTCTTAATATAGCAAATTCCCTGAATCCCTCTTGAATTTTATCAGTTTTTTAAAAAATAAATGAAACTATCACTTTTTAATTTTCAACTCTCTGAACAGTCTCCTTTGGTAAATCGTAAAATAATTTAATCCAGTATAGATAACTGATTTGTGGTTTAGAGTGGAAAATCTTTTCATAAATTATTCATAGAAAGCAAAATATCCTTTTCTCGTAATGGGTATTAAATAGGATAGTTTTCTGCTCTGCTAGGAATGCATATTGACTCTGTGTGTTTCCTTACCATGTTGTTGTCAGAAGCTCTTTAGGGCATCATCTCTTTTATATATTTATTTATATATATAAATATATTATATTATAATAGATTATATTATTATAATATATTATGTAATATTTTATATTATACATATATATTGTAAATATATAGTATATATTATAAATACTATAATATATAATGTATATACATTATATACATATGGAAGAGCACCCTTTTGTGCTCAGTCAAGCTATATGATGCTAGTGGCTTAAAATCATAACAAAAATAACTTTTAATAGGTTTTTTGATGTATCATTGGTATAATAAACTATGCGCACTTAAACTGTACAATTTGATACATCCTGACATATGTATACACCTGTGAAATTGTCACCAAAATCAAGAAAATGAAAATCTCCATTATCCCTCCACTATCCACAGGCAGCCGCTATAGTTTGCATTTTCTAGAATTTTGTAGAAATGGAATCATACAGTATGTAGTTTTTTTGGTGTGGATTATTTCACTCAGCATAATTTTGAAAGTCATGCTGTAGCACATATCAATAGTTGATTCCTTTTTATAGTATTCCATCATGTGGAAATATCATAGGTTGTTCTCTCACCTGTTGCTATTAAATGCCATAAACATTTGTGTATAAGCCTTTGCATGGATGTATGCTTTCATTTCTCTTGGAATGGAATTACCGGATCATATGGTAGGTATATGTTTAACTGCCAAACTGTTTTTCAAAGGGCCTGTACTTTTTGATATCCCACCAGCAGTGTATGAAATTTCCAGTTCTTCTGCATCCTTGCCAACACTTGGTATGATCAGTCTTTTTAGTTTAAGCCATTTTATTAGGTATTAGTAGCTCTGGTTTTAATTTGCATTTTTCTATTGGTTTTGAGCATCTTTTTATGTGCTTGTCATCTGTATATATTCTTTGATTTTTTAAAAAATGTGATTATTTGCTTTCTTATTACTATGTTTTGAAAGTTCTTTATATGTTTGAGGTAAAAGTCTTATATCAAGCACATGACTTTCAAATTCTTCCCCCAGCTGGCAGTTTACCATTCTGTTAAAAGCGTCTTTCAAAAAGCAGAAGTTTTATCTTATTTTATTTATTTTTGAGCATTTTAAGTTTACTCCTTTAAGTAAATCTAAAGCCACTATACATGTCCATGACAATTAGAATAGAAAAGAGACAGTGGACAAATAGAAATAGTTTCTATTCTACTTATAGTGGTATTTTTCTGGGTATCAATAGAAAACATCAGTCAAGAGCATTTATCTCAATTTGTTGGTAAAATGTAGTTACTTTCGGCAAGTGTTTTGCTTTGGTATTTATACACAGACTGTAATGAGGTTGAGCTATCCCAACTTTCTTCTCATTTGTAACACATTCGTACAAACCAAAAAGATGAATCCTACTAGAAGTGGGTCTTTATCAGAAATATGCCCCAACGCAGTTAAGTGATACCAAGAAAATCATTTTCCTATCCTAGGCCTAACATTATTTATGCAAAAATTAGGAGATTGAATGACTATGATCTGTAAGTTCCTACAATTCATGTATACACATCAATTTATACATCATGATGTAGGTAGACAGCGAGACTGTACTTTCTGGCCCCCATGATGCTAGGCGTGGCCATATAACTTGCTTAAAGCAAGTATGGTACATGTGTCTTGTAAGAGAAAACTGAAGTTTCTTTCATCTCTTTCTTCCTCTGCTGAAAGAATGACAGTCTCCCAAAAGGGACTTTCCTTCACCTTTGATCCTGGAGTGAAGATGACTTGGAGCAGTGCTACAGCCAGTCAACAGCTGGCAATACTCACCAGGAAATGCACCTTTGTTGTTGTTAACTGCAGCATAACCTAATGAAAGCTAATTAATTATAAGAATTTGATAATAATTGAGGATCAGTATATAGTTAAAACACAAACACCCAAATTTAATAGAAAGGTGATAATGTAGGCTGGGCGCTGTGGCTCACACCTGTAAATCCCAGTACTTTGGTAGGCTGAGTGGGTGGATTGCCCAGTCTCAGGAGTTCGAGACCACCCTGGGCAATATGGTGAAACTTCGTCTTTACTAAAAAAAAAAAAAAAAAAAAAAAAAAAAAAATTAGCTGGGCATGGTGGCGCGTGCCTGTAGTCCCAGCTACTCAGGAGGCTGAGACAGGAAATTGCTTGAGCCTGGGAGGTGGAGGTTGCAGTGAGCTGAGATCGTGCCAGCGCACTCCAGCTTGGGCTACGGAGTAAGACTCCATCTCATTTAAAAAAAAAAAAGAAGGATGATAATGTGAAATATGACATCAGTGGAAATAAGTTAAAAAGCAACTTTAAAGAATTAAAAAAAATTGTATTTGTAGTAAAAGAAATTGATTTAAACATGTATGTAGAATTTTCTTTGTGATTTCTGGCCTGAATCCTTGAATGACTATTCCAAGTAAGAGTCAACATTTTTACAAAATTGTCATTCATCATTAAGATATTCCAAGATTATATTTCCACTATTTTATAAAGGACAGTCCAATTTAGCAATCCAGGTTTCCAAAGTAAGATCCAAGGATAAGGCTTCTCCTGAAGTAATGCGACACAACCTTAATTTCTTAGCTGTTAATTTTTTTTTCTTTTTTTAAAAATAAAATAGCGATGAGGTCTCACTGTGTTGCCCAGGCTGGTGTCAAACTCCTGGGCTCAAGTGATCCTCCTGCCTCGGCTTCCCAACATGTCAGGATTACAGGTATGAGCCAGTGTGCCTGGCCTGTTAGTGTCATTTTTTTTTTTTTTTTTTGAGATGGAGTCTCACACTGTCTCCCGGGCTGAAGTGCAATGGCGCTGTCCCTGCTCACTGCAACCTCTGCCTCCTGGGTTCAAGCAGTTCTCCTCCCTCAGCCTCCCAAGTAGCTAGGATTACAGGTGCCCGCCACCACACCTAGCTAATTTTTTGTGCTTTTAGTAGAGACGGGGTTTCACTATGTTGGCCAGGCTGCTCTCAAACTCCTGACCTTGTGATCCGCCCTCCTCGGCCTCCCAAAGTGCTGGGATTACAAATGTGAGCCACCGTGCCTAGCCTATTGTCATCTTTAAGACTGGCCAGAGAAGCAGCAAAGTCTGTGACCTTTTTGATGCTTCATCCATGGAAAAGAACATTGGTTTACCTTTTTCTTTGCTCCCCTTAGGTAAGAAAACTTGAAAGCAAATACTTTATGCCTGTGGCAGTGATTTATCCCCATCGTTGTATATCCTTAATTTCATCAGTGCAATTCCTTTGCAGCTGTTTCACTATTTTTTGTCACCTTTCCCTTGTTTACTTGCTGTCTCTCCTGTTTTGGAATCAATGTCTTTAACAAGTTTCTGAGTGGCAGCCGTGTAAGGCTTTGGGATTTCCAGTTTTTCACACTTGTGATCTGACTGATGATGGTGTCTCAGGAAAAAATTATTCTCACAGTAAGGATGTATAACTGCCACAAGTTCTCTTTCAACATGGCCCTTGAATGAGCATGGGTAAAATTTATGTCTTCAGTGTCTCATTGATTATAGTCATCTCAGGACAACCACGAGACTGCCAGCTTTTGTGTTCAAGGCAAAGTATTCCTGAGTATCACACACAAATGAAAGAAAATCTGGCAGTGCTGCCCAGTGTTCAACTGTGCCATCTCTCTTGTGCCACTAAAGAGCAGAAATTTTAAATTTTGATTAAGTCACAATTTCAAATTGTTCTTTTACGGATTGTGCCTATAATCCTAGCTACTCAGGAGGCTGAGGGAGGAAAATTACTTCAACTCAGGAGGCAGAGGTCACAGTGAGCAGAGATCACGCCACTGTACTCCAGCCTGGGTGAGAGTGAGGCCCCATTTCAAAAAAACAAAAAAAGTCATAGGATTATGTCTGTCTTAATGCTAGCACTATACTGCCTTGATTATTGTAGGCTTATACTGAGTCTTGAAATCAGATAGTGTTAGGCCTCCAACATTGTTCTTTTTTTTGGCCTATTTTTGGTCCTTGGCATTCCCAAATGAATTTTACAATCACGTTGTTAATTTCTTATGGAATTTAAGAATGCCTGCTGGAATTTTGGTTGGGATTTGCATTAAATCCCTAACAGTATTGCCTTCCTCCCCATGAACACAATGTATTTCTCAATTATTATTTGTCAATGGTATTTTTTTTGTGAACTTCATTTTTAATTGTTCATTGCTAGCATATAGAAATACAATTGTCAACACCTTCTGTGTTAAAAAGAAAATACAGTTGTATTTATTTTTTTGTTTTTTTTTTTGAAATGGGGCCTCACTCTCTCACCCAGGCTGGAGTGTAGTGGCGTGATCTCTGCTCACTGTGACCTCTGCCTCCTGAGTTGAAGTAATTCTCCTCCCGCAGCCTCCTGAGTAGCTAGGATTATAGGCATGTGCCACTATGACGGCTAATTTTTGTATTTTTAGTAGAGATGGGGTTTCACCCTGTTGGCCAGGCTGGTCTCGAACTCTTGACCTCAAGTGATTTGCCTATCTCCTAGGATTACAGGCGTGAGCCACTGCGCCTGGCTCTACAATTGTTTTTCTTATATTGATTCATGTATCCTGCAGCTTTGCTAAAGTCAGTTATTGTTTTGGTGTTTTTTTTTTGTTTTTTTTTTTTTGTTTTTTGTCTAGATTCCATTAGATTTTCTCTATAGAAGAGCCTATCATCTGTGAATAAGAGCACTTTTGCTTCTTTCCAATCTGGATGCCTTTTATCTATTTTCTTGACTATTGCTACTTATTGGAACCTCCAGTATAAATTTGAATGGAAGTGGTGAACAGACATACCTGCTCTTTTTCTGATCTTAAGAAGAAAGTGTTAAGCTTGATGTTAACTGTGTTTTTTTGGATGTGCCCTTTGTCAGATTGAGGAAGTTCCTTTTTTTTTTTTTTTTTTTTTTTTGTGAGAGAAGGTCTTGCTCTCTCACCCAGGCTGGCATGCTGTGGCATAATCATGGCTCGCTGCTGCCTTGGTCTCCTGGGCTCAAGTGATCCTTCCACCTCAGCCTCCTGAGTAGCTAGAATTACATGCGTGCACCACTACACTTGGTTAATTAAAAAAAATTTTTTTTTGTAGAGACGGGGTCTTGCTTTGTTGCCTAGATTAATCTCAAACTCCTGGCTTCAAGGACTTGGGTTCCCAAAGTGCTGGGATTACAGGCGTGAACCACTGTGACCAGCCCCTTTCTATTTCTTTCTTTCTCCATTTCCTTCTTTCTTTCTTTTAGAGATCGGGTCTTGCTCTGTCACTCAGGCTACTGTAGTGCAGTGGCACAATTAGTGGCACAGTCACAGTCAGTGCAGTAGCCTTGACCTCCTGGGCTCAAGCGATTCTCCAAACTCTGCCTCTGGGGTTATAGGCATATGCCAGCATGCCTGGCTAATTTTTGTGCCTTTTTGTAGAGACAGGGTTTTGCCATGTTGCCCAGGCTGGTCTTAAACTCTTGGGCTCAAGTGATCCTCCTGCCTCTGCCTCCCAAAGGCTGGCATTACTGGCATTAGCTACTGCACTTGACAACCCTTTCTATTTCTTGTTTGCTGAGAATTTATGTAAAACAGATTTCGGATTTTGTCAAATGCTTTTTTTTTTTTTTTTTTTACCTCTACTGAAGTGATCATTAATGGTTTTCTTCTTTCAGTCTGATAATATGGCAAATTACATTGATTTTTCAATGTTTAACAAACTTTGCATTCTTCAGCTAAACCCTACTTCATTGTATGTTGTCTTTGTAAAATATTGGATTCAATTTGCTGAAATTTTGTTTGAAATACAGTCTGCCCTCCATATCCACAAATTCTGCATTTGTAGAACCACAGATGGGAAATATTTTTTAAAATAAGAAATAACATACAGCAATAAAAAATAATACAAATAAAAAATACATATAATTATTATATAATATGTACATTGTATTAGGTACTAAAAGTCATCCAGAGCTGATTAACATATAAGGAGGATGTGCATAGGTTATATGTAAATAGTATACCATTTTATCTAAGGGACGTTACCACCCTCACATTTTGGTATCTTTGGCCTGAAACCAATCTCTGAAGGATACGGAGAGATGAATGTATTTGCATCTGTGTTCAGAGGGAAATGGATATGAAGTTGTCTTGAAATGTCCTTGACCTTTATCGGTAATATCTTGTCACCTTGTAATGTCTGTGTGACCTTTCTTTTCTAATAAAGTTGTTTAGTGCTATATAGTAGTCCCCCATTTTGTGTGGGGGATATTTTCCAAGTCGCCCAGGAGATACCTGAAACTGTGGATAGTTTCATACCTCATTGTCATCAATTGAAACATATTTCTGTTCATGACTTCTACTCACAAATTTGATGCTGTTTTCATCTTAATTAAGCATTTATCATACATTGTGACCATAACTTTTGTAGTTTGAAGTGCAAGAGTAAAATTAGTATAAATTTATTTTTCCTTCACAGTTTCACAGATAGATTTGTTCTTACCATAAATGTTAGCAGCCTCAGCATTCAATTTTGTTTGTTTCCTTATTAAGTAGAGAACTTTCACTGTCTCACTTGAAGGAAGCACTTTAACAGCTTCTCTTTGACATATTCAAATTGCCAGCATCACTACTTTTGTGGTTTGGGGCCATTATTAAGTAAAATAAGGGTGGGTTTAATGCAGTCACTGTGATATCGCAATAGTATATCTGATAACTGACTCACATGGTTACTAAGTATTAGCTGGCTGGTAGCACTTACAGCATGGATACACTGGGCAAGGGGATGATTCACTTCCCAGGCAGGACAGAGTCGCATGGCAGGAGATTTCATTGTGTTGCTCAGAATGGTACACAATTTAAAACTTTTGAATTATTTACTTCTGGAACTTTCTGTTTAATATTTTTATACTACAGTTGATTGTGGGTAATTGAAACCATGATTGGCTGGGCCTGGTGGCTCATGCCTGTAATCTTAGCACTTTGGGAGGCCGAGGTGGCTGGAACACCTGAGGTCAGGAGTTCGAGAACAACCTGGCCAACGGCGAAACCCTGTCTCTACTAAAAATACAACAATTAGCTGGGCATGGTGGCGGGCGCCTGTAATCCCAGCTACTCCAGAGGCTGAGGCAGGAGAATTGCTTGAACCCAGGAGGCAGAGATTGCAGTGAGCAGAGATCGCGCCTCTGCACTCTGCACTCTAGCCTGGGTGACAGAGCGAGACTTGTCTCCCCCCACCAAAAAAAAAGCAACCATTACAAGTAGAACTATGGATAAGGGATGACTATTGTTTGTGTATCTTTGTTGGCTTTCTGTTTACATATTATATCAGATATTGAGAGAAGTTAACTTCAAATTATAATTGTGGATTTATCTATTTCCTTTTAAATTCTGTCTTTCATGTAATTTGAAGTTCTATTTTAGGTATATAAACATTTAGGATTGTTATATCCTCTTGTAAAATGACCTTCTTTATCTCTGATAATGTTGTTTGCTTGGAAATCTACTTTATCTTATATTAATATAGTCACTCTAACTTCTTTTTGAATAGTGTTAACATCTTATATATTTTCCCAGCCTTTTGCTTGTATTCTCTTTTTTTTGTTTATCTTTAACTTTTTTTTTTTTGAGACGGGGTCTCACTCTGTCACCCAGGCTGGAGTGCAATGATATGATCATGGCTCACTGCAGCTTCATCTCCCAGGCTCAAGCAGTTCTCCCATCTCAGCCTCCCAAGTAGCTGGGACTACAAAATTTTATTTTTTTTTTGAGATGGGGTCCCGCTATGTTGCCCAGGCTGTTCTTGAACTCCTGGATTCAAGCAATCCTCTCGCCTCAGCCTCCCAAAATGTTTGGTTTACATGTGTGAGCCATCATACCTAGGAAAAATCTTTAAAGTTTGTCTGTTAGTAGCATATAGTTGGGTCTTGCGTTTAGAAATACAGTCTGACAATCTTTGTCTTTTAATTGGGTTATTTAAACCATTTTATTTTATTTTTAAATTAAAGTTTTATTTTTTGCTCACATTTCATTCATCTCAGTTGGTAGATTGGATATATCTTTGGTTTACACTGCTTTGTTTTGTGACCAGCAATCGGTGTCTTTCTGGGATAAACCAGACTCACGACAGATGGAAAAGAGATCTAGTTGAAATACCTTAAAGCATCCCCTAGGGAGTGGTATACATAATTTCTACTTAAATTTTATTGGCCAAAGTGAGTCAGATGGCCAAACCTTTTATGAGCAAATCTAGCAGGGATGGATCTAAAATTCACACTTTTTGAGTATGGTTTAGTGGTTTTTAATATGTTCACAAAATTTGTGCAATTATTACTACTACCCAAACTCCCAATCAGAATATTTCCATCACCCCAAAAAGAAACTCTGTCCCCATTAGTCTCCTCATGTGACCCTCCTTCCAACCCCTGGTAACCACTAATATATTTTCTGTCTCTATGGATTTGCCTATTCTGGACATTTAATTGTGATGGAATGATACAATAAGTGGCCTTTTGTAACTCTTCTTTCACACAACATAATGTTTTTGAGATTTTGAGGAAAACAGGTTATTTACATTTAAGGTGATTATTAATATTGTTATATTTAAACTTGTCATCATCTTATATTGTTGTTTCCTTTAATTCTGCCATCTTTGACTTTATTGAATATTTTTATAATTTTGTTATAGTTTGTTTATTGATTTATAAGCTATAACTCTGTTATTTTAGTGGTTGTGTTAAGATTTATAATATAAATCTTTAACTTGTAAGTCTGTCTTTGAGGGTTATACCACTTCACATGTACTGTAAGAACCTTATAATAGCACACTTGCATTTCTCCTGTCCAGTCCTTCGTACCAGTTTTGTCAAAGATTTTACTTTTATGTTATAAACTCTATACTACATTATTTTTTAACTCAACAGTCAGTTATCTTTAAATGAGATTGAAATAATAAGAAAAAACTTTTATGTGTTTACCTAGTTACCATTTCTAATGCTCTTCTGTCCTTTCTTTTTTTTTTTTTTTTGAGATGGAGTCTCGCTCTGTCACCCAGGCTGGAGTGCAGTGGCCTGATCTCAGCTCACTGCAAGCTCCGCCTCCCGGGTTCACGCCATTCTCCTGCCTCAGCCTCCCGAGTAGCTGGGACTACAGGCGCCCGCCACCACGCCTGGCTAGTTTTTTGTATTTTTTAGTAGAGACGGGGTTTCACCGTGTTAGCCAGGATGGTCTTGATCTCCTGACCTCGTGATCCGCCCGTCTCGGCCTCCCAAAGTGCTGGGATTACAGGCGTGAGCCACCGCGCCCAGCCCTGTCCTTTCTTTAGATCCAGATTTCCATCTGATATTTCCTTCTTGAAATACTTTTTTTTAACATTTCATGTAGTGTGGTGGTGTCGGTGATGAATTATTTAGCTTTTGTATGTCTGAGAAAGTCGTAATTTTGGCTTTGATTTTTTAAAAATATTTCTCGACTATGGAATTCTATTTAATAGGTTGAGTTTTTATTTTCCAAATATTTTAATCATGTGATTTCATTGATTTCTCTCGTGTTTTCAGTGAGAAATTTCATGTGTTCCTTATCTTTTTGTTTGTTTGTTTGTTACTCTCAAGCACATTTGTTTCTTTGTATATGTCTTTTTTTCTCTGCTTTTTCACTGGTTTTAAGCAATTTATTCTGAAGTGTCATTGTTTTTTCCATGTTTCTTACATTTGTGATTTGTCGAACTTCTTATGGATTTATAGTTTTCTTCAAATGTGGAAATTTTGGAGCCAATGTTCTTCAAATAATTTTTTGTCCCTTTCTTGCCTCTTCTTTAGAGACTCTTAAGTACACACATATTAGGCCACTTGAAGTTGTTCCACAGCTCACTGATGCTTTGTTTATATTTTGGAAAGTTGCTACATATTCAATTTCACTACTACTGTCTTTTGCCATATCTAAGTTGCTGTTAATCCCATCTAGTGTATTTTTTATCTCTCACATTGTATTATGAAGTTTAAAGTTAGAAGTTAGAGATGAGTATTTTTTAGTATGTCTCTATTAAACTTTTGAATATATAGGATACAGTTACAGTAACTTTTAATGGGCTTGTCTGGTAATTCTAACATTTGAGTTAATGCCGGTTTGCTTTTGATGGATTGATTTCCCCCCTGCCTCATTATTGGTTATACCTTTCTTCCGCTTTGCATGCCAATTTTTTTTTTTTGAAACAAAATCTCACTCTGTGACCCAGGCTTGAGTACAGTGGCGTGATCATGGCTCGCTGCAGCTTTGACCTTCTTGGCTCAAGTGATCCTTCCATCTCTGCCTCCCAAGTAGCTGGGACTACAGGTGTGCCCCATCATGCCCTGCTAATTTTTGTATTTTTTGTAGAGATGGGGTTTCACCATGTTACTCAGGCTGGTCTCAAAGCCTGATAATTTTTTATTGAATACCTGAGATTGTGAATTTTATCTTGTTGTGTTTGACTGTTTTCTATTTTCCTGTAAATATTCTTGAATGTTGTTCTGGTATGCAGTTAAATTACTTCAAAATAATTTGTTCTAGAGTAATGCAGAGCCTAGGACTATTATTCCACTCTACCGAGGTGAGATGCTTTTGTGCACTCTTCCCAATGTATCTTGAAACAGTAGCTTTTCCAGTCTGGCTGGTGGAGATAGGTATAATTCTCTACCCTCTGTGAATGTTAGGCATGGTTATATCTAATCTTTTCTGGTGGTTGATTCTCTGACCATGGGTAGTTTCCTTACATGAATGCATTGATCAGTTCCCAGCTGAATATTTGATGGAGATCTACTAATCTCTGAAGATCTCTGTATAGTTCTTTCATCTCTGGTGGTGTCCTGTGAACTTTAGCCACCTTGGTCTCACTGCCATTGTGTACCTGAAATGTGGCTTGTCTGACTTGCGGTGACTCTCCTCATCATCTCCTCAATTCAGGGAGCACACAAGACTGTATCTCAATTTTCCCCACCTGTTATGGGGCCTAGAAACTGGATTTCAAGGTGGTTAAGATGGCAGTCATAGAGTTTACTTTACTTATGTCCTGAGTCTCAGGAATTCTTCTCCAATGCTGCCTGTTGTCTAAAGTCTTTTTTTTTTTTTTTTTTTTAAATACAGAGTCTTACTCTGTTGCTCAGGCTGGAGTGCAGTGGTGCCATCACAGTTCACTGCATCCTTGACCTCCTGGGCTTGGGTGGTCCTTCCACCTCTGCCTCCCGAGTAGCTGGGACTACAGGTGTGTGCCACCATGCCCAGCTAATTTTTGTACTTTTAATAGAGATGGGGTTTCATCATGTTGCCCAGGCTGGTCTCGAACGCCTGGGCTGAAGCAGTCTGCCCACGTTGGCCTCCCAGGGTGTTAGGATTATGGGCATGAGTGACTGCTCCAAGCCTAAAGTCTTGAAAATAATTGTTTGATATAACTTAATGTATTTTGTTCAGTCTTTTTTGGTTTCAGGAAAGAGGGTATATCTAGTCTCTATTATTTCATCATGGCAAGAATGAAATAATTTTTCATATAAAGTTTTATATTTTCCTTTGGCATGGGAAGAAGTCTGAACAGAGTTAGAAAAATTGATTTATATTATTTGACAATTAGATATTGGAGTTAATATCATATATAAATATATTCTGAATGTTACCTCTGCTTAGCTTTAAAAAAATTTACTGCTGAGGTAATTATTGAAGTAATTTTATACTTTTACCGCTGAGGTAATTTTTACTTTAAATAGTTACCTGTCCTCAGACTTGGTCCCTTTATATTGAGATGGAGACACACAACAGAAGCTTGAAGGAAATTCACAGGGACAGGATTTAGGAACTATAGATTTTGAGTCTGGCCTCATTGAGCCCCAAGAATAGGACCTAATATCAACTCATGCGAACCTGGTGATAGAAAATACTGCTTTCTTATAATCATTTCCTAGAAAGCCCTTTTAAAGGTTTTCTTTGGCTCTCAGCACTCAGTGGGTAAGGTAGAAAGCTGGGTGTGCCACATGATAACTTTATGTGGGTTTAGTGTGTGTATATATGTTTTGGTTTTAACTTTCTACCCCTTCGTTTACTGCATTTGAAAGATTTTGAGCAAATCCTCTGGTTAGAAGTTTTGGGAAGAGATAGTCTTTTAAAATAATATGTAGATTCTCAAAGTTTCTTGGATAAGATGAAATTAGAAGAGGATCTTGAAAGATCAAAGTGGAGTGTTAGGTTGTGTGAGGGCTGTTATGAGCAAATAGGTTCTCAGAGAAAAGGAAATGACAGGGACTATTAAATAGAGCAAAAGGAGGTATGTGATAGAAAAATAGTGGGACATGAAGCTAGGGCAGGGCTGACAAAGTAAAGCACTTACAGACGGTGCTGAAGGGTATAAAGGATTTTTAAGTGTTCAGTTGATTATTATATACAAGGATGAAGTAGTTTACAGTAAAGATAAGTTCTGGTATAGATTTTGTAAGTGACCAAAGTTGAATTTATTTTTATGGTTGTGATAAATAGTTACTGTGCAACTAAAATACACAAAGCACTATATTAAAATTGTTGTAGGTAAGGTATGGGTATAGATGAATTGCTTGTTCCCAAACAATTCACAATTTACCCCGGAATACCAGATGTGTTTAATGTATATGTTGACAACTAAGGAATAATTACTGGAGTCTTTTTTTAAAAAAATTATTGTTTTACTTTCAGTTCTAGGGTACATGTGCACAATGTGCAGGTTTGTTACAAGGGTATACATGTGCCGTGTTGGTTTGCTCCCCCCATTTGTTATTTACGTTGGGTATTTCTCTTAATGCTATCCCTCCGCCAGCCCTCCATCCCCTGACAGGCCCTGGTGTGTGATGTTCCCCTCCCTGTGTTTTCATTGTTCAATTCCCACCTGTGAGTGAGAACATGCAGTGTTTGGTTTTCTGTCCTTGTGATAGTTTGCTAAGAATGATGGTTGCCAGCTTCATCCATGTCCCTGCAAAGGACATAAACTCATCCTTTTTTTATGGCTGCATAGTATTCCATGGTATATATGTACCACATTTTCTTAATCCGGTCTATCATTGATGGACATTTGGGTTGGTTCCAAGTCTTTGCTGTTGTGAATAGTGCCGCAGTAAACATACGTGTGCTTGTGTCTTTATAATAGCATGATTTATAATCCTTTGGGTATATACCCAGTAATGGGATAGCTGGGTCAAATGGTATTTCTAATTCTAGATGCATGAAGAATCGCCACACTGTCTTCCACAATGGTTGAACTAATTTTTTACATTCCCACCAACAGTGTAAAAGCGTTCCTATTTCTCCACATCCTCTCCAGCATCTGTTGTTTCCTGACTTTTTAATGATCGCCATTCTAACTGGTGTGAGATAGTGTCTCATTGTGGTTTTGATTTTCATTTCTCTGATGACCAGTAATGATGACCATTTGTCTGTATGCTGCATAAATGTCTTCTTTTGAGAAGTGTCTGTTCATATCCTTTGCCTACTTTTTGATGGGGTTGTTTGTTTTTTTCTTGTAAATTTGTTTAAGTTATTTGTAGATTCTGGATATTAGCCCTTTGTCAGATGGGTAGATTGCAAAGATTTTCTTCCATTCTTTAGGTGGCTTGTTCACTCTGATGATAGTTTTATTTTGCTGTGCAGAAGCTCTTTAGTTTACTTAGGATCCATTTGGCAATTTTGGCTTTTGTTGCCATTGCTTTTGGTGTTTTAGTCATGAAGTCCTTGCCCATGCCTATGTCCTGAATGATATTGCCTAGATTTTCTTCTAGGGTATTTATGGTTTCAGGTCTAACATTTAAGTCTTTAATCCATCTTGAATTAATTTTTATATAAGGTGTAAGGAAGGGATCCAGTTCCAGCTTTCTACATATGGCTAGCCAGTTTTCCCAGCATCATTTATTAAATAGGAAATCCTTTCCCCATTTCTTGTTTTTGTCAGGTTTGTCAAAGATCAGATGGTTGTAGATGTGTGGTGTTATTTCTGAGGCCTCTGTTCTGTTCCATTGGTCTATATCTCTGTTTTGGTACCAGTACTATGCTATTTTGGTTATTGTAGCCTTGTAGTATAGTTTGAAGTCAGGTAGCGTGATGCTCCTGACTTTGTTCTTTTTGCTTAGGTTTGTCTTAGCTATGCAGGCTCTTTCTTGGTTCCATGTGAACTTTAAAGTAGTTTTTTCCAATTCTGTGAAGAAAGTCAATAGTAGCTTGATGGCAATAACAATTAATCTATAAATTATCTTGGGCAGTATGGCCATTTTCACGATACTGATTCTTCCTATCCATGAGCATAGAATGTTCTTCTATTTGTTTGTGTCCTTGTTTATTTTGTTGAGTAGTGGTTTATAGTTCTCCTCGAAGAGGTCCTTCACATCCCTTGCAAGTTGGATTCCTAGATATTTTATTCTCTTTGTAGCAGTTGTTAATGTGAGTTCACTCATGATTTGGCTCTCTGTCTGTTATTGGTGTGCAGGAATGCTTGTGATTTTTGCACATTGATTTTGTATCCTGAGACTTTGCTGAAGTTGTTTATCAGCTTAAGGAAACTTTGGGCTGAGACAATGGGGTTTTCTAAATATACAATCATGTCATCTGCAAACAGTGACAATTTGACTTCCTCTTTTCCTAATTGAATACCCTTTATGTCTTTCTCTTGCCTGATTGCCCTGGCCAGAACTTCCAACACTATGTTGAATAGGAGTGGTGAGAAAGGGCATCCCTGTCTTGTGCCGGTTTTCAAAGGGAATGCTTCCAGTTTTTGCCCATTCAGTATGGTATTGGCTGTGGGTTTGTCATAAATAGCTCTTATTATTTTGAGATACGTTCCATCAGTACCAAATTTATTGAGAGTTTTTAGCATGAAGGGCTGTTGAATTTTGTTGAAGGCCTTTTCTGCATCTATTGAGATAATCATGTGGTTTTTTTCATTGGTTCTGTTTATGTGATGGATTATGTTTATTGATTTGCGTATGTTGAACCAGCCTTGCATCCCAGGAATGAAACTGACTTGATCGTGGTGGATAAGCTTTTTGATGTGCTGCTGGATTCGGTTTGCCAGTATTTTATTGAGGATTTTCGCATCGATGTTCATCAGAGATATTGGTCTAAAATTCTATTTTTTTGATGTGTCTTTATCAGGCTTTGGTATCAGGATGATGCTAGCCTCATAAAATGAGTTAGGGAGGATTCACGCTTTTTCTTTTGACTGGAATAGTTTCAGAAGGAATGGTACCAGCTCCTCCTTGTACCTCTGGTAGAATTCAGCTGTGAATCCGTCTGGTCCTGGACTTTTTTTGGTTGGTAGGCTATTAATTATTGCTTCAATTTCAGAGCCTGTTGTCGGTCTATTCAGAGATTCCACTTCTTCCTGGTTTAGTCTTGGGAGGGTGTATGTGTCCAGGAATTCATCCATTTCTTCTAGATTTTTCTAGTTTATTTGGGTAGAGGTGTTTATAGTATTCTCTAATGGTAGTTTGTATTTCTGTAGGATTGGTGGTGATATCACCTTTGTCATTTTTTATCGAGTCTATCTGATTCTTCTCTCTTTTCTTCTTTATTAGTCTTGCTAGCGGCCTATCAATTTTGTTGATCTTTTCAAAAAACCAGCTCCTGGATTCATTGATTTTTTGAAGAGTGTTTTTGTGTCTCTATTTCCTTCAGTTCTGCTCTGATCTTAGTTATTTCTTGCCTTCTGCTAGCTTTTGAATGTGTTTGCTCTTCTCTAGTTAATTGTGATGTTAGTGTGTCGATTTTAGATCTTTCCTGCTTCTCTTGTGGGCATTTAGTGCTATAAATTTCCCTCTACACACTGCTTTAAATGTGTCCCAGAAATTCTGGTACATTGTATCTTTGTTTTCATTGGTTTCAAAGAACATCTTTATTTCTGCGTTTATTTCATTATGTACCCAGTAGTCATTCAGGAGCAGGTTGTTCAGTTTCCGTGTAGTTGTGCAGTTTTGAGTGAGTTTCTGAATCCTGAGTTCTAATTTGATTGCACTATGGTCTGAGAGACAGTTTGTTGTGATTTCTGTTCTTTTACATTTGCTGAAGAGTGCTTTACTTCCAACTATGTGGTCAGTTTTGGAGTAAGTGCCATGTGGTGCTGAGAAGAATGTATATTCTGTTCATTTGGGGTGGAGAGTTCTGTAGATGTCTATTAGGTCTGCTTGGTGCAGAGCTGAGTTCAATTCCTGGATATCCTTGTTAACTTTCTATCTCGTTGATCTGTCTAATGTTGACAGTGGGGTGTTAAAGTCTACCATTATTATTGTGTGGGAGTCTAAGTCTCTTTATAGGTCTCTCCAGACTTGCTTTATGAATCTGGGTGCTCCTGTATTGGGTGCATATGTATTTAGTATAGTTAACTCTTCTTGTTGAATTGATCCCTTTACCATTATGTAATGGCCTTCTTTGTCTCTTTTGATCTTTGTTGGTTTAAAATCTGTTTTATCAGAGACTAGGATTGCAACCCCTGCTTTTTTTTGCTTTCAATTTGCTTGGTAGATCTTCCTCCATCCCTTTATTTTGAGCCTGTGTGCGTCTTTGCACGTGAGATGGGTCTCCTAAATAGAGCACACTGATGGAAACTCCTTTATCTAATTTGCCAGTCTGTGTCTTTTAACTGGGGTATTTAGCTCATTTACATTTAAGGTTAATATTGTTATGTATGAATTTGATCCTGTCATTATGATGTTAACTGGTTATTTTGCCCATTAATTGATTCAGTTTCTTCATAGCATTGATAGTCTTTACAATTTGGCATGTTTTTGCAGTGGCTGGTACCGGTTGTTCCTTTCCATGTTTAGTGCTCCTTCAGGAGCTCTTTTAAGGCAGGCCTGGTGGTGACAAAATCTCTCAGTGTTTGCTTGTCTGTAAAGGATTTTAGTTCTCCGTCACTTATGCAGCTTAGTTTGGCTGGAAATGAAATTCTGGGTTGAAAATTCTTTTCTTTAAGAATGCTGAATATTGGCCCCCACTCTTTCTGGCTTGTAGAGTTTCTGTCGAGAGATCCGCTGTTAGTCTGATGGGCTTCCCTTTGTGGATAACCCGACCTTTCTCTTTGGCTGCCCTTAACAATTTTTCCTTCGTTTCAACCTTGGTGAATCTGACAATTATGTGTCTTGGGGTTGCTCTTCTTGAGGTGTGTCTTTGTGGTGTTCTCTGTATTTCCTGAATTTGAATGTTGGCCTGCCTTGCTAGGTTGGGGAAGTTCTCCTGGATAATATCCTGAAGAGTGTTTTCCAACTTGGTTTCATTCTCCCCATCACTTTCAGGTATACCAATAAAATACAGAGTTGGTCTTTTCACTTAGTCCCATATTTCTTGGTGGCTTTGTTCATTTCTTTTTACTCTTTTTTTCTCTAAACTTCTCATCGCTTTATTTCATTAATTTGATGTTCAATCACTGATACCTTTCTTCCACTTGATTATAGGCTATTGAATGAAGCTTGTGCATGGATCACGTAGTTCTCATGCCATGGTTTTCAGCTCCATCAGGTCTTTTAAGGTCTTCTCTACACTGTTTATTCTAGTTAGCCATTCATCTAATCTTTTTTCAAGGTTTTTAGCTTCCTGGTGATGGGTTCAAACATCCTTCTTTAGCTCGGAGAAGTTTGTTATTACTGACCTTCTGAAGCCTATTTCTATTAGCTCCTCAAAGTCATTCTCCATCCAGCTTTGTTCTGTTGCTGACGAGGAGCTGTGATACTTTGGAGGAAAAGAGGCGCTCTGGCTATTAGAATTTTAAGCTTTTCTGCTCTGGTTTCTCCCCATCTTTGTGGTTTTATCGACCGTTGGTCTTTGATGCTGGTGACCTACAGATGGGGTTTTGGTGTGGATGTCTTTTTGTTGATGTTGATGCTATTCCTTTCTGTTAGTTTTCCTTCTAACAGTCAGATCCCTCAGCTGCAGGTCTGTTGGAGTTTGCTGGAGGTCCACTCCAGACCCTGTTTGCCTGCATATCACCAGTGGAGGCTGCAGAACAGCAAATATTGCTGCCTAATCCTTCCTCTGGAAGCTCTGTCCCAGAGGGGCACCTGCCTGTATGAGGTTTCAGTCAGCCCCTACTGGGAGGTTTCTGCAAGTTAGGCTACATGGGGATCAGGGACCCACCTGAGGAGGCAGTCTGTCTGTTCTCAGAGCTCAAACACTGTGCTGGGAGAACCACTGCTCTATTCAGAGCTGTCAGACAGGGACATTTAAGTCTGTGGAAGTTTCTGCTGCCTTTTGTTCAGTTATGCCCTGCCGCCCAGTTTGAGCTTCCTGGAAGCTTTGTTTACCTACTCAAGCCTCAGCAATGGTGGACGCCCCTCCGCCTGCCAGGCTGCTGCCTCGCAGTTCAATCTCAGACTGCTGTGCTAGCAGTGAGCAAAGCTCCAGGGGCATGGGACCTACTGATCCAGGCGCAAGATATAATTTGGTGTGCTGTTTGCTAAGACTGTTGGAAAAGCACAGTATTTAAGCGGTAGTGTCCCGTTTTTCCAGGTATAGTCTGTCATGGTTTTCCTTGGCTAGGAAAGGGAAATCCCCCGACACCTTGCTCTTCCGGGTGAGGCGATTCACCCCCCTGCTTCGGCTCGCCCTGTGTGGGCTGCACCCACTGTCCAACCAGTCCCAGTGAGGTGAACCAGGTACCTCAGTTGGAAATGCAGAAATCACCCATCTTCTGCGTCAATCACGCTGGGAGCTGCAGACCGGAGCTGTTCCTATTCAGCCATCTTGGAACGCACCTCCTTATTTGAGTTGTTGAAAGATGTTCAGAAAAGAGATTTTGACAAGAACTTGAAGAAATAAAAGGAGCAGAAGTTTAAGTCACTCTTTATTCTCGTGTGGAAGTACTAAAATATTTGAACTTTGGGTTCGAATTTTGAGTCATGTGTGTGTATTTTAAAAAATCATTAAAACTGTTAGGGTGCAGTGGCTCATGCCTGTAATCCCAGCACTTTGGGAGGCTGAGGCGGGTGGATCACGTGAGGTCAGGAGTTCGAGACCAGCCCTGACCAATATGGTGAAACCCCGTCTCTACTAAAAATACAAAAAGTTAGCTGGAGGTGGTGTCGTGCGCCTGTAGTCCCAGCCACTTGGGAGACTGAGACAGGAGAATTATTTGAACCTGGGAGGCGGAGGTTGCAGTGAGCCGAGATCGTGCCACTGCACTCCAGCCTGGGCGACAGAATGAGACTCCATCTCCAAAAAAAAGGGGAAAAAAATCATTAAAACTCAGAATCCATGGGAAGGATTTGTATGTAGAGAATGAGTCTTGTTTTCCCGTAGGAGAACAATCCTGGTGAAAAAACATCTCTCTGACTTTAGTAAAAAAAAAAAAAATTACAGGCTCATGCCTGTAATCCCAGGATTTTGAGAGTCCGAGGCGTGAAAATTGCATGAGGCCAAGAGTTCAAGACCAGCCTGGGCAACGTTTCAAGACCCCGTCAGTACAAAAAAGAAAGGAATTAGCTGGGTGTGATGGCATGTTCCTGTAGTTGTAGCTGCCCAGGAGACTGAGGCAGAAGTATTGCTGTAACCCAGAAATTCAAGGTTGCAATAAGCTCTGATCACATTACTGCACCCCAGCCTGGGTGACAGAGCAAGACCCTCTCTTTGAAAAATAAGATTAAATAAAGTAAAATGACAAACACTAAGCTTTAGTGCTCTTCTTCCTGTTCTGTCCTATCACCCCACCAACTAGTAAGTCTGGGGAAAAATTGTAAGAATAATAATTTAAATTCTCTCTACATCTGTGGTTTATAATGTAGGTATGTAAGTTATATATCTAAAGTAAAAATTATAAGATACGACTTACACTTTGTAGCATAATAAAGTAGATGTTTATTCTTCCCTTCCCCAAATGTAGATGATTCTCTGGTTGTGTTAACTGTCTTTGATTCAGAAAGTGTAAAAATAGCAACATTTGAGAAAATTAAAATTTAAGGAACATGAAAATATCAAATTCTATAAAGAAATTTTTTTCTTTTTATAGTTTTACTGCAGCTGTTACTTTTTAAAAATAAGTGCATGTGGCAATCCCAGAAAGATGTGAAGAAATGGTTTAATGTAATGTCAAAGATCTATTTGATGAAAGTTAATAATTGATAGCTTTAAAGTTGAAATCAGATAGTTTTTTTTTTCCCTTGTGTGTTAAATGTGCTTTTCTTTTTTCATTTTAAAAACACAAAGGCTTTGGCAGAGATGAATTTATGGAGGTAAGTCTCAAGTATAATAGGATTGCATTTTAATTAAGGAGGGGAATGTTGCTAATTTAAATTTTGAATGAGCCATTATTTGCATGGTTTAAAACTTAGGCATTGCAGCCATATTTGTTCCCTTTTATATTCTGTTATTTGGAATCATATTTTGCTTTTTAGCGTATTTTGGGGACTGAGATATGAGAATGAAGAAAAAGAAAGGGTTTATTGATTTATGAGACAGGGTCTCACTCTGTCACCCAGGCTGGAATGCAGTGGTGCAATCTCGGCTCACTGGAACCTCTGCCTCCTTGGTTCAAGCGATTCTCTGACCCCAGCCTCCCAAGTAGCTGGGTTCACAGGCGCACGCCACTGTGCCTGGCTAATTTTTGTATTTTTTGGTAGAGATGGGGTTTCACCATGTTAGCCAGGCTGGTCTCAAACTCCTGACCTCGAGTGATTGGCCCACTTCAGCCTCCCATAGTGTTGAGATTACAGATGTGAGTCACTGCGCCTAGCCAGAAAGGGTTCTTTTTAAAGTAATAAATGTATTTTCTGATTTAAAAAAAATACAGTAAACAGGAATCTTTGAAAACTTAATTTATATATCGTTATATCCTACCAAAATCTAGATCTGTATTGTCTAGTATGGTAGCCGGTAACCATATGTGGCAATTGAGTACCCAAAATCTGACTGGTTTGACTTGTGATATGCTATAAGAGTAAAATATGTACTAGATTTTAAAACTTGATTTGAAAAAGAGACTGTCTTAGTAATTGAAAAAAAATTTGTTTACCTGTTGAAGTGACATTTCAACTGTATTTGATAAAATAAACTATTAAAATTAATTTCAGGCTGGGCCTGGTGGATTACTCCTGTAATGGTAGCACTTTGGGAGGCCTAGGTGGGAGGATTGCTTAAGCCCAGGAGTTCGAGACCAGGCTCTCAAGACACCATCTCTATTTAAGATATATATATATATATTTTTTTCATCTTTTTCTAAAAGCTTTTAATTGTAGTGACTAGAACATTTAGCATTTCATAAGTGGACTGCATTGTATTTCTTTTGGACAGGCTGATCTAGATGACCTAATGTCCATCTTATATTTATAATTTTACCATCATAGCATTACCTCAGTTTTCCTGAGGATATTCTCCATAAAACATCCAGCAATACCAAGGAAGTGAAGGGCTTGCAAGCAAAATAGGTATTTTCAAGTCTCTATTTAAAAATTCATGATTTTTAATCATAGGAAAGGTCTTTAGATCTTTATTTGAAGTCTTTATTCTTGTTATTTTCATTGAGGATTGTTTTAAAATTTTTATCAGTTGTCTGATTTCCTAAAGAATTTGATGATATAATTAATTAAACAATTTATTATACTACCTTTTCTGTGGCAACTAGCTTAGCCTAAGATAGTCTCTTGAAAGTAAGAAATCTTAAAAGTGAAGTCTGCTAGGCTTGTCTGTCTGGAATGTCTGTATAAAGTAATTTCCATACTCTTAGTTTCTGATCATAATATTTGGGAGGTGCCTATAAACCTTCTCCAAGCCCTGATCTTAAACACAGAAAAAAAAAGAAATCTCTATTTTTCAGAACTAGAGAAATCCCTGTCATTTAGGTATCTTTCTTCTGTGTTGTCTCTGAGTTGTTTCCTGTCATAATTCCTTGTGTCTTCTCCAAATTCTCTCCTTGTTACAGTATTTCTATTGCTGTGAGACATGAATTTGTGCTTGATTTTGTTGATGTGAAAGGATGTGATTCCTCTCTGGGTTAGGCATGTAGTTTTGCTATGGTCTATTTGTTACCCTCTAAAATTCATGTGTTGAAATCTAATCCCAAAGGTGATGGTATTAATATGTTGGACCTCTGGGAGTCTGTAATCCTCATAAATGGGATTAGTGCCATTATAGGAGGCTTGAGGGAGTCCTTTTGCCCATTCTACCATGTGAGGGCCCATAAAAGCCTCCATCTGTGAGGAATGGGTCCTTACCTTATGCCAGACTTGCTGATGCCTTGATCTTGGGCTTCCTACCCTCCAGAACTGTGAGCAATAAATTTCTGTTGTTTAAAAATTACCCAGTCCAAGATATTTTGTTATAGAAGCTCAAATGGACTAAAAGAAGTTTTTTGTTACTCATTTTCCATTCTTTTACCTGGCAAGTTGCTGCACATTCATGTCCTGTTTCTCTGGTGTTGCATTACAAAGAGATGTTTGAAATTACAAACATTTGTGTTTGAAAAGTTGCCTCCTCCATAATAAGTCTCTCTGCCTTTTTTTTTTTTTGAAACAGGGTCTTGCTTTGTCACATATACTAGAGTGCAGTGGTGTGATCATGGCTCACTGAAGCCTTGACCTCCTGGGCTCAAGCAGTCCTTCCACTTCAGCCTTCCGAGTAGCTGGGACTATAGGCGCGCTCCACCACACCTGGCATATATATATATATATATATTTTTTTTTTGGTAGAGATGAGGTTTCGCTGTGTTGCCCAGGCTGGTCTCAAACTCCTGGGCTCAAGTGATCCACCTGCCTCAGCATCCCAAAGTGCTGGGATTATAGGTGTGAGCCACCTTTCCCAGCATCTCTGTGCTTTTAAGTGCCAGTGTGTTTAGCTTCCCAGGTGTTTGTATCATACAGCATTTTTCTTCCTTAGATCCTTTCTTAGTTCCTTATAAATTATCTTAGCAGTTGATAAATTACCAACTGGCATGTTGACCAGTTGCTGTTGTATCCTGCTTTCTGAGTTCTGGTATCCATAGGAAAACTTTAAGCTGAGTACAGTAGGATATTCAAAAAGTTTAATATCAACTGTTTTCAGATAATTACCAGATTTTTGTTTGTAGCGTTCACCTTGCTTATGAACTTCAGATTTGTCTTTTCAACTGCTGTGCTTATTTTCTACATGGATTTTCTCCCAAGTACTTCAAACTCCCAATACTCAAAAGAGAATGCATTCTTTTCCCTTTCCTCCTTTGTATTTTCAAATCATAGTATTACAGATAAGCTTTTTGGGGGGGCTGTTTATCATCTGCATGCTGCCATACACAAGCTATTCTTTTTTCTTATATGGCCATCATGAAGTGTATACTCTGTCATTTTCCTTACATTGGTGACATCTTGGTAAGGAGTTTTGATTCTCAGAAGCAAAGATATGGTGAAGTTCATCTGTGTAAGATAAGACCGAGACTGTTCTCTGTGCTGGAATATTTTCTCGTTCTCAGCTTGTTCCCCAGTCCCACCCATTAGGGAACTGGAAATGCCTTCTCCCTACAAAGTTTACCAAACTTCTGGAAGCAACCACTCCTTGACTCTCCATCTTTAATACTCTTTGTAGTCCAGATGGTATATTGGCACCCCTGCCCGCCCCGTCTCACTAATGTGTGACTGTAGCCATTTTGAATGGCTGCCCTTGGATCTGGAGCTACTCTTAAGAGAAACTTGTAGTGACCCAGTTAGGAGACAGGATTGTGTGTTCCCTTGTTGACAGAAAAACAACCTCTTATGTCCTAGTCTGTCATTCTGGGAGAATGAATGAATTTAGGCCTGTGAATTACTTACTGTATAAAAGTGGCATATAAGAAATGGCCAGGAGGCTACACAAACCTACAGGGACACCTTAGATTACAATGTACAATATTCCTGCTTGGATAGTATTCTTTTTAATCTGTGATAGTCAGCATTCTTGTGTTAGAAGGAGATTATGATGGGATGGAATGGGAAGTGAGGTGAATTATTCCCCCACTGTCCCCCCTGCTTTTTTTTTCGAGACAGGATCTCACTGTGTCACCCTGGCTAGAGTGCAGTGGTGCAGTGCGATCATGGCACACTGCAGCCTCAACTTCCCAGGCTCAGGCGATTCTTCCACCACAGCCCCCCAGTATCTGGGACTACAGGTGTGCACTACCACACCTGGCAATTTTTTTGTATTTTTTAGTAGAGATGGGGTTTCTCCATATTGCCCAGTTTGATCTCAAATTCCTGGACTCAAGCAATCCATCTGCCTTGGCCTCCTTTTTTTTTTTTTTTTTTTGCTTTGCAATAAATCCATGTAAGGCAGTGCACCCATGTGATCTGGGAAGAGGAAAATATGTGAAAAAGTTTTAGATATACTTCTCACTAGCCCACAAACCTATGAGTAATGCTGTATTACCATTTTCCCAGCTGCCAAGCTCAAGGCTTTGTAAATTGTTGACTTTCAGGCAGTGCCCCCCTCCCCTACCACGTCAGAATATCTTAATTATACTGAAAGTAGGTGGAAACCTGTTTAAAAGCCGTCTTGAGTTGTTCATCATCACATTTAGCAATAAGTAATAAAAATGCTTGATTCTAACTACATAGTCTATAAAGTTTACGTGTTCTTGAGGAACATGTAATTTATTTTTCTACATGCTGTAGAAAAATACATGCTATAGTTCACTGGGGGGAGACTTCATAGTATCAATTCAAGTATTACTACTTCTGCAAAATGTTCCGACTCTCTCACAGAAAAGGGCTTCTTCATTATAAAAATTCTAAAGTTTTTCTCTAGAGAATTTTAAAATTTTCTGGAATGACCAGGAAATTGGAAAAGGCAAATATGGAGTAATATTTATATCTTTCTTTATTTATAAAATATACCCAAAATAATCTTTTACAAAAGTAATAGTTATGGTTTAAAAAGTTCAGAAGAGCTTACAATAATAAAATGCAGTCGTTTCTCACTGAAGTTTTACTATCCCTAGTGCCATTAAGTAGATAATATTTTTTACAAATATTGATGAAGTGATTAAAAATTGATGAATATTATATGCAGAGAAATGTGTAGTTCTTTTTTTTTTTTTGAGATGGAGTCTTGCTGTGTTGCCCAGGCTGGAGTGCAATGGTGCAATCTCCGCTGCCTCCCAGGTTCAAGCGATTCTCCTGCCTCAGCTTCCTGAGTAGCTGCTGGGATTACAGGCATGTGCCAGCACGCCCGGCTAATTTTTGTATTTTTAGTAGCGACGGGGTTTCACAATGCTGGCCAAGCTGGTCTCGAACTCCCAACCTCTGGCAATCCGCCCGCCTCAGCCTCCCAAAGTGCTGGGATTACAGGTGTGAGCCACCATGCCTGGCCGAAATGTGTAGTTCTTTTTTTTTTTTTTTTTTTTTTTTTTTTTGAGACGGAGTCTCGCTCTGTCGCCCGGGCTGGAGTGCAGTGGCCGGATCTCAGCTCACTGCAAGCTCCGCCTCCCGGGTTTACGCCATTCTCCTGCCTCAGCCTCCCAAATAACTGGGACTACAGGCGCCCGCCATCTCGCCCGGCTAGTTTTTTGTATTTTTTAGTAGAGACGGGGTTTCACCGTGTTCGCCAGGATGGTCTCGATCTTCTGACCTCGTGATCCACCCGTCTCGGCCTCCCAAAGTGCTGGGATTACAGGCTTGAGCCACCGCGCCCGGCCAATGTGTAGTTCTTAAGTGTAGAGTTTGAGTTTCAAAAAATGTATATACCTATGTATAACCCACATACCTATTAAGACTTAGAAAGTTTCTGTTATATTAGAAAATGTCCATCGTCTCAGAAAATTCCTTTGTGTCCTTTCTAGCAACCCCACCCTCTGTCAAAACTTCTCTTCTACCTGTTCTTTTTTGTATAATGGCTTTTTTTTTTTTTTTTTTTTTTGAGACAGAGTCTCGCTCTGTCGTCCAGGCTGGAGTGCAGTGGCCAGATCTCAGCTCACTGCAAGCTCCGCCTCCCGGGTTCACGCCATTCTCCTGCCTCAGCCTCCCGAGTAGCTGGGACTACAGGCGCCCGCCAACTCGCCCGGCTAGTTTTTTGTATTTTTTAGTAGAGACGGGGTTTCACCGTGTTAGCCAGGATAGTCTCGATCTCCTGACTTCGTGATCCACCCGTCTCGGCCTCCCAAAGTGCTGGGATTACAGGCTTGAGCCACCGCGCCCGGCCTGTATAATGGCTTTATTCAGATATTTATATACCATATATTTAATTCACCCACTTAAAGTGTAAAGTTCAGTTGTGTTTTGTGTACTCACAGAGTTGTGCAATTCTCAACACAATCAATTTTAGAATTTTTTCATCACTCCAAGAAGAAACTCGGCCGGGCGCGGTGGCTCAAGCCTGTAATCCCAGCACTTTGGGAGGCCGAGACGGGCGGATCACGAGGTCAGGAGATCGAGACCATCCTGGCTAACACGGTGAAACCCCGTCTCTACTAAAAAATACAAAAAACTAGCCGGGTGAGGTGGCGGGCGCCTGTAGTCCCAGCTACTCGGGAGGCTGAGGCAGGAGAATGGCGTGAACCCGGGAGGCGGAGCTTGCAGTGAGCTGAGATCCGGCCACAGCACTCCAGCCTGGGTGACAGAGCGAGACTCCGTCTCAAAAAAAAAAAAAAAAAAAAAAAAGAAAAAAAAAAAAAGAAGAAGAAACTGCACACTCATTAGCAGTCCATGTTTCCCTGACTACCTTCACCCTTACTACAGCCCTCAGCAGCTGCTAATCTCCATTTTTTTTCTTCTAGATATTTCATATAAATGTATTCATGGAATATGAATGGAATATTCCATGAATATTCATGGAATATGCCCTTTTGTGACTGGCTTCATTAACTTAGCATAATGTTTTCAAGGTTCATTGATGTCATAGTGTGTATCAGAATATAATTCCTTCTCGTGGCTGGTATTCCATTGTTTAGGTATACCATATGTTTTTTATCCATTCATCAGTTGATGGACATTTGGATTTTTTTTTGATATCATGAATCATGTTTCTGTGAATGTTTGTATATAAGTTTTTGATGGATATAAATTTTCATTTCTCTTGAATATATACCTAAGAGTGGAATTGCTGAGTCATGGTAATTGTGTGCTTATCATTTGAGGAACTGCCAGGCTGAAGTGCTTGTACCATTTTACATTCCCACAAGTAGTGTATGAGAGTTCCATTGTCTCCATATTCTCACAAACACTTACTGTTATTTGTCATCTTGATTGTAACTATCTTAATGGTTGTAAAGTATCTCATTGTGTTTTCAATTTGCTTTTTCCTGATGACTAGTGACATTGAACATCTTCTTATTTATTGGCCATTTTCTTTGGAAAAATGTTTATTCAGATCTTTTGTCCATTTTAAAATCATGTTATTATTGATTTGTAAGGATTTGTAAACGTTCTTTATGTATTCTAGATACAAGTCCCTTATGATTTGCAAATATTTTCTCCCATTCTGTAAATTGTCTTTCTACTTTCTTGGTGGTAGCCAATAAAGTGCAAAATGTTTTAATTTTGATGAATTCCAGTGTATCTGTTTTTTCTTTTGTCACTTGTGCTTTTGGTCATATTTAAGGCTTTACCTAACTCAAAAGTCATGAAGATTTATTCCTGTATTTTCTTCTATATTATGCTCGTTCTTAAACTTTATATAGATGGAATCATATCGTCTGTACTCTTTTGCACCTGGCTTCTTTCATTCTACCTAACATCTGTAAGATTCATCCATGTTGATGCACGTATCAGCAGTTTATTTCTTTTTATTGCTGAGTAGTATCACACGGAATGAATGTGCCACAGTTTGATCACTTATTTTTCTGAACATTTGGATTGTTTCTGATTTGGGGCTATTGTGAATAAAGCTGCTATGAACTTTCAGCTTTGTACATATGTTTTCATTTTAGTGCTGGACCATATGGAAATGTATTTTAACTGTATGAGGAATTATCAAGCAGTTCTCAAATGTGTTATACGATTTTATACTTTTAATATTGATAGAATTGCTTCCGTCCTGGCCAACATTTGGTATGGTCAGTCTTTAGAATTGTAGCCATTCTAATATGTATATAGTTTGGTTTTAATTTGCATTTCCCTTGGTGACTAAAGATGTTAACATTTTTCAAGTACTTATTGGCTATTTGATTATCTTGTTTAGAAAGTATCGGTTTACATCTCTTACTCATTTTTTGAAGTGTGGTGTTTGGTTTCTTTAAGACTGGTTCATATATTCATATGCTATCTTTTGTCAGATTCCTGTATTTAGACTTCTTTTTTTTTTTTTGTCTTAGTCTCTGGTCTGGCTTGCCTTTTCATTTTTTAAAATAGTATCTTTTGAGGAGCACAGCTCTTTAATTTTGGTGAAGTCCAGTTTTTAAATCAATTTTTTCTTTTGTAGTTACTGTTTCCTTATGTCCTGCAAACAAATTTTTGCCTACCCCAAAGGTTGTGTGAATAGGTTTTCCTATATTTTGTTTTTAGGAGTTTTATAGTTTTGTTATATTTGGGCTTATCTATTTTAAATCATTTTTACATATGAAATAAGATAAAGCAGAGACAGTATCTTTAAATAGTGTAATGTCTTGAGATATTTTATTTGTAAACGTTCCACACAGCTTTGTATAATTGGATGTGCTATTTCAGTGTTCTTAGAGAGTTAACTGCTTAATCTTCTCTAACTCATGAATGCTATGAATTCACTTGATATTCATGCCTGTCCTAGAACCTGTATTAATAACTCAGCAATCCAAGACTTTTTGACTCTCTAAAAGCCTTCTATATAGGTGCTGCTTCATCTATACTTGGATTACAGCTCGAACTTAGGTTTAACTTAGGAAAACCATTATTTTCTTTGAACTGCATATCTCTGTTGATAGTGATGCAGTTTAATTGAGACGTAGCAAGCAGTCAGTAAATAAGTGAAGCAGATAACTAAGATTCAGGTTATTTCAGTAAAATTTGTTTCTCTATTGCATTTACAATTCTTAGGGTTTAGAATCATGTGGAAAATTACCTATGTAAACTAATTTTTCCATAAGATATATTATGGACTTAGTGAAATAATATGTATTTTAAAACAGTATTTAAAGTAAAACATCATCATTAATTCTTTTTTCGTCTTTTTCTTTTCCTCAGAGACCTCGTTCTGAATTCTTTTTTTCAAGTAAAATTATTTATAGTAATTAGTTCATGCTCACTTTGGCTGTTTGGTATGTTTTTATGTTTTTAGCAGTATTTGGGAAATTTTATTTTAATTATTGTTGCCATGAAAAGATATTAAAATTTCCCTCAATAAGGATAGAGTTTGTTTGTTCAGTTTATACTATTGTGTTATTTAATATGACATACCTGGAATTTGGAATTTTAAAATTTGGACTTAGGATTTTATTTCATTTTGATAGTTAATATGCTTTGCATTGAGCTAAATGTTCTAAGGGGTATAAAGATGAGTAGCATATAAATCTGGCTCTCAAAGGGTGGTTCTATAATCTGTTAAATAGGATTTGACCTCTATATGTTTATTTTCTTTCTCAGCTTTTGTATTTTATGAATTAGTATTGTGAGCATTTGTTGTACCCAAAGCAGGTGACTTTTCCTGAAGAATTACTGGAAGTGAGTAGTAGCTGTGTTAAATAGAGCCACATTTTCCACCTTCCTTTTAGCTGGTGCATATGTGAAAGAAATAAAAGACTTAATGTAGTGATTAGTCATGGATTGGATCTTGGAAATTATCTTAACCCATCTTTGAACAGATAAGGAGGAGGCCTAACATGGGGTTGCAAGCTCAAAAGTCAACAGGGATCTTATGAGTGAGGAGGTCCCAGTTTAACAGTGTAAGCCTAGTAATAAATAGCAGCGTTAGCTGGCCTGAGTTTTAGGGGAAACTGTAGGGATTATGGAAAGTGAGCAGATTAAAGTCCTTCTGCATTTGAAGGAAGAAGCTCCCATGCAGCTATATCCTGTTTTTACTGTGCAGAAATATGGACCGGTTTTGCCTTATCTTTTTATTTTTCAAGATAATCTAGAATTATAAAGTATAAATGCATATAAACAAATATGTGAAATCCTCCAATTTTAATATATTAGTAATAGCTCAGTTTTTATACAAACACTGCATGGGCTAAATAAATGCTTTTTGGGCAGATTGGTTATGCATGTGTGAAGAGAAATGAAAAAAGAAAAGTGATTTGGTTAATTTTGGGGGCTCTGCCTTACTTTTAAACCTTAGACACATTGTAAACATTTTAGGATTAGTTATTTCATAGATTTGTTATACCTCTTCCAAGTATCTTTTTTCCTGAAGCCTACCCAAATACTTTTCTCATCAGATTTCCCCTAATTTGAATTTTTAATGGAGATGAAGGGAAATTATAATGGGGCTAGTAGCTCAAAAAGTTGTAACATAATTTGCTTTTTCAAATTTTCAAACTACTATGATAGGTGAAAAAAATATAGCGGTAATTTTATTGATGCTGACCAAAATTTATTTAAATTACGTATATTATTAAAACTATATTTTAAAACAGTGGTTAAATTGCAGTAATAAAGCTCTAAGTATCATCACTGCCTCTTCTAATATCACTGTCAGATTAGATCTTGAACAGTTTTTAATTATGTTTTAGATTGTTAGAAACGGATAGTAAGTCTTTAAGATCTGTAAATGGGTCAAGAAGAAACAGTGGCTCTTCTCTTGTGTCGAGTTCTTCAGCCTCTAGCAACCTCAGTCACCTTGAAGAAGATTCTTGGATTCTTTGGGGAAGAATTGTTAATGAATGGGAAGATGTACGCAAAAAGAAGGAAAAGCAAGTTAAGGTATTCATGTTCTTTGTTGAAGTTCTTATTCTAAAGTGCGTCAGACATAACTTAATAGAGGGTTAGAAACCCCCACCCCCCCAAATATAACTTCCAAGCTATGTATTAAAGAGGTCCGCTTTATTTGTTTTCACTTACTTGTACCCCTGGAAGTTTTAATTTGTAGACATCAGTTGTTACAGAGGTCCTGATAATGTAGAAATATATAACTGAAAATTATTTTATTTACTTATTATTTTATAGAGACTCACTTTGTTACTCAGGCTGGAGTGCAGTGGTGCAATCATAGCTCGCTATAACCTCGAATTTCTGGGCTCAAGCGGTTCTCCTGCCTCAGGCTCCTGAGTAGCTATGACTACTGGTGTGTGTCACCACACCTGCATAATTTTTTATTTTCACTTTTTTGTAGAGATAGGATCTTGCTTTGTTGCCCAGGCTGATCTCAAACTCCTGGCCTCAAGCAGTCTTCCTGCCTTGGCCTCCCCAAGTGTTGTGAGCTACCGCACCTGGCCCGAAAATTGTTTTAGAAGTTAAATTCTCTCATTTTATCGATTCAGAAATGAAGTTGTGACATACTGCATTCTTGATAACAGTATTTTACTTTTTTTTTTTTTTTTTTTTGCCTTCAACAGCCCTTTGAGTGATGGGTACTGTACTGTCATTCATAGCTCTGCAGGTTTCAAGTCCATTACCTTAAGAGGCCACACACTGAGGTGAACTGACCATTATTAATCCCCTGACCAGAACAGGATACACCCAGGGCCCAATCTTACCCTTGACTTACAGGGTTCCCTAGTCTTCTTATAAAGCTAGCTTTGTGAGTCAAAAATTTAATGAAGTCTACCGCTTCATTCCAACCCCCTAATAAGTCTTCCTTGGCTTGCAAGATAGGAGACTTAAATAATTCATTATTATAATTTTATTTTATTTTTAGGAACTTGTTCGTAAAGGGATACCCCATCACTTTAGAGCAATAGTTTGGCAACTTTTATGCAGTGCACAAAGTATGCCAATTAAGGATCAGTATTCAGAACTCCTGAAAATGACCTCGCCTTGTGAAAAATTGATCCGAAGGGACATTGCTAGAACTTATCCTGAACACAACTTTTTTAAGGAAAAAGATAGCCTTGGACAGGAGGTTTTATTTAATGTAATGAAGGTAAGTTTTATTTATTCATTTTTGAAATGAAATTAATTCCTGGAAGGTTGAAATTATACATTTTTCACGATGAGGCATGACCTCTCACCGCAATAATCAGTTGCTTTAGCAATGAAATTGGTTTTAGCATTATTTTTGCATTAATTCTGATGCTACATTACTGTCTAGTGTAGAGAACTTGTTAGAACATTTACTACATTATTCAGCATTAGTTGATGGAAATGGATTAGCTTAATCAATCACATACCATAGAGGGATCCTCATAAAAATGGATAATTCACCATCTGTAAAGTTCAAAACCTGGGATGTGGGTTTCTCCTATCATCTCTGCATTCCTACAGTTAGCAAATTTTTCTGCTTGCTATGACCAGCATTGTTAAGAGCACTTAGCCCTTGAAAGGTGTACCATTGACATTTTTTCTTCAATATTACCATTTCTCTTCCCACAGTTACTTTTTATTTCAGCTACCTCTGTGAAATACTGATTTCTTGTTAAATCATTTCAATTTTGCCAATCCTTTGCTTTAAACCTAGTCTAGTTTTATCTACATCAATATAAATTTTACTTGATTTTTTTTTTGAGATGGAATTTCACTCTTGTTGCCCAGGCTGGAGTGCAGTGGTGCGATCTCAGCTTACTGCAACCTCTGCCTCCCAGGTTCAAGCGGTTCTCCTGCCTCAGCCTCCCTAGTAGCTGGGATTACATGCGCCTGCCACTACACCCAGCTAAATTTTACTTTTAGTAGAGATAGGGTTTCACTATGTTGGCAGGCTGGTCTCGAACTCCTGACCTCAGGTGATCCACCTGCCTCCGCCTCCCAAAGTGCTAGGATTACAGGCATGAGCCACCATGCCTGGCTCAATTTTACTTGATGTTTAAGCCCTGTTACAAATTCCTGTATTTTATTTTATTTTATTTTATTTTATTTTATTTTATGTCTTTAGGAGCTACCAAGTTTGGATTGGGAAATTGTCAAAATAAAAATTTCATGTAATAAAACATTTGCTTTTTAAATATGTATAGGGTAACATCTATAACAAGCAAGCAAGAGCTTTTCTCAAAAATAAATGGTCTTTTAATCTGCCTGTCTTGCCAATTTTAGGTTTTTTGGAGAAGGAAGGTATAACTTACCATGTATTTTGAACAACTTTTTTTTACTTTTTAGGCTTATTCTTTAGTAGATCGTGAGGTTGGTTACTGTCAAGGAAGTGCTTTTATAGTTGGATTGTTGCTTATGCAGGTAAGTTAATATAAGTATTAAATGTCCAATGAAATTCTTTATTAAAGTTGGATTGGAGAGTTTAAAAAACATCTTTGTTTTTATTAAATATAAGTGGATATGGGTATTTTTTCCTAGGCATAATTTGAATACAAATATTTAGTTTGCATTTTAAAAGATTAAACGTGTTAAAATAACATACAATAATATCTTACCACCAAATGAAATTTCAACTTAATGATGTATACATTTTTACTACAATATTCTACTAAAGCTTGTATCTACAGTAGTTTAAAATCTTATTTGTTAACATTTAATGAAGAGTAATCTTTTTCTAACCAAGGAGGGAATAATTAAAGTGTTGGTAAGAAAATCTTGTTTATATTGTAGAATATCTTTAGAGATTTGTAGAGAATTTAATTTATCATGGAGCTAAAAGCTCATTATGCATACCTCACTGTATGCTCTAAAATAGTGGTACTCAGCCACTTTTACTCCATAAGGATATAACTTTGTTATTGAGTAATTGTGCAGTGGGTTTGGGTGGGATGTTTTCAGAATTCAGGGGTAGGATAATCATAGCTTTGAAGGGAAATGGCATATAGTATTATCTCTTCAACTTTGTTGAAATGTTAAGTCCGTGTTAGTCTTTATTTAGTCTCAGATTTTAGTCCTGAAAAGGAATCATGGAGATACTTGGTTTGAGTCATATAGGGTGGTTTTGCAACTCAGTTCTGCACATGCTGTATGAATTTAGGCTAGATTATTTAACCTCTCTCTGAGCCTTAATAAGATAACACTATCTACTTTCAGATTAGTTGTGAGGGTTATTTGAGGTAATGTATGTGGAAGCCTAGCATGGTGTTTGGCCCATAGGAGATAGGCAGTGAAAGTTCAGTGATTTACCCAAGATCATGCATCCTGGTAGATAAAAGCAAAGCAGGAATCACAAACCGTTTCCTGATGCTTTGCTTCAGTTTCCCAACTGCTTTGAGTTTTAAAGCTCTGTTGCTGTCAGGAGTATACACACCCCTCTTTTCTGAGTAGAATAAACCTGATGTCAGAGACACTGGTTAATAATAAAAATAATTTTTACTCTGTGTTATAGCATATGTAAGAACACATAAGAAGTGCTCCCAGTGGTTATTGATTTCTAAGTGGAATTAGGTTATAAATAATACAGTGCAAAACTAGGTTTGTTAATGTTGAGGTATAGTTGTTTAACAAAATTACGATTTTCCAGCTTTGCGCAGTGACAATATCGTAGCCAATGAGGTTTATCCGAGGCACAATTATTGCTAATTGAAATTACGATTTTCCTACTTTGATTGTTTAGTACTGGTAGATCCTTCATTATTGAACTCAGACATCCTTATTATCAGTCTAGTGATTTTTGCTGCTGTTCTGTTCCTTTTATTTTCCTGTTAGCTCCACAATGACCTTTTAGTAGTCATTTCTTTTGGGCATCTAAAGAGCAGTTTTTCTCTGCTTGAGGTCTGGATCTCTGAACAGCTGACCTAGCTCTCTAGGAATCCTGTGGGTCCTGTGAATCCTCAAGGAATCATGGTTTCCTTCAAGACAGGGCAAGCAGTGGTGGTAGAAATACTAACTTCAATAAGTATTATTACCACCATTGGAGTAATAAATAATATTTTGGTGATTGATCTACTTAGCTCTTGTCAGTGGCAGCAATATATTAACACAACAGTAGTCACTTATGACCCAGGGCCATAAGGTAGAAAAGCTCCTCTTTTTGTTTCTGAAGTTTATGCTCACATCTTATGGTATATTGTTCTCCCATAACTTCAGTTTAGAAATGTAACTCAGAGTCTGATAAAATTTGCAAAGTTAGTACATATTGTATCAAAATGGTTAAAAGTGTTGGATATGTATGTTTTGTGTATATCTCACTCCTATAAAATTAGGTATATTGTCTGCATTAGACCTTTGCAAAAGACATGGATTCTTATCAGCTCAGAGTCACAGAGAAAGTATGTAGCAGCACATTGCTCTAGGACTCAAGCATCTTGATTTCTTTCTAATGGAAAGGAATGACTATAAAACAACTTGGTATATGCCACTCCATGTCACATTTTTTCATTTTGTCGCCATGGTTTCAATTTTTTTGAGAAGGACCTAGTGATACTTTTTCTGTCTCCTTTTCCTCTTTTTCCAAATTACCTCAACTTAGTTTTTAAAATGTTGCCATTAAAAAAATTCTCCTCTATTTCCCATATTAATGCTATTGCAAAGAGGAGAGGGAATGAAACTTGTTTTGATATGTTCAGAAGAGAAGAAATTGTTGTAAGACAAAAAGGGAAATTATAATTACATACTCCATAATGACATTTTGGTCAACAGTGGAATGCATGTATGATGGTGCGCTCCTAAGATTATAAACCCTATTTTTACTTTGCTTTTTCAATGTTTAGATATACAAATATGTGCCATCATGTTACAGTGGCGTACAGTATTCAGTACAGTAACATACTGTACAGGTTTGTAGCCTAGGAGCAATAGGCTATATAGCATATAGCCTAGGTGTATAGTAAGCTATATGATGTAGGTTTGTGTAGGTGCACTCTATGATGTTCGTACAATGATTAAATCGTGTGAGGACATATACCTCGGTAATCTCTGTCCCCTTCCAGTGCTGTGGGAGAGAAAAGAGAACACAACTACCTTAGGAGAGAGCCAGGTTTCAGTGTTGAAATATTCTTAAGGGAAATCCAGATTTCAGCTAAAGAAAGAGAGCAACATTTAGAAAAGAGATTGAGGATATAGGTAGACTATTGTGTTCATGGTAGGATATGGGTTCCAGAAAATGCTGTGGAAAAGATTTAGGAAAGATTGGAAATGGGGTCAGATTAGGGGAGCAGTAAAATCATGTAGGATGAGAGTCCTGGGATTTGGGGCTTCTCGTAGTGACTGACATAATTCAGTGGGACTGTGGAGCTTGATATAATTAATAGAGATAACCTCCAAAGTAGAATTGTGGCCATGTGTGTTGAGAGGAAAGAAGAAGTGCAGGTTTTGCCAAGAGTAACTCTTGGCTCCTGTCCGTGGCTGTGTCAAGGCCAGGGAAAGTGTCTTGTTATTAGCAGCAGTCTTCAGCAAGAAGAAGGCCTGGAGATCTTTTGGGATGTTCTCTTTTGAAACACACTGGTATAATGGGAATGAATGAGAATTAGCAAATTTTATTATTTTGAGAAAGATGGCTTAACACTTTGGGTAGTTACTTGCCTAAGTATTCTGAATATCTTTGTAGCTCTTTACAGAGCTTTCATATTGATTATCTTATTTGATATGATTTCCTGGTGATTTACACATAAAATGTGAAATTGGTAACTTTAAACCCCAATTTCAGATAATATGAAAACATAATTAACATGTCCTTTTGATACTTGCACCATGTCATATGACTTTTTGCTCAGAATCCTCAAAAAACCTTCTCTCTCGCTTAAGGTAAAAGTCAAAATCCTTACCATGGCCTCTACAGCCCTCTGCATTTTGGTTCCCTGTTATTTCTCCTCCATGACGTAAGCTTCACTCATAGTATTCTAATTTAGTAGTTCTCTATTTGCTGTTTCTTGAGCATGCCAAGTGTGATTCCATTTTAGGACCTTTGTACTCTTTGGTCTTCTGGAACTGTTCTTTCCTCAAATGCTCCCTTGCTTTCTTCAGGATTCTGCTCAACTGTTACCGTATCAGGGGACCTTTCCTGATCTACATCAATAGCCGTGTGTCTCCCCAGCATTCCCTGTTACCCTACATTGTTTTATTTCTGTAGCATCTGTCACCATCTGCCATACATATTAGTTGATTTATTCCATGTCTTGTCTGCCTCCCTCCATTAGAAAGTTCAGATTCCTTGAGAATAGAGATTGTGTTTATTTTGTTCACTGCTGTATACCCAGAGAGAGAAAAGTATCTGGCTATAAATCAGTATTTGTTGGTTGAATTAATGAATGAGGCAAGTTGAGACAGTTGGTTTCAGAGATTGTAAGATTTGTTTAACTTCTCGTTCTTGGTGATGGAATGGGAGACTAGAACTTTCTGATTCTTAGCTAATTGCTCTTAGCATTGCAGCACACAGCCACTCAAAGAGTGCTTATGGTTGGCTGGGTACTTAGTTTAAATATCATTGGTTTATTTGTGTATCATAGAACATTAACCTATGTTGTTTTTTTCCTTCCGATGTAGATGCCAGAAGAAGAAGCTTTCTGTGTATTTGTTAAATTAATGCAAGATTATAGACTTCGTGAACTTTTTAAACCAAGTATGGCAGAATTGGGCCTTTGTATGTACCAGTTTGAATGTATGATACAGGTAAAAGTGCAGTGTTGATAAAAAGGCATATTGCTGTTGTATTTTTTATATCTTGTTCTGAGTGCCAACTGATCAAATTTAATGTTAAAAGCGTTAAAGCACTTGAATGTGTAAGTGTTTTAATTACATGATTTTTTTTTTGGTTGGTTTATGTATGATTTGACCCTTCACATTAGGTAGATCACAGTCTAGAACTTGACTCCAGTTTTCGTATTCAATCCTTAAGCATTTCTGCCAAATGTACTATACACCCCTTACGTAAGCACATGAATTTCCTTATTATATCCTATTATTGTTACATGGTCTAAGCTCTCTTACAGGAGCTTTATGATATTATCACACTGACATCAGTCCCCTTATTTTGAGACTCTATCTCTTTGAGTCCTCTCCTCTGCTTTTTTACTTTTATTTTATTTTTATTTTTTACTAGCCCGTACTTTTTTTTCCTGTAATGTTTTCTTTTTATGTTGCTAGTTTAAGACTCAAGTTATCTAGTGACTGAATGAAGGTGGAGAGAATAGGAGCAGAATCAAAATCAAGGGAAAAACACCTTTGAAGTATTTTACCTTTCTGGATTTAATTTTTATATTTTGTATATTTAAGTTTGCTATAATGTAAATATTTTCACTTATTTAAATTTCAATTTCAATTAAATGAGCAGAATTTAAGAAAATAGGCTAATGAATCAGCTGGCATGGGAGCCATTTTTATTAGTTTCCTGTCTCCTGGCAGCCTTATAAACTCCAATTTTTTCTATCTATGGTGGGAGCAAGGGGATATGTAAAATGTTCTTACATTTTATTTTTTATTTATTCATTTATTTATTTTTGAGATGGAGTCTCGCTTTGTGGCCCAGGCTGGAGTGCAGTAGCGCAATCTCGGTTCACTGCAAGCTCTGCCCCCTGGGTTCATACCATTCTCCTGCCTCAGCTTCTCGAGTAGCTGGGACTGCAGGTGCCCACCACCACAACCGGCTAATTTTTTGTATTTTTAGTACAGACGGGGTTTCACCGTGTTAGCCAGGATAGTCTCGATCTCCTGACCTCCTGATCCACCCACTTTGGCCTCCCAAAGTGTTGGGATTACAGGCGTGAGCCACTGCTGTGCCCAGCTGATTTTTTAATTGACATACAATAGTTGTACATTATGGAGTACATATTTTTTGTTTCTATATATTTTAAAGAAAAAGCCAGAATAGGTCTTGAGATGAATTTTTTTTTTTTTTTCTGAGACAGAGTCTAGCTCTGTCGCCCAAACTGAAGTACAATGACACACAATCATGGTTCACTGCCTCCTTGACCTCCTGGGCTCAAGCCATCCTCCTACCTCAGCCTTCTGTGTAACTGAAACTACAGGTGTATACCACTGCAACTGAATAGTTTTTTATTTATTTTTATTTTTTATTTTTAAATTTTTTGTAGAGACAGGGTTTCACTATGTTGTCCAGGTTGGTGTTGAACTCCTGGGCTCAAGTGGTCTTCCTATCTAAGCCTCCCAAAGTGCTGGGATTACAGGCATGAGCCGCTGTGGCTGGACTTGAGATTATTCTTAATTAATTCTTTTCTGAAATAGTAAGCTTGTTTTTAGCAGCCTTAAACTCTCTTAATGTTATATTTTTCAATTAATGTGTAATTTATGGCTGGATGCAGTGGCCCATGCCTCTAATCCCAGCACTTTAGGAGGCTGAGGTGGACAGATCACTTGAGCCTAGGAGTTTGAGACCAGCCTGGGCAACATGGCAAAACCTTGTCTCTGCTAAAAATAAAAAAAATTAGCTGGGTATGGTGGTGTGCACCTGTAGTCCCAACTGCCTGGGAGGCTGAGATGAGAGGATTGCTTCAGCTTGGGAGGCAGAGGTTGCAGTGAGCCAAGATGACACCACTGTACCCTAGCCTGAGTGACAGAGTGAGACCCTGTCTCAAAAAAAAAAAAAAAAAGAAAGTCTTATTTATGTTTTGAATTACTAGACTTGCTGAAACATCTGTATTTTGAGTATTTTTCCTATTCTTTAGGAAGGTAAGAATGATCAATGGTAGATAGTGCCTGAAAGTATTTTAACATGACATTTCTTTTCTTTTTAAACGTCTTTTTGAAATATTATAGTTGATGGAAAAGTATAGAAAATATCAGTCACTCTTGTATCCACCAACAGGATTAAACAAATACAAAACTTTTATTGGTTTCTTTTTATTAATAAATTAAATGTTATACTCAAAATTCCAACTTCGCATTCTTTTCCCCTTGTTTCTTTCCTAGATACTAGCCACTGTCCCAAATGTTTCAAATTCTATGTCTTACGTTTTCCATATGATGCTTGATTTAATCTTTGTGTTTGGTATAGGCTGATCTAGTATAAATATAATGATCTAATTTGAAATACTCAGTTTTACTGTGTTATAACTAACTGTTTTCTTCTCTTTAGGAGCATCTTCCAGAGCTCTTTGTACATTTTCAATCTCAGAGTTTTCATACCTCAATGTATGCATCATCCTGGTTTCTGACTATCTTTCTTACAACTTTTCCACTACCAATTGCAACAAGGATATTTGATATCTTTATGTCTGAGGTAAGCTAATGGGCAGACAAAGAGCAGGAGCTGAGCAAAGGGGTCACTGAGTTAGTGAGAGCAGGGCAATGAGGAGAGCAATGAAGGAAAGCCATGTGTCCCATGCAAAACTGCTTACATGGATAATCCCATTTAAACCTTGTAATAACCCTATCAGGTAGATACTGTTTTTATTCCATTTGTTAGATGATAGATGAGGAAGTTGAGACTTAGAGAAAGGTTAAGTAGCGTGTCTGTGGACACACAATACATAAGTGGTGTTGTAACAAGGATTCAAACATAGGCAGTTTGGAGCCTACACTGTTAACCATACCTCTTTATCACCTCCTAACTAATACAGTGAAAGTTTGTGAGAGGTAAAATATTTGTCTTACAGTTAAAATTGTTGCAATGCATCTGTCATCCAAAGAGTAAGAAGTAATAAGCATGTTTCTTCTATTCTCTGAACACATTGCAGGTTATTGTCCTTTTGTCAGTAGTACATAGAGGTAATCCTTTATTTTCTAGTCTGTGAACTCAGTGTTGCTATTAATTACATCTTGGGAAAATCAATTTGTATTACCTATCTAAATTAGTTCAGATCACAGTTGGCCACCTGTGATTCATGTCCCAATCAGATGGACAGATTTTTGTGCCAAATCTGTCCTTCCACACCTGTTTTTTATAAAGTTTTCCTAGAACACAACCCTGCCCATTTATTTATGTGTTGTGTATGTCTGCTTTGGGGTTGTAGTGACAGAGCTGAGTAATTTTGACAGATAGTATAGCCCATCAAATCTAAAATATTTGCTTTCTGACTCTTGACAGAAAATGTTTACCAGCCTCTAGTTTAGATCCCTAAATGCTTACCTTAGTATTATTTCAAATGACTTGTTTTTGTTGATGGAAGAGTAAGATAAATTTAGATTTATTTAATTTGTTTCCTCAGGGTTTAGAAATAGTGTTTCGTGTAGGATTAGCACTTCTTCAGATGAATCAGGCAGAACTGATGCAACTTGACATGGAAGGGATGTTACAGGTAAGTTCATAATTCCTTTTTTTGTTGTTGTTGTTTTTGAGACAGGGTTTCACTCTGTTGCCCAGGCTGGAGTGCAGTGGCATGATCTCGGCTCACTGCAACCTCCACCTCCCAGGTTCAAGTGATCCTTCCCCCGCCTCAGCCTCCTATGTAGCTGGAATTACAAGCGTGCACCACTACACCCGGCTAAGTTTTGTATTTTTAGTAGAAACAGGGTTTCACCACGTTGGCCAGGCTGGTCTTGAACTCCTGACCTGAAGTGATCCACCTGCCTCAGCCTCCCAAAGTGCTTCGATTACAAGCATGAGCCACCATGCCCAGCCCATAATTTCTTGAATGTCTTTGGATTTCACTATTAACAGCACTTAAGTCATTCTTATATTTTTCTTTTATTGTATCTTAGCACTTTCAAAAGGTCATTCCACATCAGTTTGACGGTGTCCCAGACAAGCTAATCCAAGCAGCTTACCAAGTCAAATACAACTCAAAGAAAATGAAAAAGTAAGTATTTTATATTTTTGTTGGAAATTCAGTGGAAGTTGCAAAACATTCTAGTGATACAGTTTTCCTCCTTAGGTTATAGAACTGTTTTATTTTTTTTGGTGGTATTAGTTTCATTATAACATAAAGCTAATATTAGAATATACTGCTTTTAATAGTGGTGCGTGGGACTAGCATGTACTACCTTTAAAACTTTCCTCCTTTTACCTGTTGACTAGAATTAGGAGCCTGGAATGGATATACATATATGAGGATGCTGTTATTTTGAAACCACTTTTCTGGTGTGGTCCCATTCATTGACATTCTTTTCCTCTTAGTTTGACCCCAGAGTGTCACTTAAGTTCAAAATTAGCATAACCAGCAAGATAGACATGAGGTATGGATTGAGAACTTAAAAATTTATTTATTTATTTTAGAGACAGGCTTTTGCTCTGTCACCCATGCTGGAGTACAGTGGTGTGATCATGGCTGCTCACTGTAGCCTTGAAATCCTGGGTTCAGGTGGTCCTCCCACATCAGCTTCCTAAGTACGGGAAGTACCCTGTCTCTACTAAAGTACAGGTGTACTACAGGTGCACACCACCATGCCTGGCTAATTTAAAAAATATTTTTGTAGAGACAGAGTCTCACTGTGTTGCCCAGGCTGGTCTCGAACCCCTGGGCTCAAGTAATCCTCCCATCTCAACCTCCTAAAATGTGGGGATTACAGATGTTAGCCGCTGCACCTGTTCAAATTTTATTTATTGTGCTACTTTCTAATGAAGCTTTTTTTGGTATGCATGTCCTAAAAGTTCAAAATAAACAGTCTTGGCTCATTAGTTTTATTTTTGAAACAGATTAAGTGTATTAATTAAAATAATAGCCATGATTTCTCTAGCTTCCAGCACTTAATTCTTAACCTGTGGTCATGTACTTTCTATGGCATAAAATGCTTTGAAATGAAAACAATACTGTATGCTAGCAGTTAGCAGTTTCTTTTCTGCTGCAATATGAAATTACATTAACATGTACAACATACTACTCCCATGGATATTCCTACTCCACAAAGTATATTTAAATATGAGTGAGAATTTTGTTATTAAAATTAGTTAGCTTTTCCATGCACAAATGATGTGTAGTCCCAGCTACTCGGGAGGCTGAAGCAGGAGGATTGCTTGAGCTCAGGAGTTCACAATCAGCCTAGGTAACATAGTGATACCTTATCTCTTTAAAAAAAATTAAAAAGTTAGCTCTAATTGACAAAAGCAAGCTGAGCCAATTTTTTAGCTTCAACTTTTATTATTAATAAGTTGCTTGTGATGTTTTAAATAAGCACCATCATGTTGATACATTTTAAATAACTACCATCATGTGGAGACATCATATAGACCAAAAAGCTGCTGTGCCTTGTAACTGATAAAAATGAATTACCTCAATTTTTGTCACGTGGTAAAACCACATTGAACTCACACTAGCCAGGCAGAGAATTTATTTTACTTTAGAAGTCTGATAGAGAATGAGGTTCCTTAACCTTCTTGGTAACTAATTCTCCTTGTATAGATCTTGTCATATGTACAATCCATTTCTGAAATTTCAATTAATCCTGTTTACTTACCAGATTTCTGGCCTCCTAGTTCTTTCACTACCTTATTCATGCTCTCCCCATTCTGCTTTATCAAGATCTCTAGATTGAGGTGTAAAAGCCTTCTTCTGATATGAACAACTGTACTTCCTCTGCCCTTTTGTTTCCTGTATTCATGTAGCCAATTGTTGTTGCATAGTTACTGAGATTGCTGACAGTAAATTATGTTTCCAGTGGCCTTCCATGTGTGTTTATATTGGCTTTGATTAATTATCTGATTCCTCACAGTGGTTACTTCAAACCTTACCATTCTTCCCAAACTCCCATCCCCTTTTTGCCATACTTAACTCTCACCAGATTACCTTATTCCTAATTCAGCAATCATTTTCAAACTTCCTAAACTTGCTGTCTTCCAGCTTGTAGACTTAGCTATGTTCTTTTTATTCTCCTTGTAGAATACAGTATTTTTTTCCTTTATAATGCTAATTCAGAATACATGATGTTACTCATTTCCATCTCTTCCAGCTCCTTGCTCCATTAACTATTCCTTCTGTCTGCTATCTTCAATCTCTCTCTCTCTGTTGTTTCATTTTCTTCAATCTAAGAAAATAATTTTTAGTTCTGACTTAGAAGCAACAAAATAAAACCTTCCTCAACATAGCATTTCATTTTCCTTTTATGAAGCTTAGCTGCGAAGGAAACAATAGATTTTACTCATTAGCTACAGGTCACATTCTATTTGCTTTTTTTCACTTGGGAAAATTTTCAGACATACAGAAAAATAGAATAATAAATATCCATTGCTTATTGTCTGCATTTAACAATTGTTAATATTTTGTCATATTTATTTTTTTCAAAGTATTTCAAAGTAAATATTGTTAATATTTTGTCATTTATTTTTTTCGAAGTATTTCAAAGTAAAGCTCAGAAATTGTGACACTTTACTCTTTAATACGTCAGTATTCATGTCCATAAAGTAATTTGCCTCCTTTACCACATTGCTTTCACCACTTAACAGTAATTCCATAATATTGCCTAATACTCAGTCTATGTTCACATTTCCTCAGTTGTGCCAAAAATTTCCTTGCCATTGATTGCATTGTATTCGGTTGTTCACTTACATTTTCAAAAATTTAGATCAGCACTACCTATTCCAATCTTCCTTTTTAATATATTGACTTGTTGAAGAGACCAAGTCAGTTTTACGGAGAATATCAAACCTGAAGGATTCATCTGATTATTTTCTTGTCATCTCATTTAACTTCTGTATCTCTTATGTTTTCTATAAACTGGGAGCTAATGTGAAGACTTAATCTAATTAAGCATGAACATTTCTGGCAAGAGTACTTAATAGGTGATACCATGTACTTTATTCATCTTAAAAGATGTATAATGTCTGTCTCACTGTTATTAGAGATGCCATGATTGATGACTAGATTAAGGTAATGACAGATTTCTTTATTATAATAGCTGTGATGGCCCTCTTGGCACCTAGTAAGTACTTTGTAAGTTAATATTTTGGCATCGTAAGAATATCCAGTTCCTTATGACTTTCCACCTCTTGACTCAGTCTGCTCAAAAGTATTATTGAGGGCCAGGCACAGTGGCTCACACCTATAATCCCAGTACTTTGGGAGGCCGAGGTAGGCAGATCACTTGAGGCCAGGAATTCAAGACCAGCCTAGGTAACATGGTGAAATCCTGTCTCTAAAGGAAAGAAAAAAAAAAAAAAGACCAAAAATTAGCCAGGTGTGGTGGTGTGCACCTTTAGTTCCAGCTACTCAAGAGACTAAGTTGGGAGAATCACTTGAGAAGTCAAGGATGCAGTGAGCTGTGATTGCGTCACTGTACTTCAGCCTTGGCAACAGAGTGAGACTCTGTCTCCAAAAAAAAAGTATCACTGGGGATACTTTTCATGTTAAATTGTTTCATTTAGGATAACAAAAGCATGATTTTTAAAATGTCATTCTTCTTACTTTTATCAGTCAGCTTTCTTCATAACCTTTTCTTCTTTAACTGCAGCTAACTTCATTCTACTGGAAACACATATAAACACTTCATTATTTCAGCCAGGCATGGTGGCTCACACCCACAATACCAGCACTTTGGGAGGCCCAGGCAAGAGGATCGCTTGAGCCTGGGAGTTTGAGACCAACCTGGGCAACATAGCGAGACCCCATCTCTGCAAGAAATAAAAAAAGCTAACCAGGTGCCTGTAGTCCTGGCTTCTCCATAGGCTGAGGTGGGAAGATGGCTTGAGTCTGGAGTTGGAGGCTGCAGTGAGCTATGATCACAGCACTGCACTCCAGCCTGGGTGACAGAGTAAGACCCTCTCTCTTAAACAAAACAAAAAAACTTCATTAGTCCCTTTAATTACCAAATTCCAGAGAAAAGAGTTAGTGGGAATGGTATTCTTTTGAATTAGTCTATTCTTTTTCAGGGGGCATTATTAAGGACTTACAGGCCTATATGCAGAATGTTTTAATGTTGCAAAGTAAGTTGTGTTGAACATCACAAAATTTTGCCGAAGTGACACTAGTTTATAGTCTAACCCAGCAGTTTATGAGTTCTTATTGTGGCCAGGTGCGGTGGTTAACACCTGTAGTCCTTTCACTTTGGGAGGCTGAGGCAGGCAGATTGTTTGCGCCTAGGAGTTTGAGACCAGCCTGGGCAACATGGTGAAACTTTGTCTCTACAAAAAAATACAAAAATTAGCTGGGTGTGGTGGCACCAGCACATCTGTGGTCCTAGCTACTCAAGAGGCCAAGGTGGGAGGATCACTTGAGCCTGGGCGGTCCTGGCTGCAGTGATCCACGATTGTGCCACTGCACTCCAGCCTGAGTGACAGAGTGAGACCCTGTCTAAAAAAATGGTCTCATTGTTCTACTTTGTCATCAGTGCTTGGTTATTCTTAATTTTTGCCAATCTGCTTAATTTTTATCAATCACAGGGGGCATTATTAAGGGCTTGCAGGCTTGTATTCGGAATGCTTTAACATTGCAAAGTAAGCTGTGTTCAGCATCACAAAATTTTGCCAAACTGACACTAATTTATGGTCTAACCTAGCAGTGTATGAGTTCTCATTGTGGCCAGTATAAAATGTCTCATTTTCTACTTAATTTACATTTCCCTGATTGTTAATAAGAGTAAGCATCTTTTCATACGTTTATTGGCTTCATATTTTTCTTCTATTTTTTTTTTCCTCCCTTTTCTCTTGCAGTGTCTACTTCATACTGCTTTGACTTCTTAGTGGTTGCTAGTTGTTTGTAATCTGGGTTGTAATCTTTTGTCAGTATTAAAAGATAAGTCTTGTTCATTTCTACCAAGTATCAGTCTTGGAATATATAATAAACTCACAACTGGACGTACCTCTCAAAAATACTCAAGCTTCCTGTTGGTTGGAGGGTGGCAGCACAGAAAAGTAAATGGTTTATTACATGCAAATATATAACAGATTATTAAAATTATATGTTAGAGATACCTAACCCGTATGTCTTCAAACTGGCATACACAGTCTGCGGGGTGTCAGGAAAATGTTCAGAGCTTAGTTAAGTAGATTTTCAATTTCTATCCATATTCTTTCCTACAGTTTATCTGTCTGATAACATTTCTGTAGTAGAGGTGCCTTGGTTCTCCTTCGCACCTTCCCTTTTACAGCATGCCTTCTCCCACTTTATTAAAGGAAGGAAGGAAAACCTGTCAGCCAATCTAGATCTTACTATGGTACATTACTTTAGTTTATAAAAAATCTCTGCAGCTCTAAACAAAAAGAACAGTTTCAGAATAACTTGCTCGTGAGGGAGTATCCCCTGAGAGAGCAAAGCAAGAAAAGTGGAAGTTTTCTTTATTACTATTATTATTATACTTTAAGTTCTAGGGTACATGTGCACAACGTACAGGTTTTGTTCAGCTCCCACCTATGAGTGAGAACATATGGTGTTTGGTTTTTCTGTCCTTGTCCTAGTTTGCTTAGAATCATGGTTTCCAGCTTCGTCCATGTCCCTGCAAAGGACATGAACCCATCCTTTATTATGGCTGCATAGTATTCCATGGTATATATGTGCCACATTTTCTTAATCCAGTCTATCATTGATGGACATTTAGGTTGGTTCCAAGTCTTTGCTATTGTGAATAGTGCCGCAATAAACATACATGTGCATGTGTCTTTATAATAGCATAATTTATAATCCTTTGGGTATATACCCAGTAATGGGATTGCTGGGTCAAATGGTATTTCTAGTTCTAGATCCCTGAGGAATTGCCACACTGTCTTCTACAATGGTTGAACTAGTTTACAGTCCCACCAACAGTATAAAAGCATCCCTATTTCTTCACATCCTCTCCAGCATCTGTTGTTTTCTGACTTTAATGATTGCCATTCTAACTGGTGTGAGATGGTATCTCATTGTGGTTTTGATTTGCATTCTCTGATGACCAGTGATGATAAGCATTTTTTCATATGTCTGTTGGCTGCATAAATGTCTTCTTTTGAGAAGTATTTGTTCATATCCTTTGCCCACTTTTTGATGCGGTTGTTTGTTTTTTTCTTGTAAATTTGTTTGAGTTCTTTGTAGATTCTGGATATTAGCCCTTCGTCAGATGGGTAGATTGCAAAGATTTTCTCCCAGGTTGGCTGTTCACTCTGATGATAGTTTCTTGTGCTGTGCAGAAGCTCTTTAGTTTAATTAGATCCCATTTGTCTGTTTAGGCTTTTGTTGCCATTGCTTTTGGTGTTCTAGTCAGGAAGTCTTTGCCCATGCCTATGTCCTGAATGGTACTGCCTAGGTTTTCTTCTAGAGTTTTTATGGTGTCAGATCTTACATTTAAGTCTTTAATCCATCCTGAGTTAATTTTGGTATATGGTGTAAGGAAGGGATCCAGTTCCAGCTTTCTACATATGGCTAGCCAGTTTTCCCAGCATCATTTATTAAATAGGGAATCCTTTTCCCATATTTTGTTTTCGTCAGGTTTGTCAAAGATCAGATGGTTGTAGATGTGTGGTGTTATTTCTGAGGCCTCTGTTCTGTTCCATTGGTCTATATCTCTGTTTTGGTACCAGTACCATGCTGTTTTGGTTATTGTAGCCTTGTAGTATAGTTTGAAGTCAGGTAGCATGATGCCTCCAGGTTTGTTCTTTTGCTTAGGATTGTCTTGGCTATGTGGGCTCTGTTTTGGTTCCATATGAACTTTAGTTTTTTCCAATTCTGTGAAGAAAGTCAGTGGTAACTTGATGGGGATAGCAGTGAATCTATAAATTACCTTGGGCAGTATGGCCATTTTCAGAATATTGATTCTTCCTATCCATGAGCATGGAATGTTCTTCCATTTGTTTGTGTCTTCTTCTTTTGTTGAGCAGTGATTTGTAGTTCTCCTTGAAGAGGTCCTTCACATCCCTTGCAAGTTGGATTCCTAGGTATTTTATTCTCTTTGTAGCAATTGTTAATGTGAGTTCACTCATGATTTGTTGGCTCTCTATTATTGGTGTATAGAAATACTTGTGATTTTTGCACATTGATTTTGTATCCTGAGACTTTGCTGAAGTTGCTTATCAGCATAAGGAGATTTTGGGCTGAGACGATGGGGTTTTCTAAATATACAACCATGTCATCTGCAAACAGGGACAATTTGACTTCCTCTTTTTCTAATTGAATACCCTTTATTTCTTTCTCTTGCCAGATTGCCCTGGCCAGAACTTCTAACACTGCTTTGAATAGGAGTGGTGAGAGAGGGCATCCCTGTATTGTGCCAGTTTTCAAAGGGAATGCTTCCAGCTTTTGCCCATTCAGTATGATATTGGCTGTGGGTTTGTTATAAATAGCTCTTATTATTTTGAGATATGTTCCATCAATACCAAATTTATTGAGAGTTTTTAGCATGAAGGCTGTTGACTTTTGTCAAAGGCCTTTTCTGCATCTATTGAGATAATCATGTGTTTTTTGTCATTGGTTCTGGTTATGTGATGGATTACGTTTATTGATTTGCGTATGTTGAACCAGCCTTGCATCCCAGGAATGAAACTGACTTGATCGTGGTGGATAAGCTTTTTGATGTGCTGCTGGATTCGGTTTGCCAATATTTTATTGAGGATTTTCACATCGATGTTCATCAGGGGTATTGGCCTAAAATTCTCTTTTTTTGTTGTGTCTCTACCAGGCTTTGGTATCAGGATGATGCTGGCCTCATAAAATGAGTTAGGGAGGATTCCCTCTTTTTCTATTGATTGAAATAGTTTCAGAAGGAATGGTACAAGCTCTTTTTTGTACCTCTGGAAGAATTTGGCTGTGAATCCATCTGGTCCTGGACTTTTTTTGGTTGGTAGGCTGTTGGTTATTGCCTCAGTTTCAGAACCTGTTAATTGGTCTATTCAGAGATTCTACTTCTTCCTGGTTTAGTCTTGGGAGCGTGTATGTTTCCAGGATTTTATTCATTTCTCCTAGATTTTCTAGTTTATTTGCATAAAGGTGTTTATAGTATTCTCTGATGGTAGTTTGTGTTTCTGTGGGATCGGTGGTGATATCCCCTTTATCATTTTTTATTGCATCTATTTGATTCTTCTCTCTTTCCTTCTTTATTAGTCTTGCTAGCGGTCTATTTTGTTAATCTCTTCAAAAAACCAGCTCCTGAATTCATTGATGTTTTGAAGGGTGTTTTATGTCTCTGTCTCCTTCAGTTCTGCTCTGATCTTAGTTATTTCTTGCCTTCTGCTAGCTTTTGAATTTGTTTGCTCTTGCTTCTCTAGTTCTTTTAATTGTGGTGTTAGTGTGTTGAATTTAGATCTTTTCTGCTTTCTCTTGTGGGCATTTAGTGCTATACATTTCCCTCAATGCACTGCTTTAAATGTGTCCCAGAGATTCTGGTACATTGTATCTTTGTTCTCATTGATTTCAAAGAACATCTTTATTTCTGCCTTCATTTTAGTATTTACTCAGTAATCATTCAGGAGCAGGTTGCTCAGTTTCCATGTAGTTGTGCAATTTTGAGTGAGTTTCTTAATCCTGAGTTCTAATTTGACTGCACTGTGGTCTGAGAGACAGTTTATTGTGATTCCTGTTCTTTTACATTTGCTGATGAGTGTTTACTACCAATTACGTGGTCAATTTTAGAGTAAGTGCAGTGTGGTGCTGAGAGGAATGTATATTCTGTTGATTTGGGGTGGAGAGTTCTGTAGATATCTAGTAGGTCTGCTTGGTCCAGAGCTGAGTTCAAGTCCTGGATATCCTTGTTAACCTTCTGTCTTGTTGATCTGTCTAATATTGACAGTGGAGTGTTAAAGTCTCCCATTATTATTGTGTGGGAATCTAAGTCTCTTTGTAGGTCTCTTAAGGACTTGCTTTATGAATCTGGGTGCTCCTGTATTGGGTGCATATATATTTAGGATAGTTAGCTCTTGCTGAATTGATCTCTTTACCATTATGTAGTGGCCTTCTTTGTCTCTTTTGATCTTTGTTGGTTTAAAGTCTGTTTTATCAGAGACTAGGATTGCAACCCCTCCTTTTTTTTGCTTTCCATTTGCTTGGTAGATCTTCCTCCATCCCTTTATTTTGAGCCTGTGTGCATCTTTGCACGTGAGATGGGTCTCCTGAATACAGCACACCGATGGGTCTTGACCGTTATCTAATTTGCCAGTCTGTGTCTTTTAACTGGGGCATTTAGCCCTTTTACATTTAAGGTTAATATTGTTATGTTTAAATTTGATCCTGTCATCATTGTGATGTTAGCTGGTTATTTTGCCCGTTAATTGATACAGTTTCTTCATAGTGTCACTGGTCTTTACAATTTGGCATGTTTTTGTGGTGGATGGTACCAGTTGCTCCTTTCAATGTTTCGTGCCTCCTTCAGGAGCTCTTGTAAGGCAGGCCTGGTGGTGACAAAATCTCTCAGCATTTCCTTGTCTGTAAAAGATTTTATTTCTCCTTCGCTTCTGAAGCTTAGTTTGGCTGGATATGTGATTCTGGGTTGAAAGTTATTTTCTTTAAGAACGTTGAATGTGGGACCCAACTCTCTTCTGGCTTGTAGGGTTTATTCCTAGAGATCCACTATTAGTCTGATGGGCTTCCCTTTGTAAGTAACCCGACCCTTCTCTGTGGCTGCCCTTAACATTTTTTTTTCCTTTATTTCAACCTTGGTGAATCTGACATTTTATGTGTCTTAGAATTGCTCTTTTCAAGGAGTATCTTTGTGGTGGTCTCTGTATTTCCTCAACTTGAATGTTGTCCTACCTTGCTAGATTAGGGAAGTTCTCTTGGATAATATCGTGAAGAGTGTTTTCTAACTTGGTTCTGTTGTCCCCGTCACTTTCTGGTACACCAATCAAATGTATGTTTGGTCTTTTCACATAGTCCTGTATGTCTTGGAGGCTGTGTTCATTTCTTTTCACTCTTTTTTTCTCTAATCTGTCTTCTCTTTTTATTTCATTAATTTGATCTTCAGTCGCTTTCTTCCACTTGATTGAATCAGCTATTGAAGCTTGTGCATGTGTCATGAAGTTCTTGTGCCATGTTTTTCAGCTTCATCAGGTCATTTAAGGTCTTCTCTACACTCTAGTTAGCCAATCATCTAACCTTTTTTTCAAGGTTTTAGCTTCCTTGTGATGGGTTAGAACATGGTCCTTTAGCTCAGAGAAGTTTGTTATTACCGACCTTCTGAAACCTACTTCTGTCAACTTGTCAAACTCATTCTCCGTCCAATTTTGTTCTCTTGCTGGTGAGGAGCTGCAATCCTTTGGAGGAGAAGAGGTGCTCTGTGTTATGGAATTTTCAGCTTCTCTGGTTTCTCCTTATCTTTATGGTTTTATCTACCTTTGGTCTGTGATGTTGGTGACCTACGGATGGGGTTTTGGTGTGGAAGTCCTTTTTGTTGATGTTGATGCTATTTCTTTCTCTTTGTTAGTTTTTCTTCTAACAGACCCTTCAGATGCAGATCTGTTGGAGTTTGCTGGAGGTCCACTCCAGACCTGGGTATCACCAGCAGAGGCTGCAGAACAGCAAATATTGCTGCCCAATCCTTCCTCTGGAAGCTTCATCCCAGAGGGGCACCTGCCTGTTTGAGGTGTCTGTCGTCCCCTACTGGGAAGTGTTTCCCAGTCAGGCTACACGGGAGTCAGGGACCCACTTGAGGAGGCAGTCCGTCCATTCTTGGAGCTCAAACGCCATGCTGAGAGAACCACTGCTCTCTTCAGAGCTGTGAGATGGGAACATTTACATCTGGAGAAGCTGTCTGCTGCCTTTTGTTCTATGCCCTGTCCGCAGAGGAGGAATCTATAGAGGCAGTAGGCCTTTCTGTGCTGTGGTGGTCTCTGCCCAGTTCGTGCTTCCAGGCCTCTTTGTTTACACTCTGAGCTACTCAAGCCTCAGCAATGGTGGACGCCTCTCCCACCACCAGGCTGCAGCCTTGAATGTCGATCTCATACTGCTGTGCTAGAAGTGAGCAAGGCTCCATGAGCGTGGGACCCGCCAAGCCAGGCACCGGATGGTATCTCCTAGTCTGCTGGTTGCTAAGACTGTGGGAAAAGCTCAGTATTTGCTCAGGAGTGTAGGAGTGTACAGTTTCTCCAACTATAGTCTGTCATGGTCTGCCTTGGCTAGGAAATGGAAATCCCCCCGACCCCTTGTGCTTCCCGGGTGAGGCGACGCCCCACCCTGCTTCTGCTTGCCCTCTGTGGGGTGCACCCACTGTCCAACCGGTGCCAGTGAGATGAACTAGGTATCTCAGTTGGAAATGCAGAAATTCCCTGTCTTCTGTGTCAGTCTCGTCGGGAGCTGCAGACCGGAGCTGTTCATATTTGGCCATCTTGGAAGCCAATCCGAAAAATGGAATTTTTCTAATTTCTAATTTGGGTTTCTGTTTTCATCCAGCTGAGAAATGCTTGGCAAGCCTGCTTTATCTTTCTTACAATTAGAATTCAGAAGTAGAATTGTAATTATGGGACAAATTATTAATTCATGTTTATTTGAATTGAAAAGTGAATGCAACACTTTAATGAGAGGCAGTAAATATAATTTGGCTCATTGGTTTAATAATAACGACTGCCTTTGCCAGTTAGGTCCTAGAGTAGACGTTGTCCATAAATAAGATAAATGTCACTTAAGTTGCAGTGGAAAAATTTTAAAGTACATATAAATTACAACGGTATGTCCTTTTTAACTATATTTACACTTGAGATAAAACAAAATTTAGAAGTCTTTAAAATGTATATGAGGAAACATTCTTTTAGCAGATACATGAGCAGAAAAATAAGACCACAGACATGGCAAGGATGATGGCAGAGGAGGAAGTTTCAGGTAGTTCTCTGAAGGAGATAATACCTGAGTACAATTTTGGAGACCTTGGTTTCTTTCTTTTTCTTTTTTTTGAGTCGGAGTCTTGCTCTGTCCCTCAGGCTGGAGTGCAACGGTGCAATCTCGGCTCATTGCAACCTCCGCCTCCAAGGTTCAAACCTCAGCCTCCTGAGTAGCTGGGACTACAGGCGCATGCCACCATGTCCAGCTAATTTTTTTTTTTTTTTGTATTTTTAGTACAGACTGGGTTTCACTATGTTGGCCAGGCTGGTCTCAACCTGACCTCGGGTGATCCACCCGCCTCGGCCTCTGAAAGTACTGGGATTACAGGCATGAGCCACCATGACTGGCTGAAGACCTTTGTTTCTAATTGCTAGGGTTAAATTATGACTGCAACAGAAAATCCCTGCTGATATGGAACTTACTGAAATACAGAAGACTGACATAGAACGATATACAGCGTAACATCCATCAGTGAAAGTGCCATGAAGAAAACAAAGCCAGATAAAGGACATGGAGAGATGGGCACTCTTTTAGACCAGGGCATGCAGAGATAGGGCTCACAGGCTGATAAGGTACTATTTGAGCCGACACCAGAGGGAAGTAAGAGTGGGAGTCATGGGATTATCTGGGGGAAGTATATCCTACAGTAAGATAACAGTAAATGTAAAGACTGAGGCAAGAATGTGATTGATACATTCAAGGGATAGAAAACTGGTGAGAGGCTGGGCACAGTGGCTCACACCTATAATCCCAGCACTTTGAGAGGCTGAGGTGGGAGGATCCATTGAGCCCAGAAGTTTGAGACCAGCCTGGGCAACATAGTAAAACCCCATCTCTGCAAAAAACGAAAAGGAAGAAAACCGATGGGACTGGAGTAGCGTAGGCAAATAGGAGTGTGGTGAGCAGTGAGGTCAGAAACATGTAGGGGGCTGGGGTATTTAAAGCCGTGCCATCTACTGTGGTAGCCATTACCCACATGTGGCTATTTAGTCTAAATATGATTAAAAATTTATTTCATCAGTTATATTTCAAGTGCTAATTAGTCACATATGGCTAATGGCTACTCTGTTGGACAATACAGATCTAGCACGTTTTCGTTACTGTCAAACGTTTTGTTGGTTATTGTCCTCCTCGTGGGCCAGACTTTTTCCACATCTGAAGGGAAGCCAGTAGAGGATTTTGAGAAAAGTGACATGATCTGGTGTTAAAAATTTTACTCTCTGCTGTAATAAAGGTTGGCCAGGTGAAGAGAAGGAGGGCATTTTGAGAAGAACGGTAATAAGTACAAAGGCTCAGAGGTTCCTTTACTACATAAAAGTTGTAAGAGTTGAGTCTTAGCCTTTGACTTTTTTTGGTGAATTTTTATGTTGGTTTACTTTTAAACTTATAAAAAAGTTACAAATATAGTACCAGGGGTCTGATATACTCTTTACCAAGACTCAGCAATTATTTACATTTCATCCCATTTGCTTTATTATCCTCTCTCCTCCATATGCGTATGTAAATGTAGTGTGTGTGTGTGTGTGTGTGTGTGTGTGTGTGTGTGTGTGTGTATGTAAAATCCATTCCCATTTTGGGGGAGGTCCATTTGAGAGTAAATTTAGATATTGTGCCTTTTATCCATGAATACTTGAATGTGTACTTCCTATGAACAACTACTTTTCTCTCCTTTAACACAAGCCCAGTAGTTAATCAAAACAAGGAAATTATATTAGGTTGGTGCAAAAGTAATTGCAATTTTTGCATTACTTTCAATGGCAAAAACCACAGTTACTTTTCGACCAACCTAATAGATACAATATTATTATCTAATCCACAGTGTATGTTCAGATTTTATCACCAGTTACAATAATATGCTGTATAACTATCTCCCCACCCCTCCATCCAGGGTCCATTCTAGGATCATGTGTAGGATTTAGGTGTTAATACCTATTTGGTTTTCTTTAATCTGACACATTTCCTCAGTCTTTGTGTTTCTGATATATTTAAAGAATGTACAGGCCAATTATTTTGTAGAAAATCTCGAAGTTTGAGTTTTTCTGGAATTTCCCCAGGATTAGATTCAGGTTGTGCATTTTTGGCAGGTATACCCCTGATATTATATCTTCTCGGTTCACCATATGATATATATGATATTGCTTTCTCTCAAAACTGGTAATGTTAGCTTTGGTCTCTTGATTAAGGTGATGTCTGCCAGATTTTACTACTGTAAAGTTATTTCCCCTTTTGTAATAGGTAATTTGTGGCAGGCTACTTTGAGATTATGTAGTAACCTCTTTCTTTTTTTTTTTTTTTAATTTTTTGAGACGGAGTCTCGCTCTGTCGCCCAGGCTGAAGTGCAGCAGCGCGATCTCGGCTCCCTGCAAGCTCTACCTCCCAGGTTCACACCATTCTCCTGCCTCAGCCTCCCGAGTAGCTGGGACTACAGGCGCCCACCACCACGCCCGGCTGATGTTTTGTATCTTTAGTAGAGATGGGGTTTCACTGTGTTAGCCAGGATGGTCTCGATCTCCTGACCTCATGATCCGCCCGCTTCGCCTCCAAAAGTGCTGGGATTACAGGCGTGAGCCACTGCGCCTGGCCGTAGTAACCTCTTTCTTTACCAAACTTTACCATACCAGTTTTATATCCATTTATGATTTTCCTACACTCCCTCGTTCTTCATTTATTAATCAGCATTCTACTGTAAGGAAGAGCTTTCCCTTCACCCTCATTTATTTATTCATTTATTTACATCAGTGTGAATTCATGAATTATTTTATTCAGTGAGCTATAATCCATTACTATTAAATTGTCCCTGCTTTGTCCAGTGGGAACCCTTGCAAGCTGGGTGCATTGTTCTTTGGATATTTTTCCCGTTTTTCTTTGGGAATTTCATTTCTTTAGGGCAACAAAATGTTCCAGGTTCCACTTATACCTGCTTGGCTCCTGCGCAGTAATGAGCTATTTCTCCAGAGAGCTTTGATTACTTTTTTGTAAGCGTTTGAAATTTAGTCTGAAGGTAATGAGTAACCATGGACACTCTGGGTGTGGCATGATCCAAATCAACATTTTAAGAAAAGATCCCTCTGTTAATAGTGAATAGAAAACATTGAGTTATGAAACTGGCCATAGAAAGAACAATTATGAGTATTTTCTAGTGATTTAGACAAACTATAATGCGGGTCTAAAAGCACTGTCAGTGAAGGGGGAACAAATAACTTTACACTGGAGAAACCTGGTATGTACTGCTTCAGCCAGGTGATCAAGGTCAACATCAGTAGTGATGTTCTGTTGATAGTTTGTACCCTTAGTATGAGGTAATGAAAATGGCATTTACTTCTGTGGTCTTCCTCCTGAAAACCCAGTAACCCCAGTATAATCATGAGAAAAACATGAGACAAATCCCATTTGAAGGACATAATGGTCCCATTTGAAGATCACATAATGATAACTACAAAATACCTGACCAGTACTCCTCAAAACTGTCAAGGTTCTCCTCAAAAC